>NC_057748.1:15995045-16039126 GCF_004010195.1 Chiloscyllium plagiosum | reverse complement strand
TCCAACCCTGGCAACATCCTTGTAAATCTTTCCTGGACCCTTTCAAGTTTCACAACATCTTTCCGATAGGAAGGAAACCAGAATTGCACGCAATATTCCAACAGTGGCCTAACCAATGTCCTGTACAGCCGCAACATGACCTCCCAACTCCTGTACTCGGTACTCTGACCAATAAAGGAAAGCATACCAAACGCCTTCTTCACTATCCTATCTACCTGCGACTCCACTTTCAAGAGCACTTCAAGGTCTCTTTGTTCAGCAACACTCCCTAGGATCTAGATGGTTGAATTTGAATTAAATAAATATCTGAAGTTAAGAGTCTAATAATGACAGTGAATCCATTGTTGATTGTCAGGAAAAAAATATCTGGTCCACGAATGTCCTTTGGGGAGGGAAGCTGCCATCCTTACCTGGTCTGGCCTGTATGTGATTTCAGACCCACAACAATATGGTTGACTCTTAATTGCCCTCTGGGCAATTAGGGATGGGTAATCTTGTAAAGGAAACAAAACAGGCCCTTCAGCCCATTCCTGAAGAAAGGCTTATGCCCGAAACGTCGATTCTCCTGTTCCTTGGATGCTGCCTGACCTGCTGTGCTTTTCCAGCAACACATTTTCAGCTTCACCCCATCAAGCCTATGCCAATTCCTAATTCTTATTTAGACCCACTATTTATTGCCCATATGCAGTTTCTATCCCTCTGTTCACCTCCTGTTCATATGTTTATCAAGATACACCTTAAAAGTTGCTAATGTGCCTGCTTTCATCACCTCCACTGACAGTACATTACAGAAACCCACCAACCTCTGTGTGAAAAATTCTCCCTGAAACTTTCCCCCTCTCACCTTGAACCTCTGCCCTCTTGTAGTTGACCTTCTGATATTTCACCAGGGGCTGCAGTCAAAGAAAGATCATAATAAAATTCTGCGATTATCTCGATGTTTAATTACGGAGTCAGCTATTTCCGTGTGAATTCTTGATTACTTAGAGCTGCCCAACACACTGTGACAAACAGGTCACTTGCATCACAGGATGTGACTGTGTTCTGTGGAATGCCTTGCAGTTATAATTGTGCCAACAGCCTTGGCTTATACTATCCAAATTAAAAAAGAAGAAATAAAATGTAGATCCCCTCTGCACAATGCTCATCGACAGCATTATGTAACTGGGGGTGTGGAGGAGAAGATTTTTAAGCACAAAATACTGAAGTTAGACTCTGTCTTTATTGTTAATAGTTCTGGTTACATACCCACATCCTGTTTTCTCTACAAGCTCTCACCACTCTATAGGCCGCAGGCTGCATTGGTGGCCGATTTGTTCCAGACCGAAAGATTTTTGTTCTTTGTCCACCCCCCCCCAGACCTTTATTACCAAAATGTTTGAATTTTATATTAAGTAGTAGCAGCACTAACTAATAAATGCTTGGTTGGTGAGGAGCAAAACATTTGGTAAAATCCTAAAGTATTTCTTTCCAAACAAAGATTATAGTCATGTAACACGAAGAGAATTGGTGTCAAGATCGCTCAGAGAAATTTCTCTGTCTTTGAACTTTCCTGAGCTCTCATTGAATGAAATTTGAGACTGCTTAGCTGTCAAAAGGTCAAAGAGGTTAGGAATAAAATTATTAAATGTGTTAAATGTCTTTTAATACTTTGAGACTTACGAATGAGAGATTCACCAAAGCTACCTGAGGGTTGAATGGACTTGGACTGGTATAACATGCTGTACTTTCTAAATGGATGGTCCTGAAGCAAACTCAGGGCTGGGTAATTCCAACCCTCAAGTCATTTCTGGAATTCCTTGATTTAGACCTCAACTTCATTATTCTGATGTAGAAACAGAGGATCAGCCTTAATCATATTGAATGTGGAGCCCCCTATTCCTGATGAAGGGCTTTTGCCCGAAACGTCGATTTTCCTGCTCCTCAGATGCTGCCTGACCTGCTGTGCTTTTCCAGCACCACTCTGATACAAAAAAAATTATTAAAGCATTGTTGTATTAATCAAAGGTACAGTAGGAAAGCTAATAGAAATTCATCATTTATTGCAAGGTAAGTTGACTAAGAAAGTAGTGAGTTTATGTTTCGGTTACACAGGGTACTGGTGAGACCACATCTGGAGTTATGTGCATAGTAGTGGTCTCCTTTCTGAAGAAGGAAGTAAGTGCACTGGCAGCAGTTCAGAGAAGATTTGCCAGACTAATACCTGGAGTGGGCGGTTATTTTATGAGATGAAGTTGGACAGGGTAGGCTTACTCTGAGGAAGGGTCACCAGACCCAAAATGTTAACTTTGATTTCTCTCCACAGATGCTGCCACACCTGCTCAGCTTTTCCAGAAACTTCTGTTTTTGTTTCTGATTTAGAGCATTCAAAGTTCTTTCAGTTTTCATTGAGGCTAGGCTTGTATCTGCTTGAATTTAGAAGAGTTTAAAAAACAGCTTAATTGAAGCGCATAAAATCCTGAGGAGCTTTAACAAAGTGCAGGTGAAAAGGGCGTTGAGAGATTATGAAAGATTGTTTTAAATAGGAGGTGAGACAGAGGTAAGAATTGTTTTTCTCTCGCAAAACAGTTGTTTTCAAAGGCAGCTTTGAAACTGCCTTTCTCTAAAGGCAGTGGAAATAAATAATATTTTTTAATGTGATGTGGAGGTGCCAGTGTTGGACAGGGGCGGAAAGAGTTAGAAGTCACATGACACCAGGTTACAGTCCAACAGGTTTATTTGAAATCACAAGCTTTTGGAGCGCTGCTCCTTCATCAGGTGACTTTGGGCCCTGGTGTCATGTGACATCTGACTTTATCTTTTAGTGGAGAGGTAGAGAGATGCTTGAAAAGCAAGAAGTGAAAGGTTTTTGACCGTAAATGAGAATGTGGAGCAATTAGATAAAACGTGATCTTATTGAATGTCAGAGCAGGCTGGAGAGGCTAAGTATCTAATGCTTTCCCCTAATTTGTATGCCTATGGGTAAGGTGCACAGATGCACTGTCTCTGAGCGACAGTGTGGTATTTAGAGTGGATGCTCGTAATTATGAGGTTAAAAATGTCCTAAATAATCCAATAATCGGATCACACAACAAAAACAACAGATAAATGAATCAGTTAATGCAAAGAGGGTGGATTATTTCAATTAAACAACTTAAAATCAATCATAGCCTGCACTGCAATGGCATAATGAAGTAGCATTCTATAAGGTTTTCATTGTTTTGTTACCTGCAGACTTGATTTTTCTCTCCAAACCTCCCAGCTTTCACCTTATAAAAAAAGTCTTCCAAAACACTTGCAGCTGTTTCCTAACTCAGAGCAGATCTTGTTCATCAATTGCCCCTGTAATCATTGACCAGCATTATCCAACGAGGCCTCAAATTTATAGCTCTCACTCCAGTGTTCCCTCAGTGGCCTCACTACTTTCCATCTTGATAACCTTCTGCAATGCTTTGAGAACTCTCCATCCTCCAATTCTGGCCTCTTGTATCTCTTCACCTTCCTTCGCATACATGATGGCTGTGCTTTTAACCAGCTATGTCTGAAGTCTGAGGGCTATGTCTTCCTTAGCCCTCTACATCCTCCGCCTATTTCTCCTCCTTCAAGATGCTTCTTAAACTCTTTGACCAGGTTTTTCATCCTCTGTTCTAATGTTTTGCTCTCAATTTAATTTGACCAGATCATATTGCTGAGAAGATTCTTGGGACATTTTGCTATCATAGAAGCCCTACAGTGTGGAAACAGGCCCTTCGGCCCAGCAAGCCCACACCAACCCTCCAAAGAGTATCCCACCCAGACACTTGCCCTATTACTCTGTATTTACTCCTGACTAATGCATCTAACCTACACGTCCCTGTAAACTGTGGGCAATTTAGCATGGCCAATTCACCTAACCTGCACATCTTTGGATTGCGGGAGGAAACCGGAGCACCCAGAGGAAACCCATGCAGACACGGGAGAATATGCAAACTCCACACAGACAGTCACCGAGGCTGAAATCGAACCCGGGTCCCTGGCGCTGTGCTAACCACTGAGCCACTGTGCTGCCCTCTATGTTGCGGTGGGGAGGGGAGGGGTGTACATATATGTGTACATTGTTGTTGTCTTTTAATACTTTGAGACTACTTATGAGAGATTTGCCAAAGTTGCGTGAGGGTCGATTGGAGTTCGGTGCTACTCTTTACACTAATGGACTTGGACTGGTATAACATGCTGTACTTTCTAAATGGATGGTCCTGGAGCAAACTCAGGGCTGGGTAATTCCAACCCTCAAGTCATTCCTGGAATTCCATGATTTAGACCTCAACTTCATTATTCTGATGGAGAAACAGAGGATCAGACTGAACAGTCCATCCAGATTGACTAGTGCCTTTATCACCAGACTGACCAGTACCCATATGTCCAGACTGACCAGTACCCATATGTCCAGGCTGACCAGTACATCCAGACTAACCAGTACCTATATACAGGGCAGACGTGGATACTGCAGATGCTGGAGATTAGAGTCAAGATTAGAGTGGTGCTGGAAAAGCACAGCAGGTCAGGCAGCAGCCGAGGTACAGGAAAATCGACGTTTCGGGCAAAAACCCTTCATCAGCACCTATATACGCACAGACTGAACAGTAACTGCGTCCGGTATCTGTACGTTTAAACTATCCAGACTGACCAGTAACTATGTGTCCAGACTAATCATTTTCAGGTATCCTGATTGGTTCAAACTTAACTGATGTGTTAAATAGTCTCATATTTCAGCCCATACCCGCAGTTATACAAAGATCTGTGCTTAAAAATGTACATTTTCAATTCAGACACCATAATAATGTGTAACTATGTTAAATTGGTTCATAATGCTAAAATAAAAATCACACAATACCAGGTTATAGTCCAACAAGTTGGTTTGGAGGCAGTAGCTTTCGAAGCACTGCTTCTTCATCAGGTGGTTGGGGAGCAGAATCCAGTTCACAATTTATTGTTACTAATTTAAAACTTGGTTTATGAGTAGCAGGAGGAATAGACTTCAGTTTTTTACAACAAGGACAAACTTGCTTTCTATTTAAAGATCAGATAGCCCTTTTGTAGATTGAGTTCAAAACAACATTTGCAAGAAGTCATGTGATTTCTGCTAAATGACCAGGGAGCTGCAGGAGAGGGGGGAGGAGGAATGATGGTTGCTAAGGTGTTTGCTGACCCCAGAGAGGGAGGAGAAAGGGGATTGTATGCAGGAGCTGTGTGTGTTAAGAGAGTGAGGTGAGTGAATGTCAACAGTGTGCCAACAAACAGGCTGTGTCCTGGATGGTAAAAACAATGACTGCAGATGCTGGAAACCAGATTCTGGATTAGTGGTGCTGGAAGAGCACAGCAGTTCAGGCAGCATCCAGGAGCTTTGAAATGTGTCCTGGATAGTGTTGAATCTCTTGAGTGTTGTTGGAGCTGCACTTATCCAGCCAAGTACAGCTTAGTGGCTTGCTTGGCCATTTCGAGGAATAAGTAAGAGTCAATTGGTTTTGGGTCTGGAGTCACACAACTCATGATCAGGAACCAAATGTTTCATTGGGTGGTATGGTGGCTCAGTGGTTAGTACTGCTACCTCGTAGCGCCAGGGACCTGGGCTTGATTCCAGCCTCAGGGGACTGTCTGTATGGAGTTTGCACACTCTCCTCATGTCTGCGTGGGTTTCCACCCACAGCCCAAAGTTGTGCAGGTGGATTGGCTGTCTAAAGTGTCCACAGACGTCGAGATTTAGTGGTTTGGCCATGGGAAGTGCAGGGATAAGGTAGGGGGTGGGATGCTCTTCGAAGGGTCAGTGTGGACTTGATAGGCCGAATGGCTATACACTGTAGGAATTCTATGTTTTCCCTAAAGGGCATTAGTGAACCAAATGGGCTACTTCAACAATGATTATGTGGTTGCCTTTAGGCTGGTTATTTAAATTCAATTTAAATTTAAGGTAGGTTTGAATCCTATGTCCCAGAACATCAGCTTGAGGTTCTTAATTATTAGTCTGGAGATGTTACCATGGCACTACTACCTCTCTCCTAACTTAATGAGATTCATATTCATTGCTAATTAATCAGGTGAATTTAAATTCCACCAGTTATGGTGAGTATTAACAGTTAGTAAGTTTGCAGATGACACCAAAATTGGGGGTGTAGTGGACAATGAAGAGCATTACCTCAGATTACAACGGGATCTGGACCAGATGGGCCAATGGGCTGAGAAGTGGCAGCTGGAGTTTAATTCAGATAAATGCGAGGTGCTGCATTTTGGGAAAGCAAATCTTAGCAGGACTTATACATTTAATGGTAAGGTCCTAGGGAGTGTTGCTGAACAAAGAGACCTTGGAGTGCAGGTTCATAGCTCCTTGAAAGTGGAGTTGCAGGTGGATAGGATATTGAAGAAGGCGTTTGGTATGCTTTCCTTTATTGGTCAGAATATTGAGTACAGGAGTTGGGAGGTTATGTTGTGGCTGTACAGGACATTGGTTAGGCCACTGTTGGAATATTGCGTGCAATTCTGGTCTCCTTCCTATCAGAAAGATGTTGTGAAACTTGAAAGGGTTCAGGAAAGATTTACAAGGATGTTGCCAGGGTTGGAGGATCTTAGCTACAGGGAGAGGCTCAACAGGCTGGGGCTGTTTTTCCCTGGAGCGTTGGAGGCTCCTTATAGAGGTTTACAAAATTATGAGGGGCATGGATAGGATAAATAGACAAAGTCTTTTTCCTGGGGTCCCTGGGTTCAGAACTAGAGGGCATGGGTTTAGGGTGAGAGGAGAAAGATATAAAAGAGACCTAAGGGGCAACCTTTTCACATAGAGGGTGGTACATGTATGGAATGAGCTGCCAGAGGATGTGGTGGAGGCTGGTACAATTGCAACATTTAAGAGACATTTGGATGGGTATATGAATAGGAAGAGTTTGGAGGGATATGGGCTGGGTGCTGGCAGGTGGTATTTGATTGGGTTGGGATATCTGGTTGGCATGGACGGGTTGGACCGAAGGGTCTGTTTATATGCTGTACATCTCTATGACTCTATTAGCCTAGGTCTCTGAATTAGTAATCGACTGATATTACTTGTGCACTACTGTATCCCTCAACACGCACACGCACACACATAAAGAGTAAAGTATAAGACCATAAAATATAGGAGCAAAATTAGGCCGTTTGGCCCATTAAATCTGCTCCGCTATTTGATCACAGTTGATATGTTGAGATTCTTCTGCCTTCTCCCTGTAACCATCGATCCCCTTACTAATCAAGAATCTTATATATCTCTGTCTTAAATACACTCAGTAACTTGGCCTCCCCAGCCCTCTGAGGCAATGTGTTCCACAGATTCACCACCCTCTGGCTGAAGAAATCCCTCCTCATCTCAGTTCTGAAGGGTCATCCTTTCCCTTCACTCTGAGACTGTGCCCTCAGTTCCTAGTCTCTCTTACTAGCAGAAACATCTTGTCCATGTCCACGCTGAGGGAACAGCAAAATACATCAGTAAATTCACACATGACAACAGGAGAAATGTCAGGATAAACCACAAAATATATGTACTGTATCATCAGGCTCACCAAATTGGAAATGCAGGGCTGAATTACCAATAGTAATAAACTTGGCCTTTTGTGGAGTTTCATAGGGGTTTTTTCTCAGTGAGTCCTAGTGAGTTGTCTCACACAATTCTCCGCAGCCCAACTCACAGTCAAGATTAGAGTGGCAATGAAGGGTTCCTGCCCGAAACGTCAATTCTCCTGCTCCTCGGATGCTGCCTGACCTGCTGTGCTTTTTCAGCACCACTCTAATCTTGACTCTGATCTCCAGCATCTGCAATCCTCACCTTCACCTAGTCATTATGCACGTACCATGGCCTGCATGGGGTAACACATGTCTATGGGGCCTGCCTGTGCTGTTGTGCCCTTGCCAGCAGCTGGAATTCCTGGTGCCAGTACTATATTTAAAGTGAAGCATTGGCTGTGAGGAGCTGCCCTGCACAGTGCACATCATGACAAGGGAATAGAAAGGGAACATTTCTCAGGGCACACTGCTGACACACTTCATTGCAAACATAAGTTGGCAATCGTCAATGTATTGCTATCTTACATCATCGCTTGTTGAATGGAGCACAATTACAAGAATCGAGCTACACAGGTTATCCACTCTTAGTGCAGCACCATCTTAGAACCCCGACTAAGGGAGTGCTGTTCTTTCCCTGACCCTGAGTGGAGCTAAACATTTACTTACTGGGGAAGGACCACGTGCTGGAAAACTTCAAACTGGTTGAACTCATTGAATTCTATTGAACAACAGCAAAAGTGAAGAAAATAAATCTATGTTTGCCTCCTGGGGCAAACAGGGACTTAGAGCCATGATGAAGGATCACTGTAGCCAGCTCACCTCCGTTTGGACCAGCTCTCCATTAAAACCTGCCTGACATGCTGCGCCGCACACCAAAGCACTCTGTCAAGCCGAAAATGTTGCTTCTGCTCAATATCTTCATCTTCCTTCTCTGCCAGCTTCTCAGTGTCCATCGCCTCCCCTCTTTACTTGCTCCAATTGTGCTAGGCACATGTCAACTTCAGAGTGTGGACATGTCTGCCCTCAGTTCAATCTAAGCATCACAAGCTTGTCTTCTTGGGTGGCACGGTGGCTTAGTGGTTAGCATTGCTGCCTCACAGTGCCAGGGACCTGGGTTTGATTCCACCCTCAGGTGACAGTCTGTGTGGAGTTTGCAGGTTCACCCCACATCTGCGTGGGCTTCCCTTCAGTCCAAGGATGTATGGATTAGCCATGCTAAATTATCCAGAGATATTTCTGATGAAGGGCTTATGCCTGAAATGTCGACTTTCCTGCTCCTCGAATGCTTCCTGACCTGCTGTGCTTTTCCAGTGCCACCCTCTTCCATTCTACACTCCTCACTTTCTCCCAGTGTCCAGAGATATGCAGGCGAGATGGGATAGCCACGGGAAATGCAGGGATACGATAGGGGGGTAGGTTGCTCTTGGAAGGTTCAGTGTGGACATAATGGGCCGAATGACCTGCTTGCACCCTGTAGGGGTTCTTTGGTTCAGCTTATTGTGAGTCCACCCACACCCTTGGGTGAAATTTGGGCTGCATTGTATCTCTCCTCGGTCTCACTCAGGGGACTGAGAACAGAGTCATCAGCAATTGCAGAGGGTAGCCCTTGTTTTTCAGTAACCAGCCTTGAAATGTAGCAGGAAGTTCTCAAGGGTATAGGTATCAGGCAAGGACTTCTGAGCTGTGGTACCAATGATCATAGATGACTACATTGATGGAATGGAACCCTTTTTCTATTGTTGTAATCTGCTGCTCTTTAGTTTGACCCACTCAGCACAAAATACATACTGTTCGTAGTAGTGCCCTTTACTGGGTGAAGCTATGTTGGCTATGACACTGACCTTGTCACAGGGAAGTGATGCAATCTGGCACAAACCATATCGGTAAAAGCCTTGATAGATTTGTGGGTCGAGGATTGGGAGAGGCCACACCGGTCCCTTGTGGATCCTTGGAAACAGCCAGTTCCAGGAAAATGCAGTGCCACTCTCATCTTGATGGCTACTGGGAAGAATGGCCACGTAATCCTTCAGGTCACATGTCACATTGCAACAGTTGGCTCGGTTTTGTAGCAGAATCATGGGTCATCATCAGTCTGCACCGATACAGCACCTCACTCACTGTGGGGGGGAGTGGCATTAAGGACCAGACTCTGGGGTCTCCTCTGCACCCTGAGAGGTCCATCAGCAGCAACTGCTTCAATGGATGCTGTTCAACAGTCCCTGCTAGGACTGCATCCATTGAACATGCTTGCAATTATCCTATGGGAAGAAATTCCGAGACAAAAGTAGGCTCTTATCAGGCTTCCTGGCTTGGCACGGCAGTCTCTCCGCCTGGCATAGCATCCTCTCAGCCTGGTGTGGTGGTTTTTCAGTGAAGTGTGGTAGTGTTTTGGTGGTGCGCGGTGTCCTCATGGCCATCTCCCAGCCGAACATGGCGGTTTTTCAACCGCCCATGGAGGCTTTTCTGCCTAGTGTGGCTTTAACATGATTTCCGGTCTCAAATTGATTCGAGAGTGGTCTCCAGGCTTCAAGAGCCTCAAGGTGAGAGCTGGACTGGAGTTAAGACCCAGCGCAGAGTGGAGTCAAGACCTGGTATGGACTGGAGTCAAGACCCAATACTGACTGGTGTCAAGATGTGGTGCAGACTGGAGTCAAGACCCGGCACAGAGTAGAGTCAAGACCCAGCGCTTACTGGAATTGAGACTCGGTGTGGACTGGAGGCAGGTACAAGCCTGTTCTGGGAATAAGGAACTAGAGGGCATAGGTTTAGGTGAGAGCGGAAAAATTTATAAGGGACTTAGGAGGAAACTTTTTCACGCAGAGGGTGGTGCATGTATGGAATGAGCTGCCAGAGGAAGTGGTGGAGGCTGGTACAATTACAACATATAAAAGGCATCTGGATGGGAATAGCAGGGGTTTAGAGGGATATGGGCCAAATGCTGGCAAATGGGATTAGATTAATTTAGAAAATCTGGTTGGCATGGATGAAGAGTTTGTTTCTGTGCTGTTTAGCTCTATGACTCTAGGACTGTTACTGTGAACCTTATAGTTCACTATTTCTAATTTAGTCCTACAATCTGCAATGCTGGATTTTTTAAAAATTTTATTATTTTCTCCTTTTTTCCCTGAGGAACTCATACTGAAGAATGGTACCTAGGTACCTTTGTACCTAAAACAGCGCTGTTAAGTGACAACTTGTAAACCTTTCACTGGACTCGTGAGTACCTGTGACAATGAAACTAGTTCTGTTCAATTCAATTCAATATGAGCAGTCAGCATTCGCATCACGCACGATTCCTGGTTCAGCATAGTCCTCAATACACTGGGACATGGAGGATTCTGACAAGGAGATTCATCTATGAACTTGGGTCTGATTTGGAACTGGATAAGATTTTGATCAAGCCATTGCTTGGTTCTGAAAATTGATTGAAGGCTGCAGTACAATAGAATTACATCCCAGGGCACCAACATTTCTGCAAATTGACAGAACTTTAGCGTACATTATAACCTGTTGTTTGATCCAGTCATTTGCACTTCAATATCTTTAATTAAACAATCAATGCAAATATTATCAGAAGCACCGCGAGATGGTAGATGCGATCAGTGATGGAGCGGAGTTAACAGCATGGGGACTTTCAACAGATACCTGTATATCGTCACACGTTGTACAAACATTCAAAATATGACCAGAAGTAGGCCATTCAATCTCTCTCGTGTACTCTTCCATTCAGTAAGATCACAGCTGATCTGTCTAAGTGTGGCAATCCAAATTCTGCCCTACTCTCAATATCCTTTGATTGCCTCGTCTAAGAATCTACTTCTGTCTTGAAGAATACTCAACGACCCTATTTCTACCACCATCTGACGCAGGTAATTTTACTTGATGTTTGTTATGTTATGTCACACTTCTTCTGCATAAACATTCTGAAACTTTCAGAACTGCTTGTTTCTCGATATTCTGTGCAAAACATTGATAACCCTTTCAAGGGAAATGTGTGATTTCCTGAGTGAAGCAGCGGGTGGAAACTTCGACCTACAAAAGAATAAATGCTCGTTGAGTTATGGTTGTGAAGGGTTTTGGAGTCATTGCAGAATCAAAGAGAAATGTCACAAAAGTGTTGTCCTTTTGTCATCTGGGTTTTTGATCACAAGGGACTACAAGGGTGTGACTATCCGGACCATATCACAGAGCTCAGTGCTCACCTCCCATCACAAGCCATTCTGCCTAAAAGAATTGGATTTTGGATGTTAATCTGTCAGATTTTTCACTGTGACAGTAAATCTCTGAGCTCTCAGTTTAACTTGGTGAGTGAATAGTCCTGGAGAGGGTCTACATTCATGTAATCACCTGAGTTAAAAGGTTCAAATGTGACCAGTTCGGATTGGAGAGGGATCTTACCATTTTCCTTATTTTGCTCCGCATACATGTTGATCTGCTAATGTAGTCCATTCCATGTGGGTCTGTGACGAAACTACAGTTTTAAGAGGTGTATTTTTTCCTAGTTTTGTTTTTAATGACGGAAGGGTTGAGGCAGAGGTGCTGATTGGTATGCTCAAGCCAATAAAGTAAACAGCTTGTGAGGCCTGGCTTTTTGTTTTAAACTGGAACTATAGAAGCAGCCTGAATGGGTGGGTCAAACTCTCACAGAAGCAGGATTTTTAGTTTTAGCTTGCAGCAATTGCTGGGGTCTTGAAACCAGATGTGCAAGCTTTTAATCCTCTCTCTGTTACAGCTAAAAGCTGGTGTTCTCTTTCTGCTGCTGGAATTATATGTGAGACAATCTATATTACTGAATTTGCCTTTGCCAAGGGTGTGTTAATGGAATGTTGCCATATTGGACCAGTTACTGTTTAGTAGTTAAATAATCTATTATTTTGTTAAGTTTTCAGATTTAGTTAAGTTACTCCACTTCCTTCTTTCTTTTGTTGTTTTTTAACGCTAGTGTATGAACAAAGCGTGTTTTGGTAGTTTGACCAATCGAATTGCATCTGGAACACAACACCTGGCAATTGCCTTTAGAATAAGGAAAAGTTAGGGTCATGGCTATCTTCTTAATATATTTTGAGAGAATTTGGTCTGGTCTATAACAGGTGTCTGCCCGATTCTCAACCTCTGGGCGACTGAAATTAAACAGCAGTGTTGTCCATTAATTTCTGCTGTCAGAGGTGTTCACTTGCAGACTTCTCTTTGCTGGAGCTCATGGGGACAACAAGAAAGAATAAAGGTCTAGCAGGGGATATTTGGAGACAAATTGAAGTTGCCTTAAAACGCACTGATGGTCGCAGTGCAAGTGACCCCCTCCTGAGCAAGAGAAGGTAACCATTGCTGAAGTAACACGGACAGCCAGATCCCAGAAATGACCGCATCATCATTTTCATGAGTAGCATAGTTACAACAAGTGGAACTCTTCCACAGTCCTAGAATAGAATTATAGAATCCGTTCAGTGTGGAAGCAGGCTATTCAACCCATTGAGTCCACCCTGACCCTCCAAAGAGCATCCCACCTGGACCCACCACCAGCCCTATCTGTAACCCTACTTTTCCCATGGCTAACCCACCTAGCCTACACATCCCTAAACATTGTGGGTGATTTAGCACGGCCAGTCCACCCAACCTGCACATCTTTGGACTGTGGGATGAAACTGGAGCACCAGGAGGAAACCAACGCAGATATTGGGGAAGAACGTGCAAACATCACACAGACAGTCACTCAAGGGTGGAATTGAACCTGGGTCCCTGGCACTGTAAGGTAGCAGTGCTAACCACTGAGCCACCAGAGAAAAGCTACAAATTGTAAACAGACCTTCTAAGACAGAAAACGTTCCTCAATTGTAGGCCCTGTGACAGGAGGAATGGTAGTACTGCAACATAGAAAAGGGAGAAACACCAACCATCAGGAAGCAGCTGTCTACCTCGACTACCAGTGTCCTGGGATGTTGCACACTGTGCAGCCCCCAGAGTCCATGTCACTGTGATAGTGTTAACACAAGTTGGAAAGCAGGGTGGAGGGTCTGATGAGGTGTGGACTTGCCTCAGGCTAAGAGTGTGCTGGCTTCCTCACACTAATATACCCTGAAGTTGACCAGGGTGATCTCCTCCAAGTACTTTCAGCTTCTCAACATTTCATAGATTTGGGCCTTGAGATGAGGCAGATTGAAGGAGAGAGTGATAGGCATTGGTCCATTGGTCTTCCATCCTGTTTGCCAAGAAAGCTTTAATGGAGCAAGTTACTGGAAAGGATTTTGTGAAACGTACACTAGGCCAGCTACTGGCCTTGAACTGATCTGATTTATTATTGTCACATGTACCGAGGTACAGTGAAAAGTACTGTATTGAGTGCTATCCAGACAAATCATACCTTACATAAACATGTAAATAGAACAGAATGCGGAATATAGTGTTGCAGCCACAGAGAAGGTGCAGAGAAAGATCAACTTTAATATATGAGAGGTCCATTCATCAGTCTGATAACAGTGGGGAAGAAGTTGTTCTTTAATCTGTTGGTACAGATGTTTTCAAATGTTTGTATCTTCTGCCAGATGGAAGAGATTATAACCGGGGTGGGAGGGGTCTCTGATGATGTTGGCTGCCTTCCCGAGTCAGCGGGAAGTGTAGATGGAGTCAATGGATGTAATCAACTAGGCGAAAGTGAGCACTGCAGATGCTGGAGATTAGAGTCAAGAGTGTGATGCTGGAAAAGCACAGCAGGTCAGGCAGCATCCGAGGAGCAGGAAAATCGAATCAGGAATTCTTTTGCCCGAAACATTGATTTTTCTGCTCCTCAGATGGTGCCTGACCTGTCGTGCTTTTCCAGCACCACACTCTTGACTCAATGGATGGAAGGTTTAGATTAGGTTAGATTAGATTAGATTACTTACAGTGTGGAAACAGGCCCTTAGGCCCAACAAGTCCACACCGCCCCGCCGAAGCGCAACCCACCCAGACCCCTACATTTACCCCTTACCTAACACTACGGGCAATTTAGCATGGCCAATTCACCTGACCTGCACATCTTTGGACTGTGGGAGGAAACCGGAGCACCCGGAGGAAACCCATGCTGACACGGGGAGAATGTGCAAACTCCACACAGTCAGTCGCCTGAGGCGGGAATTGAACCCAGGTCTCTGGCGCTGTGAGGCAGCAGTGCTAACCACTGTGCCACCGTGCCGCCCACAAACCAGGTTGGTTTGTGTGATGGACTGGGCTGTGTTCACAACTCTCTGGTAGTTTCATACGGTCTTGAGCAGAGCAGTTTCCATACATCCAGTTGCTTCCCGTGGTGCATCTATAAAATTGATGAGTCATTGCGGACATGCTGAATTTCCTTAGCCTTCTGGGGAAGTAGAGGGGTTGGTCTGTTTTCTTTACGGTAGTATTGACGTGGATGTGCCAGGACAGACTGTTGGTGATACTTACTCCGAGGAACCTGAAGCTCTTGACCATCTCCACCTCAGGACCATTGATACAGACAAGGATGTATTCTCCACTCGACCAGTGGCCTTCGTTCTGCTGACATGGAGGGAGAGATCATTGTCTTTACACTTGCCCCTAAGCTGTATATCTCCTTTCTGTACTCTGTCTCACCATTGTTTGAGATCTGACCCACTATCGCGGTGCCATCAGCAAATTTGTGAATGGAGTTAAAGTTGAATTTAGTCACACAGTTGTGAGTGTATAAGGGGTATGGTAAGGGCCTGAGAACACAGCCTTGCGGGGCCGCGGTGTTGGGGATTATTGTGGTGGTGGTGTTGCAGCCGATTCTTACTGATTGCAGGCTGTGGATCAGTAAGTCAAGGTTTCAGGGGGAGAGCAGAATCCTTGGTCTCGGAGCTTGGAGGTGAATTCTGTTGCAATTATGGCAGAGCAAAAGGCAGTGAAGGACGTAGGTGTCCTTGTTATCCAAATGTTCCAGGGATGAGTGTAGGGCCAAGGAGATGGTGTCTACTGTGGACCTATTGTGGCGATAGGTCAATTCTAGTGGATCAAGGCGATCTGGGAAACTGGAGTCGATGTGTGCCATTACTGATCCCTCAAAGCACTCCATAATGATGGATGTCCGAGACACTGGGCAGTAGTCATTAAGGCACACTGCCTGGTTTTTCTTTGGGATGATAATGGTCTTCTTGAAGCAGATGGGAACCTGACATCATTATAAGGAGAAGTTAAAGTTGTCAGCGAATACTCCCACTAGCTGATCTGCGCAGGATCTGAGTGCACGGCCGGGGGTCTCCATCCGGGCTGGTGCTTTCCATGGGTTCACTGCGGTGGTGGCTGTGGATATGTGTGCACCCGAGTCTGTCGGGACAGTGACATCATTTCACTGCCCTTCTGTTCAAAATGAGCACAGAATGCATCGAGCTGATCGAGGAGGGATGCATTGCTGTCAGCGATTCTGCTCAACTTCACTTTGTAGTCCATTATATTGCGCAAGCCTTGCCACAGACGATGCGTTCATGTTGTTGGTCTGGGACTCCACTTTAGCCTGGCAATGACTCTTGGCGTCCCTGGTGACTTTCTGAAGATCAGAGTCCCTAAATAGGTCAGGGTCACCCCACTTGAACACCTCAGACCTGGTTTTTATTAGGGAGTGGATTTTCTGGTTCATCTTCGGTTTCTGATTGGGGAATGTTCGGATTAACTTCTGTGACAGGCAGTCCTCTACACACTTACTGATGAAGTCTCTGACAGTACTGGCATACTCAGTTAGGTTGGCTGCGGAGTTATTGAATCTGGACCAATCCACCGACTCCCACTAGTCACAAAGGAGTTCACCTTTTTTTAATTTCAAAAATATACTTTATTCATAGAAAGAAATCTTTTATACACATACAGTTAATTAAGCCATTCAGATCTATACTCTCTTTACTTAAACAGAACAAATTAAATCTTTGATGTTCACCATTCTTTATATTTACAATCAACCTCTTGACATTGAGCTGAGGCGTCAGCAGAGCCCAAATGACTGCGTGGGCCTCCTGCTCTTCTTTAGGCAGGCAGACTTTACACAGTGGTCTTTCCCCCCGCGCCTTGGCGGCAGCTGCCCCAAGCTTCAGCGCGTCCCTCAACATGTAGTCCTGGACCTTGGAATGTGCCAGTCTGCAGCACTCAGTCGGGGTCAACTCCTTCAGCTGGAAGATCAGCAGGTTTCGGACCACCCAGAGAGCGTCCTTCACCGAGTTGATGATCCTCCAGGTGCAGTTGATATTTTTCTCAGTGTGTGCCCCATGGGACAGATTGTAGAGCACAGAGTCTCACGTCACGGAGCGGTTTGGGATGAACCTCAACAAACCTCACTACATTCCTCTCCAGACTTCTTCTGTGTAGGCACATTCCAGAAGGAGGTGTGTGACAGTCTCGTCCCCCCACTTCGAGGGCAGTGTGTGGTGCGGGAGAGAGTCCATAAAGGATCTCACAGGCAGAGCCCTTCTCACCACCAGCCAAGCCATGTCTTGGTGCTTGTTGGAAAGTTCTGGCGATGAGGCATTCTGCCAAATGGCTTTGACAGGCTGCTCAGGGAACCGCTCGATAGGATCCGTCCTATCCTTTTCCCGAAAGGTCTCAAGGACACTACGTGCTGACCACTTCATGATGGACTTGTGGTCAAAGGTGTTTTTCTTCATAAACTTCTCCACGAAGGACAGGTGATATGGATCGGTCCAACTACTTGGAGCGTTCCGCGGCAGCGAGGCCAGGCCCATCCTTTGCAACACCGGGGACAGGTAGAACCTCAGTACGTAGTGACACTTGGTGTTTGCGTACCGGGGATACACGCACAGCTTGATGCAGCCACACACAAAGGTGAGGGTGGCATTGGGTGTGTTTATTCCCCTTTATCCAGATCTCGGACCCGGTCCATCTTTGATTTCCACAGGGAGTGGAGGATGGCCTGAGTGACTGCAGCAGCGCAGCTTCAGGGAATAGGCCTGATCTGCGCCATGTACAATAACATTGAGAGTACTTCACACCTGATCACCAGGTTTTTTTCCCGCGATGGAGAGCGACCATTGCTCCCATCTGACAAGTATCTGACTCAGTTTACTGATGCGCTCCTCCCTAGACTTGGCGCATGCCCCAGGCCCCCCAAACCAAATACCCAGCATCTTCAGGTGGTCGGTCCTGACGGTGAAGGGGATCGAGGATTGGTCGGCCCAGTTCCCGAAGAGCATGGCCTCGCTCTTGGCTCGGTTTACTTTGGCCCCCCAGACCCGTTTGAACTGGTCACATATGCACATGAGTCTGCGCACGGACAGCGGATCCGAGCAGAAAACGGCGACGTCATCCATGTACAGGGAGGCCTTAACCTGCGGGCCCCCGCTGCCAGGAATAGTCACCCCTCTCAGGCTTGCATCCTTCCTGATGGACTCGGCAAATGGCTCTATGCAGCACACAAACAAGGCAGGAGAGAGAGGGCAGCCCTGCCTGACTCCAGATCTGACTGGGAAGCTATCTGATTCCCACCCATTGATTGAGACTGCACTGACAATGTTGGTGTAGAGCAGTCTGATCCAATTACAGATTCCCTCCCCAAAGCCCATTTTGGAGAGAACATCTCTCATGGACGTGTACAATATCCTGTCAAAGGCTTTCTCCTGGTCCAGGCTGATCAGGCAGGTGTCCAGCCCCTGTCTGCACGTAGGCGATCGTATCCCTGAGGAGTGCGAGACTCTCAGCAATCGTCCTGCCCAGTACAGCACAGGTTTGGTCAGGGTGAATCACTGATCCCTGACTCAGTTGGCAATGACCTTTGACAAGATTTTGTAATCCACATTTAACAGTGAGATTGGTCGCCAATTTCTAATTTCCAGCCTCTCCCCCTTCCGCTTGTAGACGAGGGTGATGATGCCTTTCCTCATGGATTCACTCATGGTACCTGCCCGAAGCATACTGACACACACCTCCAGCAGGTCCCGGCCAATCAAGTCCCACAGAGCGGAATAGAGCTCGACCGGTAAGCCGATGCTTCCGGAAGTTTTATTCTTTCTGAAGGACTCGAGGGCCTTGGTCAGCTCGTCCAGAGACAGTGGCTGGTCCAGCGTCTCCCGTGTTCTGTCGTCTAAGACCTCCGTGATAGAGGACAGGAACGACTGGGAGGCTGCGCTGTCAGTTGGCTCCTTGTCATACAGACTGGCATAGAAGGATTTGCTAATCCTCATGATGTCAGACTGAGATGACGTTACTGAACCAGCTTCTTCCTTCACGCTGCTTAGCTCATCCGTTACCTCAGACAAACACTCTACAGCTTTCTGTACCAGATCCTCACACTTCAGTTTCTTCTAAAGTGAGAGAAGGATCAAAGCCTTTTGATCTGATTTACCAAAGTGCAGGTGGGGGAATGGCATGATAGGTGTGTTTGAAGATTGTGCAGTAATGGTCCAGGGTCTTTGGGTCTCTGGTTGGGATAGGAGACATGTTGATGGTATTTTGGTCGCACATTCTTGACATTAGCCTGGTTGAAGTCACTGGCTGTGATGAACAAGGCCTCGAGGAATTCCATCTCAAAGCTATTTGTGGCAATGTATGTTCACCGAGTGCACTCTTCACTTCCACATCAGGTAGTATGTAAACTGCTGAGAGAGAAAAGCAGGAATGAATTCCTACAGCAGGTAGTAGGAATGGCACTACACCGTTAGACTGTGCTGGTCCAGTAACTCTCCAGGGTCATCATGTCGGAGCAACAGGAGGTGTTGATCAGGAAGCAGACCTCTCCATCCCTTGCCTTACCTGAGGACGCTGTGCGGTCCATCCGGTGGACTGAGAAACCCTCAGATTGTAAGGTGTAGCCACATCTGTGTAAAACAGAGCACATAGCAGTTGCGCATTTCCCTTTGGAAGCTGAGTCCAGCTTTAAGGCAGTCCAGCTGGTTTTCAATGGCCTGGACCTTTGCCAGAACTGGGGTGGGGGGAGGGGATGGGATCTCGAAATTGCCTTGTTTTAGTCTCACCTCTAGGCCAGCACATCTCCTGTCTTTCCTGGAGAGGTGATTGCTTCAGATGGAGGGGGGGTGGGGAGTGGTGGTCTTGGCTATGTAGAACAGTCCATCTTCCGTAATTACACTGGCACCACTCCCCACCTCTTCCTCCGCTACATTGATGACTGCATTGACGCCACCTTGTGCTCCCGCGAGGAGGTTGAGCAATTCATCAACTTCACCAACACATTCCACCATACCTTAAATTTACCTGGACCATCTCTGCCACCTCCCTCCCCTTCCTGGACCTCTCCTTCAGCAATCACCTTCCTTACTTTTTGTTGTACCTTATGCACTTTGGGGCATGCTACAGTGCCTCCAATAGACAAAATACATATTCCGTCGTCTATTTGTGAATTGCCTCTCGCATTGTTCGTATGTTTTGCCTCACTAACTTAATGGTCCCTCGCTCTCACTTCAGAAGCAGTTTGGTGTACTGTTCTATTCAGATATGATTTAGGAACTATATGTTTGTGCACTTGTGCCTCTAAGTGTCCAGAATACCACGTCACTACTGTCTGTATCAGACTAACAGTGCATCAGTCTATATCATATGACGTGATTTGAGAACCATGTTCAGTGAAGCTCCAGTGTTCAAGTCTAAAAGTGTGATTATTTTCAACGCTGGGAACCGCACTTCCTTTAATCTGTCCAGTAGATGGCAAGGTTTGTAGCAGAGTGATACATATAAGTAAATAAGCAGATAACCTTCATTTTACCTTCTGTTTTTTGCAGCTTTCAAAGGGAATTGGGTTACTTGAAAAATTCAGGGGGCTGTGGGAAGAAACAGGATTTATTAAATATCTGTTTCAACAAAGTGACGTAGGCATAATGGATGAAACCCTGTACTGTAAAAATTTTATGATTCAGTTTATGACCTTGAATTTCAGATATTTGTGTTGTTACAACACAAACGGACAACCAAATAAAATCAGACTTTGTATCCCTGTATTTGTAACACAATGAAATCCAAATACTCAGTGACACTCAAAATTAATCCAATGCTTCCTATCCATAATATTTATACAACAAATACCACACTTTGTGAATAACAGACATGATGCCGAGTTTATAGTTTAAACAAAAAAAATTAACAATTCATTAATAATGCAGTAGCTTTAGCACTCACCTATTGTACTCTATGCTACTTTCTCCTCACCCCCACCCTCCTCTCATTTATCTCTCCACCCTTCAGGCACTTTGCCTGTATTCCTGATGAAGGGCTTTTGCCCGAAATGTCGATTTTACTGCTCCTCGGATGCTGCCTGAATTGCTGTGCTTTTCCAGCACCACTCCAAAGTAGACTCTGGTTTCCAGCATCTGCAGTCATTTTTTTTACCGGGGTGGTCTTGTTCTCAGTCTGCTCAGGCCTCCACATGGTCAGGCATGGAGACAGATCTGGTTCACTCCATGGAATCAGGTGACTGATCGACATCCAGATCAGTGCGTCAAGAAGCCAGTAAGTGGCTAGTCACTTCGTCGTCATGGTCACAGTTCCAGCATCGGCGGTCAGGCCCCGTTGGTTTACACAGTCAGGCACTCTGGGAAGTCCTGGTGGTGGTCGGATTGGTCGTTTCTGGAGGTCAAAAGATCGCCAGATCTGTAAGTGGATTTAAAAGAACGCTCTTAGTAATTCTGACAGACCTACAATTGAGATTTAAAAGAGTAGAGCGAGTATAAAAGGTATGAGGAGATGATCTGCTTGGAAGGTGTCATCTTGGAGGAGGCTATCTTAAAGACTTCTCTTGGAGGTTTTCCTCCATCTTTGTTTTCAGATCTGCCATCTTGGATCCAGGTCAAGTGAGTCCTGTGAAAGGAATTATTATATTGTCCCTCACTAATGTCCTTCGATTTAAGGGGGTCAGACCTTACTTCCTGAGTTCCAATGCTGCCAAGAGACTTCTAAACCACATGTGTGAAAGGATGGGCTCAAATTCCCTTGGAATCTCCCATCACAAACAACAGTCTGCAGCCCCAGGTGGTAATGCAGGTGTTTAAAATGGATGCCCAAGTCATGTGATTCAGCCCTGACCATACACTGCATTAAGGAGCTTTCTGATTGGATAAAAGCTCACAAAACTCAAATAATAGGTGACTCCAGGATGCCAGGCTCTTTGTCCGCTCAGAAGTCATTATCCTTCATCCTAACTTGGCGTGGGAATGGGAATTTTCGGGCAGCTGTTTCTGGAATGTAGTAGGGTCTATTGAGACCTCAGCGACAGTAAATCCTGTTCCCCTAGGAGTCACCGCAGACCCAGATAAGGCTCAACTGCTCAGTGTTATGAGTCAGAGCCAATGAAGGAACTAAAACATTTTTGGCATTGATGGTGGATGAGTCGGAATCTCACAGTCCAGCAGCTTCTCTCAGCTTCTTGATTTTTAAGGAAAATAACTCATGTTTCCTGTAAAGACCCCACGGGGAAGGCAGCATTAAACCACCCTTGCACATTACTTTCCCTGGCCATATTGCTCAATAAAATTTATAATGGGAAGCTCTTGCAGAGAATTAAGTGCGGGACCATGAGGCATCAAGAACTGAATAGACACCCTTCCTGTTGCCAGATCCCTGCTGCACGTTTCTGAATCCTGAGCGACTTCTCTTGATTACATTTCTAGAAGAACACCAAAATGGAAACTGGGCACTAAGCTCAAGACGAACCTGCAATGCTCCTGCTCTGTAAATCATCAAAACAAAGAGCTGTACAGCCCAGGAACAGGCCTTTGGCCCACTATGCTGTGCTGAACACGATGCCAAATTAAAGTAATCCACATCCTTGCATACTCATGTGCCAATCTAAAAGTCTCTTAAACGCCCCTATCATATCTACCTCCACCAGCAGCGCATTCCAGACACCTACCACTCTCTGGGTAAAAGACTCACCCCTCACATCTCCTTTGAACTTTCCCCCTCGAACATTAAATGCATGTCCCTTAGCATTAGACCTTTCAGTTCTGGGAAAAAGGTTCTGACCTTCAATTGTATCCCATACTTATATAGATTTCTATCAAGTCTGCTTCAGTTCTCAATGTCTTCAATGGGAACATATTATTCCTTAACTGTCAGATCAAGGGTTGAACCTTCCCAGGCTAGGGTAAGAGTGAGAAATCTTTGGAGAAACATGTTAAGAAATCGAGAGATGCCTTTCTCGATGTCACGATTAAAGAGTTCTATTTTCAAGCTAAGTCCTGGATGTCATGATGAGATTCATGTAAATGAGCAGTGAGAAGCATATTAACAGGGATATTATCATGCTTATTATTACTAATCTCGCCTCACTACTGTGCTCCCACTTTTATTCTCCCACCAGATAGAAACCAGATTCCGAGAGTTCCCAACTCAAACAATCTCCATAATGGAAGCCCACCGTCAATGTTGCAGGGTACGCTCCACAGGCAATGACTACATGCACCAAATGTCTATGGACACTGACACCACAGACCTGTGGCAACCTCTCTATCCCATTATAGAATTCCCCACTGTGGAAGCAGGCCATTCGGCCCATAGAGTCCACGCTGACCCTCCAAATAGCATCCCACCCAGATTCAACATGCTACCCCATCCCTCCAACCCTGCATTTCCTATGGCTAATCCACCTAACCTGCACATCCCTGGGCACTAATGACCAATCAACATGGCCAATCTACCTAGCCTACAAATCCTGGGCACGATGGACAATTTAGAATCATAGAATCTCTACAGTGTGGAAACAGGCCCTGCAGCCCAACAAGTCCACACCAACCCTCCGAAGAGTAACCCACTCAGACCCATTCCCCCTACCCTATATTTAACCCTGCCTAATGCATCTAACCTACACATCCCTGAACACTATGGGCAATTTAGCACAGCCAATCCACCCTAACTTGCACATCTTTGGACTGTGGGAGGAAACTAGAGCACCCGGAGGAAACCCACCCAGACACAGGGAGAATGTGCAACTCCACACAGACAGTCACCCGAGGCTGGGAATCAAACCCGGGTCCCTGGCGCTGTGAGGCAGCAGTGCTAACCACTGAGCCACCGTGCTGCACAAATTTAGCATGGCTAATCCACCTAACCTACGCATCTCCTGGCACCATAGGTAATTTAGCATGGCCAAATCATCGTGGCACCTCTCCAATCCATTCACAGCACACTCTGCATTCCAATGCTGCACATTGCACTCATCACGACCTTTCATTAGAAGGCTGCTGCTGGGACATTGTGTGTGTTGGGACAGGCCCCAGATCATGCATTGGGCCTGCCTGCATCTCAGGGCTCCTCAGTTGCTCTCTTAGTGCTCAGTTACTTAGCACCCACTTGGAAACTCACAGCTTTCCCTGACTTTGCCTTTTAGTGCTTTGACCCCTCAACAGCACTGTGCAGGCTCACAGTGTTTCAGTCTTGTCCTGCGGTGTATCACAGAAACGAAGCCAGGCGGCTTGTCACCCTGGTCAGCAGCCATTGGCCAAGAGGGTTGGGCATGTTACTGAAAGCACAGTACTCCATCAATTTCGCTCCGACAATTTCCATCGTTGGAGCAATTTTCTGTGAATGTGCGAGATTCTGTGTCGGTGCAGGCTAAGGAAGTTTTTAGATTAGATTAGATTCCCTACAGTATGGAAACAGGCCCTTTGGCCCAGCAAGTCCACATGACCCTCTGAAGGGTGACCCACCCAGACCCATGTCCCCGCCCTATATTCACCCCTGACTAACACACCTAACACCATGGGCAATTTAGCATGGCCAATTCACCTAACCTGCATTTTTGTTTTTGGTTGTGTTGCCATAGTCTTACCAGACCATAGGGGCTGCTGTCTCATTAGAGGGTCACCAAACCTCAGACGACGGAAGGGATTGAGAATGAGAGTCCTTCATGGTAACCTAAAACCGGTGCTGGGAATTGAACCCACGCTGTTGGCATCACACTGCTGTGCAAACCAATGATCCAGCCAACTGACCTGACACTCTATCACAGCAGCCTTGAAGGTGACAGCTGTGCTGGACTTATATTTTGAAGTGAAAGACTCCTTCCAGAGACCCCATAAGACCATAAGACCAGAAGGTCTGGTTCTACTAGTTAGACCAGGACAGAGGCACCTTGCAGTACAGTCCAGTGAGATTTCATTGCATGACCCTTGTGTCTGGCCAACTGAAACAAGCAAACAAAGCATGTGATGGACTCAGACTAACAGGGAGAATGGGAGCAGTCTTCTGAGGAGAAGGAGGAAGAGGACATTGACCGAGAGGAATATCCCACCTTCTGTATGACAGACAGCAGCTGCATCGAATGCTACAAGCCAGACAGCACCTCATTGACAGCTAGTTCTTGTAGATGGCAGCGTGCAGTGATCATTCATTGACTGTAGTATTGTTGTTACTCAATATACAAGTGGTCAGTTTATGTTCCAAAAGACAAATGCAGATTCACTTTGTTTGCTTTTGGTATTTATAAATAAGCATGAATCCGTAAGAGGCGTATGAAGACTTCACTGTATGTGACAGTCCCAAATTGAATGTGATAAAATGCTAGCAATGGGAAAGAGTAGCATTGACTTAGAAAGGGGTGGAAGATAGGACATAGCGAAAGATATGTAAGCTGTATGGCTTGCTGTTAAAATTCGGACAGGAGTGTGCAGTTGTATGTGCAAGGAAGTGTTATGTCTTTTCTGTGTAAAGCATTGATTTACAGTTGCTGCGCCACTACCATGGCAGGGAAGGATGACTCAGAACTGGCAGCACCTGGTTGGGCTCACGGTTGGGGGTTCTAAATATATCCCAGGATATCCCAGCTGTGGTGAAAAATGGCTGGTCAGGATGATGGGAGAATCAGGCTGGCATCGTATGAGAAGGGCATCACAGGGGCATGGAAGGCAGTTCACAATATGAGCTTGGCTTGAGAAATCTCACCAGGCCTCACCGAGACAACCATCCATGTTACTCAACAAGAAATGACACTTTCGAGAGTGTAGTGCTGGAAAAGCACAGCAGGTCAGGCAGGATCCGAGGAACAGGAGAATCGACATTTAGGACTTAAGCCCTTCATTAGGAATGAGGCTTGTGGGTCGGGGCTGAGAGATAAGTGGGATGGGGATGGGGCTGGGGCTGGTGGGGGAGGTAGCTGGTAGGGGAGGTAGTGATGGACAGGTCCGGAGGGCAGTGCTGAGTTGGAGGCTTGGGACTGAGAATGCGGGGGGAGGGAAAATGAGGAAGCTGTTGAAATTTCGTTGTAGAGTCCCAAGACAGAATATGAGGCATTCCTCCTCCAGGTGTTGGGTTTTAATGGTTGAGCAGTGGAGGAGGCCCCAGACCTTCATGTCCTTGACAGAGTGGGAGGGGGAGTTGAAGTGTTCAGCCACAGGGCGGTAGAGTTGATGGGTGCGGGTGTCCCAGAGATGTTCTCCGAAATGATCTGCAAGAAGCCGTCCTGTCTCCCCAAAGTAGAGGAGACCGCACCGGGTGCAACAGATGCAACGAATTATTCCCAATTCCTCCGCCTCCACTGCAACTGTTCCCAAGGTGACCAATTCCACCTCGGAGAGTCCCAGATGGTCTCCTCCTTTCACAATCGCAACTTCCTTTCCCATGTGGTTGACGATGCCGACCAGCGCATCTCCTACACTTCATGCACCACTGCCCTTGAACCCACCCTTCCCAACGCAACAAGGACAGAACACCCCTGGTCCTTACCTTCCACCCCATCAACCTCCACATACAACGCATCATCCTCAGCCACTCCACCACCTCCAAATGGACCCCACCACCAGAGATACATTTCCCTCCCCACCCCTATCAATGTTTCGAAAAGACCATTCCCTCCGCAACTCCTTCGTCCAGTCCACACCCCCCACCAACTCACGCCCTACTCCTGGTAGCTTTCCCTGCCACCACAGGAAGTGCAAAACTTGCGCACACACCACTCCCCTCACCTCCATCCAAGGCCCCAAGGGATCCTTCCACAACCATCAGAAATTTACCTGTACCTCTACCAATGTCATCTACTGCATCTTTGCACCGATGTGGTCTCCTCTACATTGGGGAGACAGGACGCCTTCTTGCGGATTGTTTCAGACAACATTTCTGGGATACCCGCACACACCAACCCTACCGCCCCGTGGCTGATCACTTCAACTTCCCCACCCAGTCCATCAAGGACATGCAGGTCCTGGGCCTCCTCTACCGCCAAACCATTACCACCCGACGCCTGGAGGAGGAACGCCTCATATTCCGTCTTGGGACCCTGCAACCACTTGGGATAAATTGGATTTCAACAGCTTCCTCATTTCCCCTCCCCATACATTATCCCAGTCCCAAGCCTCTCACTCGGTACCACCCTCCGGCCACTTCCAACATTCCCTCCTCTGACCTATCACCTTCTCCCTCACCTTCATCCACCTATCACTTTCCCAGCTACCCAACGCCCAACCTCACCCCCCTCCCATTTATCTCTCAGCCCCAACCCACAAGCCTCATTCCTGATGAAGGGCTTATACCCTAAATGTCACTTCTCCTGCTCCTCAGATGCTGCCTGACTTGCTGTGCTTTTCCAGCACTACACTTTCGACTCTGAAACATTTATTTAAACATGCGCAGAATCGACAGCATCTTGCAATAAATTGCAACTCCTATAGAGGGTCACTTAGATGCATAACGTACGTGCCCCAATCTGTTGAGGCTGGATAGGCTGGGACTTTTTTCACTGGAGCGTAGAAGGTTAAGGGGTGACCTTATAGTGGTTTATAAAATCATGAGGGGCATAGATAAGGTGAATGGCAGGTGTCTTTTCCCTAGGGTGTGCGATTTCAAAACTTGGGGATGTATTTTTAAGGTGAGAGGAGAAAGATTTAAAAAGGACACAGGAGGCAACTTTTTACACAGAGACTGTGTGGAATTAACTTCCAGAGGAAGTGATGGATGCAGGTGCAGTTACAATGTTTAAAAAACAATTGGATAAGTACATGAAATAAGAAATGTTTGGAGGGATATGGGTCAAGTGCAGGCAGGTGGGCCAGTTTACTTTGGGATTATGGTCAGCATGGTCTGGTTGGACCAAAGGGTCTGTTCCCATGCTGTATGAGAGTCAAAAGAGAAGACTATCTAGTAAGAGCCAAGTTCTGGCTTCATTGACACACTGGCACATATCCTTTGCCTTAAGAAACCTGGATTAACGATCAAGGACGTAAAGGAAAACAGTTATATGTGCAACGCTTCCTACCCAGAGATACTGAGGCCATGTGTTGTGTCCCTCACCTGGCCTGGGATCATAGGTCTAGTTCAAAACTGGTTTCTTCCAGATCAGTAGCAGGGTACTGACTTATACACTGGTTGTATCTTTATGAAGACAAATAGATGGTCAAAATGATTAATGTGGAACGCTGAGCGTTCGAGGATTACACAAGAAGATAGGGAATACATTCTCAAGAAAGAGCCAAAGCCACTCTCCACCTTGAAAAGCTGGTTTCTCATTACAGTATTTCATTTTTTTTTTCACTTTGATGCACATCTGTCTGCCAGCCAGAGTTCTGATCTTTTAATTCTATATCCTAAAGCTTTTCATTTCTGTTCTGATAAGGAAACTAGGCCACATCTAACCGCAGTGTACCTTTTGCAGTATTTCTGAGTATTTGATACTATCTGTTCCTGGAAGTCGCTTTAATAGATGAAGCAGTTTCTTTAAACCGCAGTGTTCAGAGAAAATCGGCTTTAATACGATACCCCAATTAGATTGGCCGGTGATAATGCTTAAAGGGGAAGTTTGTTGGCCAATATGTTGATCAACACAGCTCTTTAGTGAGTGCCTCATGCACGCCAGACACTTGCATACATAGGGTAGCACAGGAGGAGGCCATTCAGTGCATCAAATCTGTGTTAGCTCTTTCAAAGAGCAATCCATGTCATCCTTGAATATTTCTCCTGTATTTCTGCAATTCTTAGCATGCATCTTGAAGAGCTGATATCCACTACCCTGGCAGGTGGCACATTCCGAATCTAATCACAAAAAAGAACATTCTTTTTTGTGTGTTGAATTTTCAGGGACTGAGGGCATCTGAACCCTTTTTGATGTAAAATGCCACAGTGCTGAATGCATCAGGGCTAATGCATCGTAAGTGGTGAACTTTGCAAGAGAAGCAGGTCACATGCCCCCTCAAGCCTGCTCCACCAGTCACTAAGGCGACAGCTGATCTGAATACTCCACGTTCACGCCTACCCCCAATAACCTTTCACCCACTTTCTTGTCAAGAATCTACGTGCCTTAAAAATATTCAAGGACTCTGTTTCCAATGTGTTTGGAGTCCCAGAGACTCTCAAAGTTGTGTGCGAAAAACATTTCTCCTTATCTCTGTATTAAATTGCATAAACATATGCATTGAATTTTAATTCCACCATCTGCCATAGCAGGATTCAAACCCAGGTCCCGAGAAAGCTATCTGGGTCTCTGGATTAACTATCCAGCAATAATACCACTAGGCCTTCAGCTCTCCAGCAGCCTACTGGACTGCATTTTCAGGGTATCCCATCATTCCTTAATCAGCTTTCCATGCGCTCCAGAGTTGTTAACTGATCTGTGATGAACTTTGTCTTGATTTTATATTTTTTTATTACCTCTCACCTTAAATCATCTAGAATCCTCTAATTTCAGATACCCCACCCTAATAAAAAGACCTGGATATTCACTCTATCCATGTCCCTCATGATTTGTAAACCTCTATACGGTCACCCCTCAGTCTCCGCCACTCCAGGTAAAAAGCCCCAGCCTACTTAATTTGGGATATCCAGTTGGCATGGGCGAGTTGGACCGAAGGGCCTGTTTCCTCGCTGTACATCTCTATGACCCTATGATTCTACTCAGTCTATTGCTCAAGCCCTCCAGTCCTGACAACATCCTTGTAAATCTTTTTTACCCCCTCTCAAGTTTAACCTATAGAAGGTAGACTGGAATTGTACGCATTATTGTAGAAGTGGTCTCACCCAATATCCTGTACAGCCGCAACATGACGTCCCCAACTCCTAAACTCAATGTTCTGATCAATGAAGGCGAATGTACCCAATGCCACCTTCACTGCCCTGTTTACCTGTGACTCCACTTTGAAGGAACAATGCACCTGCACCCCTTTATGCATTGCTGAGTTACAAAAACTAGTCAGAGCACAGGATAGAATTCCCTTATTCTGACACAACTAGTCACAGCCACTGGCAAAGCGTTTTTTTCCGTACTTTATGGTTGCAATCTTGGCTGCAAAGTGAGCTAAATGTCCATAAGAAGATGCCTCTGAAGTGAAAATACGTGTAGTTCCTCACTGATCTTCAGGCTGAAGAATTGTTCATTGAACCCTCTTAGTTGACGTGGCCTCCTTCCTCTTCCTCCTCCCATATCGAGCGATTTACCCTGCTCTGTTCATCCTCTAAGTCCTGCTGCTTTCCGAAGGGAAATGGCCACAAGTGCACGTGCCTGACAGAATCCGGAGAGTAACTAAAAATCCTTGAGTACTTGTTGGCTTTGCACATTTCAAATACCTTATAGAGTTTATTCTTTAACAGAATGAGGGCGTCACTGGCTAGGCCAGCATTTATTGCCCATCCCTAATTGCCCAGAGAGTCAACCACTTTATTGTGCGTCTGGAGTCACATATAGACCAGCCCAGGTAAGGATAGCAGCTTCCTTCGCTAAATGAACCAGATGAGTTTTTCCAACAATCGGCAACATTAGGTTCTTAATTCCAGATATTTATTGAATTCAAGTTCCACCTTTTAGCAGCATTTGAACCTGGATCCCTGGAACATTACTTGGGTCTCCTGATTAACAGTCCTGTGATAATACCACGAGGCTATCGCCTCTCCTTATAGAGTCAAGCAGACAGAATAAGTCATCTAACAACTAACCTGAACGCTGTGGATAATCCATTGAGATAGTGCTGATTATGATGGGGATGGAGGGATATAGCAATTGTATATGTTTCAGGAAACATAGACTCTACATATGTTCTGATATTTAGTAAACTATGAGTAGAGTAACAATACCTGGTCCTTGTCTGGGCTCCTGCAGGGAAAGTGGTTGTGGGATGCGCAGCCTGATTATTTTTAAGACAATGGTGAAGGACACATTTCACAGCTCAGAGCTCTTTGTTTCTATGCTGAAGTCTAGTGAGTGGCACTGAGAAGCATTTTTTTTGACAGCACATTTTACCTCCGTGTTAAAGATCCTGAACTCAAGGCAGTATCTGGAGAATGCAGCTGCTCAGTTAAATAGGAGCGAATGCAATGGCTGAACACTTGAGGAATCAACCTAAGAAGCAACTCATTGGCTCAGCTGTTAATACAATACCATTCCGTCCCCAGGCTTCAGTTATCAGGACTTGGCTGCCTCGAGTACTATAGCTAACCAACTGACAACTGAAAGAAGTGAAACGTTACTTCCAAATGAGGGGTTATCGTTCAAGAGAAAGTCACCCTTTCCACCTCTGTAAAAAACTACACCATCAAGTGGAACATATATTACAGAAACATCAGGAAGGGCTCTTGCCCGAAACGTCAATTCGCCTGCTCTTTGGATGCTGCCTGACCTGCTGTGCTTTTCCAGCATCACACTCTTGACTCTATCTCCAGCATCTGCAGTCCTCACTTTCTCCTATTCTGATGATTATACTAAGCACAGTCCACCTCCACACTGCTTTATCGAATGCAATCAGTTTCTGATCATTATTTGATGATGGTGGCTAACACATGCATGGGAATGTTGATTGAGAGAGAGCAGGAGTATGTTTGGCTTTGAGATTCTCCAGTTGAGGAGTTGGGAGCTCATGTTGCGGCTGTCCAGGACATTGGTTCAGCCACATTTGGAAAATTGCATTGAATTCTGGTCTCCCTGCTATAGGAAAGATGTTGTGAAACTTGAAAGGGTTGAGCAAAGATTTACAAAGATGTAGCATCGATAGTCACAGGTGAGGTGCTGGAAGACTGGAGGTTGGCAAACGTGGTGCCACTGTTTAAGAAGGGTGGTAAGGAAAAGCCAGGGAACAATAGACCGGTGAGCCTGATGTTGGTGGTGGGCAAGTTGTTGGAGGGAATCCTGAGGGACGGGATGTACATGTATTTGGAAAGGCAAGGACTGATTAGAGATAATCAACATGTTTTTGTGCATGGGAAATCATGTCTCACAAACTTGACTGAGTTTTTTGAAGAAGTAACAAAGAGGATTGATGAGGGCAGAGTGGTAGGTATGATCGATATGGACTTCAGTAAGGTGTTCGACAAGGTTCCCCATGGGAGACTGATTAGCAAGGTTAGATCTCTGGAATACAGAGAGATCTAGCCATTTGGATACAAAACTGGCTCAAAGGTAGAAGAAAGAGGGTGGTGGTGGAAGGTTGTTTTTCAGACTGGAAGCCTGTGACCAGTGGAGTGCCACAAGGATCGGTGCTGGGTCCTCTACTTTTCATCATTTATATAAATGATTTGGATGTGAGCAGAAGAGGTATAGTTAGTAAGTTTGCAGATGACATCAAACTTGGAGGTGTAGGGGACAGCGAAGAAGGTTACATCTGATTACAACAGGATCTTGACCAGACGGGCCAATGTGCTGAGAAGTGGCAGATGGAGTTTAATTTAGATAGATGTGAGGTGCTGCATTTTGGGAAAGCAAATCTTAGCAGGACTTATACACTTAATGGTAAGGTCCTAGGGAGTGTTGCTGAACAAAGACACCTTGGGAGTGCACGTTTATAGCTCCTTGAAAGTGGAGTTACAGGTAGATAGGATAGTGAAGAAGGAGTTTGGTATGCTTTCCTTTATTGGTCAGAGTATTGAGTACAGGAGTTAGGAGGTCATGTTGCGGCTGTACAGGACATTGGTTAGGTCACTCTTTGGAATATTGCAATTCTGATCTTCCTATCGGAAAGATGTTGTGAAGCTTGAAAGGGTTCAGAAAAGATTGACAAGGATGTTGCCAGGGTTGGAGGACTTGAGTTATAGGGAGAGGTCAAATACGGTAGGGCTGTTTTATCTGGACCGTCGGAGGCTGAAGGGTGAACTTATAGAGGTTTATAAAATAATGAGGGGCATAGAGTCATAGAGTCATAGAGTCATAGAGATGTGCAGCATGGAAACAGACACTTCGGTCCAACCTGTCCATGCCGACCAGATATCCCAACCCAATCTAGTCCCACCTGCCAGCACCCGGCCCAGATCCCTCCAAACCCTTCCTATTCATATACCCATCCAAATGCCTCTTAAATGTTGCAATTGTACCAGCCTCCACCACTACCTCTGGCAGCTCATCCCATACATGTACCACCCTCTATGTCTAAATGTTGCCCCTTAGGTCTCTTTTATATCCTTTCCCTCTCACCCTAAACATGTGCCCTCTAGATCTGGACTCCCCCACCCCAGGGAAAAGACTTTGTCTATTTAACCTATCCATGCCCCTCATAATTTTGTAAACCTCTATAAGGTCACCCCTCAGCCTCCGACGCTCCAGGGAAATCAGCACCAGCCTGTTCAGCCTCTCCCTATAGCTCCAATCCTCCAACCCTGGCAACATCCTTGTAAATCTTTTCTGAACCCTTTCTAGTTTCACAACATCTTTCCAATAGGAAGGAGACCAGAATTTCCTGAAATATTCCAACAATGGCCCAACCAATGTCCTGTACAGCTGCAACATGACCTCCCAACTCCTGTACTCAATACTCTGACCAATAAAGGAAAGCATACCAAATATCTTCTTCACTATCCTATCTACCTGCGACTCCACTTTCAAGGAGCTATGAACCAAGGTCTCTTTGTTCAGCAACATTCCCTAGGACCTTACCATTAAGTGTATACATCCTGCTAAGATTTGCTTTCCCAAAATGCAGCACCTCGCATTTATCTAAATTAAACTCCATCTGCCACTTCTCAGCCCATTGGCCCATTTGGTCAAGATCCTGTTGTAATCTGAGGTCACCCTCTTCGCTGTCCACTACACCTCCAATTTTGGTGTCATCTGCAAACTTACTAACTGTACCTCTTATGCTCACATCCAAATCATAAATGACAAAAATTAGAAGACCCAGCACCGATCCTTGTGGCACTCCACTGGTCACAGGCCTCCAGTCTGAAAAACAACCTACCACCACCACCCTCTGTCTTCTACCTTTGAGCCAGTCTGTATCCAAATGGCTCATTCTCCCTGTAATCCGTGAGATCTAACCTTGCTAATCAGTCTCCCACGGGGAACCTTGTCGAACGCCTTACTGAAGTCCATATAGATCACATCTACCGCTCTGTCCTCATCAATCCACTTTGTTACTTCCTCACAAAATAAATAGACAAAGTCTTTTCCCTGGGGTGGGGTAGGCCAGAACTTGAGGGCATAGGTTTAGGGTGAGAGGGGAAAGATATAAAAGAGACCTAAGGGGCAACTTTTTCACGCAGAGGATGGTACGTGTATGGAATGAGCTGCCAGAGGAAGTGGTGGAGGTTAGTACAATTGCAACATTTAAAAGGCACTTGGATGGGTATATGAATAGGAAGGGTTTGGAGGGATATGGGCTGGGTGCTGGCAGGTGGGACTAGATTGGGTTGGGATATCTGGTCGGCATGGACAAATTGGACCGAAGTGTCTGTTTCAGTGCTGTACATCTCTATAACACTATGTTGTCAGGGTTGGATGGTTTGAGTTACAGAGAGAATCTGAATAGGTCAGGGCTATTTTATCTGGAGCATCAGAGGCTGAGGCGTGACCTTATAGAGGTATATAATATCTAGAGGAGCTTGGATAGGGTTAACAACGAAGGACTTTTCCCCAGGCTAGGTAAGTCCGAAACTGGAGGACATAGGTTTAAGGTGAGAGAGGCAAGATTTAATGAGACCTGAGGGGAATTATTTTCATGCAGAGGGTGTTGCGTGTGTGGAATGAGCTGCTAGAGGAAGTGGTAGAGGCAGGTGCAATTATAACATTGAAAAAACATCTTGACAGGTACATGAATAGGAAGGGTCCAGAGGGATATGGGCCAAATGCTAGCAAATGGAACTAGATTAAATTAGGATATCTGGTCAGCAGTTGAATCGAAGGGTCTGTTTCTGTACTTTACATCGTTATGATTCTAAGAGCATTCTGGCCTTGCCATTTGTTGGATAAAAGCAAAATATTGCACGCATAGAGAAACTCAGTAGGTCTGGCAGCATCTGTATAGAAAGAAACAGAATAAATGTTTTCATGTGTTGAGTGTGTGGTGCTGGAAAAGCACAGCAGCAAGCCAGGCAGCAGGAGAATTGAAGTTTCAGGCAAAAACCATTCTTTTATGAAAAAGTGGACGTTTGGAAGAATGTGTCTGTCACTTTGATTGGCCATAGGCATTAACCTGGGATTCAGTTTTTTTCTGTTTCGAGAGAAAAGCCATTAAAGCCAGCAGTTGGAACCTGTATCTTCAGCCTTGGTGAAGATGGCATTTGTCTTCATACAGTCAGCTACTAATACTGATGAAGGGCTTTTGCCCGAAATGTCGATTCTCCTGCTCCTCGGATACTGCCTGACCTGCTGTGCTTTTCCAGCACCACACTCTCGACTCAGATCTCCAGCATCTGCTGTCCTCACTTTCTCCTTGATGTTTTCAGTGTAATGACTTCTTCAGAACTGAAGGGTGCTAGAAAATGATACATCTTATGCTGTTGACAAAGTGGAGAGGAGGGCTGAGACAAACAGATGGTGAGGGTGCCCAGAGTATTAGATAAAGGAGGTGCTAATGGTCCCACTAATGCACTTCTGTCCTTACACCTTCTCAGGAGGAGAGAGTGCACATAACCGCATTGAGACATCTTGCTAAATCTTGTGGGTTTGGGCAATAGAAAGATGAGATGGAAATGTGTTGCTGGAAAAGCGCAGCAGGTCAGGCAGCATCTAGGGAACAGGAGAATCGACGTTTCGGGCATTAGCCCTTCTTCAGAATTCCTGAAGAAGGGCTAATGCCCGAAACGTCGATTCTCCTGTTCCCTAGATGCTGCCTGACCTGCTGCGCTTTTCCAGCAACACATTTCCATCTCTGATCTCCAGCATCTGCAGACCTCACTTTCTCCTCAATAGAAAGATGGTCTTGTCGGAGATAGGATTATTTTAGGAATAAAAGATTCATCCCTGAGAGCATGTTTGCTGAGGGCACATACTCTCAAAAAAGCCAGCAACACGTGCAGAAGCTCAAAGTTTGCCAATCATCAGCTGCCTGAACGTTAATGGATAAACAGACGTGGCTCCAGAATATGCTGACACAGTCCAGGCTTTACAAGAACAACACAACAGTGAAAAAGAAGAAATATTTGCAGAAGGGGTAGCAGAAATATCAAGGCCAGAGTACAGGATGTAGATAATGCAGAGGTCACCACATGAAAGAATAGGAAACTTGTCTAATGCAGGGAGAGCTGAGCTCTAACTGCATGAAGCTAAACCCTCTTACACGCTCATGTTTGTTGCTACCTATAGAAATAGCTTCTGAAGAGATGTCATAGAATCTCTATAGTGCAGAAGCAGGCCATACACTGACACTCTGAAGAGCATCCCACCCAAACTCACCCCATCATTGTAACCCTGCATTTCTCATGGCTAATCCACCTAGCCATGGGTAATTTAGCACACCCAAGCCACCTGACCTGCACGTCTTTGGACAGTGGGAGGAAACCAGAGCAAACCCACACAGACACGGGAAGAACAGGCAAACTCCACTCAGACAGTCTCCCTGGAGTGGAATCAAACCCATGTCCCTGGCACTGTAAGGCAGCAGTGTTAACCACCGAGCCATCCCCATATCAGACAAGGATTCTGAACAATGTCTCAGCAGAATAGAGCAGATTGGTGCTGTCTTGTCTCGAGGTTATAAATGGATTGTGACTGTTAGAATGATGATTGCAGAGGAAGAGCATCCAGTGAATGTGAAGTATCAGACAGTTAGACATTCGTTCTATAGGCAGCTTCAGGACCCCTGTGTGAAGTTGGTTGACACCAAAAGGGTAAAGTTGCAGCTATGTGATGGAACAATCCTCATCCCAAGAATACAAACTGAAAGCCCAATGTAACAGAAGAATGAAGATTTTGAGTTTCAGGTACCAGTCACTCAGCATAATTTACCGAGAAAAGACTAAAGCTAGGAATGGTAATGTTACACATATCAGAAGAAATCTACAGCATTTCAAAGGGCACAAGGACATTGACGAACAGATCTTAAGAAGTTACCAAGGTGATTTCAAGCACCTTGGGCGAGCTCCTGGTTAGCATTTTGAAATAGATGAGAGTGTGAGACCAACTTCTTCTGAGGAGAGTCCAACCTGAAAGGCAAGATGGAGGATCTAGAAAAGAACAGAACAATCAACAAAACTGACACTTGCTGCTGACTGGGTGAGCAGCCTGGTAGCAGTGAAATAAACCAGAATATGAGAGGGCGCATGGATGCAAAGGATTTCAAGAAAGAGATCTCACTACCCTATGCCAATCATTGAAGCAGTTTTGCTGCAAGTTAGCAAGGCAGACGTGAAAGATTGATAATGTCAAATGAAGTTGGGTGTTTCCTGATTACTTTTTGGATGCCAGTTGGGAGAAACGGATGGTTGTGCATGCCACTTGGCATTTCTGTGGCTCCAACATGAGATAGTCAGTGATCTTTCTAGAGAGGAAGCTTTAGCTCATAATCTGCTCATCCATGAATGTAGTGACATGACAGAAGATGCCAACACAGACCATAATTAGAATCGAATGAGATTGCTGAAGAGATTGTCAGGTAAACCTGAAACTGAAAACAACAACTGCAATTGAAAAGTACAGATGTCAAATATATAGGTCAAGTACTGACCATGAAAGGACTTTGCCCTGATCTTTATAAGGTGAGAGCTCCGGTAGAGATACAGCAGCTGACTGATGTGAAAGCAGTGCAATGAGTAGTTGGCTTTATTATCTACTGAGCGACGTTCTTCATAAATGTATCATCGAAGAGTGAATATATGCACATGATGTATAACGGTTTTGGGGCACAGGTCAAGAATCAGCTTTAATAAGAATCAAATGACAACTAGCAACAATTCCAGTCCTGAGATGTTACGATGTCAATGATGATATCAATTTGCAGCGTAGTGCCAAGGCAGACTTTAGATTAACCCTGATGCAGCAAGGTCAACCAATTGAATTTGCATTCAGTGCATTAATGCAAAATGAAGACATTCCCTGGAGCCAGAGAAGGAGCATCATTCCAGGAATCAGCAGATACCAAATGAACAGCCAGCAACAACTTATGTCCATGCCATTAGAAGACCTGAATTCTTTAAAGATTATGGATGCAAAGCATGAGCAGAAACAGATAAAAGTTTTGATAGAATGGAATAAATGAACAGATTTGTTCATGAGTGATATTTTTCTTTATAGATCCTGCATATTGTGTAAATTGAAATTGCAAATAGAGTCATAGAGTCATAGAGATGTACAGCATGGAAACAGACCCTTCGGTCCAACCTGTCCGTGCCGACGAGATATCCCAACCCAATCTAGTCCCACCTGCCAGCACCCGGCCCATATCCCTCCAAACCCTTCCTATTCATATACCCATCCAGATGCCTCTTAAATGTTGCAGCTGTACCAGCCTCTACCACATCCTCTGGCAGCTCATTCCATACACATACCACCCTCTGCGTGAAAAATCTTTCCCCTCTCACCATAAACCTATGCCCTCTAGTTTTGACTTCCCGACCCCAGGGAAAAGACTTTGTCTATTTATCCTATCCATGCCCCTCATAATTTTGTAAACCTCTATAAGGTCACCCCTCAGCCTCCGACCCTCCAGTGAAAACAGCCCCAGCCTGTTCAGCCTCTCCCTGTAGCTCAGATCCTCCAACCCTGGCAACGTCCTTGTAAATCTTTTCTGAACTCTTTCAAGTTTCACAACATCTTTCCGATAGGAAGGAGACCAGAATTGCACGCAATATTCCAACAGTGGCCTAACCAATGTCCTGTACAGCCGCAACATGACCTCCCAACGCCTGTACTCAATACTCTGACCAATAAAGGAAAGCATACCAATGCCTTCTTCACAAACCTATCTACCTGCGACTCCACTTTCAAGGAGCTATGAACCTGCGCTGCAAGGTCTCTTTGATAATAATTGCAAGTTTTATATTCTTTTAAGAAAAAGAGGATGTTTGGAGGAATGTGTCCGTCACTTTGATTTGCCACAGACATTAACCTGGGATGCAGTTGCTTTCTGTTTTGAGAGAGAAGCCATTAAAGCCAGCAGTTGGAACTATACCTTCAGTCTTGGTGAAGAAAGCATTTGTCTTCATACAGTCAGCTCCTCCTAGTCCTCAGGCTGGCATTTACCCATTCCTTTGTCTATCCAACTGTTTTTCTCTCTCTTTGGACTCTATCTCCACCTATCATTTACTCATCCACCCCCTTCCCTATTCCATCTTTTGTACAAATGCCAATTTTTTCAGAACCAGACCTGCTGAGGTTTTTTGCTTATTTCTGTTCTCGTTTCTGATTTCTAGCATCTGCAGCTCTTTCAGTGTTTTTTTGCCTTTGCAGAGTGTTTTATTTATGTTCTCATGATACAATTAAGGCTAATGAATTACTTTTGAAATGCAGTTAATGTTGGAGTTTGCTCATTTGCATACACAGTAAGCCTCCGCAAGCAACAATGTTGCGTTGGTCCCCATCTCTTTCTCAATACTTTGCTCTGTAAAATTATTTTATACTTTCATGGTATGGGGGCATTGCTGGCAAGACCAGCATTTGATGTCCATAATTATCCTTGAACTAAGTGGTATATGAATAGTATGGGTGGCATGGTGGTTCATTGGTTAACACTGGTGCCTCATAGTGCCAGGGACCTGGGTTCAATTCGACCCTCTGTGTGGAGTTTGCACATTCTCCCTGCATCCGTGTGGGTTTCCTCTGGGTGCTCTAGTTTCCTCCCACAGTCCAAAGATCTGCAGGTTAGGTGAATTGGCCACAGTATCCAGGAATGTGCAGGCTAGGTTGATTAGCCATGGAAAATGCAGGGTTACTGGGATAGGGTGGGTCTGAGAGGGATGCTGTTTGGTGGGGGGGGGGGGGTCATTGTGGACTTGATGGGCTGAATGTCCTACTTCCAAACTGTAGGGAAGGCCATTTCAGAGAGCAGTTAAGAGAGCTACAATGCCGTGGATCTGGAGACACATGTAGGTCAGACCAAGTAAGGACAGCAGAGCTCCCCTGCTAAAGGGCTTGGTGAAACAGATGAACTTTTACACCAATCTGCAATAATTTCCTGAAGTTAGCTTTCAGCTCCAGATTTTTATTTCAAATTCTTCCAGTTGCCACTGTGAGCTTCTCCAGCAGTCTGGGCCTTTGAGTTACCATAGGGATTCCGGTTTGTGATCAGTAATTTGCTGATTTTTACGTAGTTCGAATCACCCCCAGCTCTCTGGTTCTGACACTGGATTTAGTTAGGGAATGTGAAATGAAGAAAGCAGAAGATGGGTGTTTCAGGGCAAAAGAATCTCTATTTAAATACACAAAAGGTAAGTATAATACAAGAAATAAAAGACAAATCCAATAAAACAGTGAAACTGGCACAATTATACAGAGGACAGTAATTAGATACACTGTCAAATTACACAGAGGATAAGACATTAGTGGAAGCTAAAAGCAGTTTTCATCACAGACACTTTTTTCGAGCTTCCCTGCACGGTCACCACCCACCATCCCCTCCTTGCTTAGAGACAAAAAAAACTACAGATTTTGGCATTCAAAGAAGCCTTGCAGGAGGCTGGAAGAACACAGCAGCCAGGCAGCATCAGGGGGTGGAGAAGTCAACATTTCGGGTGTAACCCTCCCTGCTAGCTAGGTTGGAAACTTTGGCGTCTCGGAAGTTTCAGCTCATCACTGGGGATAACAGTTTCAAAAGTGTGTCCAGTTGCTGTGAGGTTCTCTTGGCTTGGAACAGGCCTGTGTCTGGAAGCTCTTGTTCAGATAGTTGGCTCCCTACCCTCTCTGATGTCCTTTATTGGGATGATGATTAGATTAGATTCCCTACATGTGGAAACAGGTTCGATCCAACCAGTCCACACCAACCCTCCGAAGAGTAACCCACCCAGACCTGTTTCCCTCTGACTAATGCATAGCCTGGTCAAATCACCTGATCTGCACATCTTTGGACTGTGGGAGGAAACCGGAGCACCTGGAGAAAACCCACGCAGACACGGGGAGAACATGCAAACTCCACACAAATAGTCGCCCAAGGCTGAAATTGAACCCTGGGACCCTGGTGCTGAGAGGCAGCAGTGCTAACCACTGAGCCACCGTGCTCTTGACTTGTCTTCCCGCTTCAGCTTCTCGGCTCGGCCTCTGTGGGTTTTGGTTCCAAAGCTGCTTGTTGGGGCTAGAGCTTGTGGGGGAACTGAAGGAGTTTGATGTTGGAAAAGGCTCTCTCTCTCTTTCCCAGATCAGGGCTAGCAATTATACAGACTGTGTGCCCCGTTATCTCCTCTCAAATCGGTGTTGCCATTGTGTTTCTGATGTTCCCTTTTAGGTCAATTGGTTTCCTCATAGTTAAGAGTAGGTGTAAATGGACTCTGATGGAATTTGGATGCCTGGTATCTGTGTTAATGAATATTGATTTTAAGTTGAATGTCTGGTATCTGTGGAGGCCCCATTCAGTTTGTGTTGGGCGGTGTTATGCCTGGTTGATTGTTCTTTTAGAGTCGAGGTGTGAATTGGATTTTCGGGTTGAACAATGGTTCTAGGCAGCTATCTCTGTGGTAAAAACAATGACCGCAGATGCTGGAAACCAGATTCTGGATCAGTGGTGCTGGAAGAGCACAGCAGTTCAGGCAGCATCCGAGGAGCTTCGAATTCTCTCGGATGCTGCCTGAATTGCTGTGCTCTTCCAGCACCACTGATCCAGAAGCTATCTCTGTGTCTGCATATTTTCCCAGAGCAAAGCCCAGCTGCCTTTTTTTAAAACTTGAAAGTCCAGGGTTTTGGTCCAGTATTTTAAATTATAGGGATTTTTGCTCAATCCTACAGTTACTAGTCATGTGCTACTACCACAAAGTCAGCAGCTCCCCAATTATGATATAGGTAAATTGAAAAAGGAACATTTGACACAATATCTCAAAGAGGAGATTGGAATGGCATCAATTTTAATCTTTCAGATGCAACTTGCACCATTGAAGAAACCTCAACCCCATAGAGGTTAGGATTGGAAAATATCTCACCCTAGAATAAATCAATGTGTGCAATCAGAAATTGGAGTCAATTTGCTTTTTCACCATCGATGTATTTGCTTATCAGACGTTCGCTTCAATGGAAATGACTTTATCAAGTCAACAGGAATTCAGATGTATTGGCTGCAGATAGGAAATGGCTGTGGCTTCTCATTTCTATTCACTCAACAGAAGTATTCTCTTATCAGGATGTAGCAGCAGGTGAAGAGGAGATAATAATTTCACATCAGCAAGCTCAGAATAATGAACAAACTGTCCGCAACGAGTCGGGGGAGCAGAATCTGTCATGGTCAGGTTTTTTTTTGCCTTTGGTGGAAGTGAATGAGTTAAACAGAAGATTGCTTAGTATTCTGATGAAGGAACAGCACTCTGAAAGCAAGTACAGTACTTCCAAATAAACCTGTTGGACTACAACCTGGGTTTTTTAAATTTTTAACTAGGATAGAATACAATCCCTACAGTATGGAAACAGGCCATTCGGCACAACAAGTCCACATTGACGAGTATCCCACCCAGACCCATCCCTAACACACCTAAACTGCAGATCCTAGCACAGCCAATCCACTGAATCTACATCCCCAGACACTACAGGGCAATTTAGCATAGCCAATCCACGTAACCTGCACATCCCTGAACACTATTGGCAATTTCCCATGGCCAGTCCACCGAATCTGCACATCCTTGGACTGTGGGAGGAAACTAGAGCAGAGAGTGGAAACACCACATAGTCATCTGACGGTGGGATCGAACCCAAGTCCCTGGCACTGTGAAGCAGCAGCCACTGAGCCACTGTGCCACCCTTCTACAGCACTTTTGTGACACCTACACGACGAGGATACAGGCAGCTCTTTCGACGGTGAGGACGGGCACAAGGAGGGTCATCACCAAAGGAGGGCAACACCGCCCAAGCAGGAAAAGACGATCCCTCTGAGGGGATGGGTAAAGACCTCCTCCCAACCAGTGAGAACCATGAGGTACCCACCTCCCCACATCTCCAGGTAACTGGGAGCAGCGGTCCTGTGACAGCCCCGCTGTCAGATGGAGAACTGGACTATGCGGAGCCTGGGCCCAACCCGAAGACACCAGAGTGGGGAAATGGCCCCAGCGTGGAGCCGGACAGCTACCTCAGCCCTGGGAGGGTCCAGCAGTTTGCCGTCACCACGGGGATGCACACAGCTACCCCAGAGAGGCAAGACCAGCAGCAAATGGACATTGGTAACCTCATAAACTGTTAAAATGGGGATAAGAGTTGCCATCATCAATGTGCGTAGCAACAAATCGGCTACGCGCTGTGTTTCTACGATGGCTTTCCTGGCCAACGTTAAAGCCGACGTCCTGTTTCTGCAGGAGTGTGGGATACTGCACCTCAGCAGCTTCAGGAGATGGTCGAGCTTATGGGCCCATGGGCTGTCAGTTTGGTCGGGGGCAACGATAGCCGCGCCTCCGGCCTGGGTATCCTGTTGCGAGGAGGCAACTTCACCATCTCCGAGGTTAAGGAGGTGGTGGGCGGGCGCCTCCTCGTCGCCGACATCATGTACAGGAATGCTCCCCTGAGACTGATTAATGTGTACGCCCCAGTGGGTAAGAGTGAACGGTTGGCCCCCTGCAGCAGCTTCCACTATTGCTGGCTACATCCAGGCCGGTCATTCTGGCCAGAGACTTCAACTGTATCATTGATGCAGATGGACGATCCGGCGGGGGGGACAGTAAACTGGACGCCATGTCCAGAGCCCTGATGGACACGGTAAAAGATGCCAAACTGTGCGGCATCTTCAGACACCCTGCAGACGGAGCGCAGCGTAGATACACCTGGTCACGGGCAGACGGGTCTATCCGCTCAAGGATAAATTACCTGTTTGTGTCTCGAACGCTCTCGGTCAGATCCACCGACGTCAAGCCGGTGTTCTTCTCCGACCACTGCCTCCTGCTGGCCGACTGTCACCTACAGGCGAGCAGCGGGCTGGTAAGGGAACATGGAAACTGAACACCAAGCTGTTGACCCCGGGAAACATCGAGGAGCTCAAGACGGACTACGCAGGTTGGAGAACCGTGAAGCCCCTCCTTTGAGTCCCCAGCGGACTGGTGGGAAACAGTAAAAGGGAACATCAAGAGGTTCTTCATCCTCAAAGGTGTTCAGGAGGCGAGAGAGAGGCGGGGAAAACTGTCCCAGCTCCAGGAAAGTATGCAGAACCTGCTCCTGCTGCAGACGATGGGGGTGGATGTCACGGAGGACCTCAAGGAGGTGAAGGGCCAGCAAGCCTCGCTCTTTGCCTCGGAGGCCTCCAAGATAATCTTCCGGTCCAGGGTCCGCTCGGTGGAGCAGGACGAGACGTGCTCATATTTCTTCTTCCAGAAGGTGCACAAAGAGAGCCCCGTGC
>NC_057748.1:15991441-15994853 GCF_004010195.1 Chiloscyllium plagiosum | reverse complement strand
AAACCCCAAGAATGTCCCACAGCAGCTTCTTCCCGCTCTGTCTCCCTCAGCAGGCCCACACACAGCCCGAGAAAGGCCTCTCTCTTCCCCCCAGCCCGCTCACTCCAAGTTCCGGGACCAGTTCCTGCTCCGCTCGGCCTCTTACAAACAGCCCCCGGTTCTCCCTGAACTCACCCCGAATCAATCCCGGTCTCGGAGCCCCCTCTGTGTCCCAGGCTCCCATCCCGATGTGCTGCTGGAAGGAGCCTGCTGTTCCCTCGCTTCCCTGGGCGCTGATCTCTCCATTGCGGTCTGTTTCAAACAAACCTCTTGCACTCACTGAGTAAATGCTCCTCAATGGCAGCGCTGGGGGAGGGCCTCACGCATGCGCTCCTCTACTCAGGAACAGTCAACATTGGGGAAGGGGCAGCATTGCGCATGCGCTGCTTCAGGTTGCCAGAATAAATCATTCACAATGAGCCGACAGTGATAGCAGCAATGTTAAACCCAGACCCAGTATGGGGGTTAGGATCAAAACACAAATATTACTTCCAAAAAAAAGGAGAGACTAAATGAGCTTGGATTGTTTTTTTCTAGAGCAGAGATGTCTGAGGTGGTGGCACATGATTGTGGTGTGGAAAATTATGAGGCGTATGGAGAGGGTGAATGTAGAGAAGCCGTTTCCCTTGTTTGAGCGATCAATCACAAAGGCATCATCACCCTCATCTACAAGCGGAAGTGGGAGAGGGAGGAACTCAGAAATTGGAGACCAATCTCACTGTTGTATGCAGATTACAAAATTTTGTCGAAGGTTATCGCCAACCGGGTCAGGTCTGCTCTGGGGTCAGTGATTCACCCTGACCAATCCTGTGCTGCCGGGCAGGAAGATCGCTGAGAGTCTCGCACTCCTCAGGGATACGATCGCCTACGCGCAGGACAGAGGGTTGGACACCTGCCTGATCAGCCAGGACCAGGAGAAAGCCTTTTACAGGATATCACACAGGTATATGAGAGATGTTCTCTCCAAAATGGGCTTTGGGGAGGGAATCTGCAATTGGATCAGACTGCTCTACACCAACATTGTCAGTGCAGTCTCAATCAATGGGTGGGAATCAGATAGCTTCCCAGTCAGATCTGGAGTCAGGCAGGGCTGCCCTCTCTCTCCTGCCTTGTTTGTATGTTGCATAGAGCCATTTGCCGAGTCCATCAGGAAGGATGCGAGCCTGAGAGGGGTGACTATTCCTGGCAGCGGGGGCCTGCAGGTTAAAACCTCCCTGTACATGGATGACGTCGCCGTTTTCTGCTCGGATCCGCTGTCCGTGCACAGACTGATGTGCATATGTGACCAGTTCGAACGGGCCTCGGGGGCCAAGGTAAACCGAGGCAAGAGCGAGGCCATGCTCTTCGGGAACTGGGCCGACCAATCCTCGATCCCCTTCACCGTCAGGATCGACCACCTGAAGGTTCTGGGTATTTGGTTCGGGGGGGCTGGGGCGTGCGCCAAGTCTTGGGAGGAGCGTATCAGCAAAGTGAGGCAGAAACTGGGCAGATGCAAGCTACGGTTGCTCTCCATCGCGGGAAAAAACCTGTTCATCAGGTGTAAGGCACTGTCATTGCTATTATACGTGGCACAGGTCTGGCCTATTCCCAGAACCTGTGCCGCTGCAGTCACCCGGGCCATCTTCCAGTTCATATGGAGATGGACCGGGTCCGAAGGGACTCGCTGTACAAAGATCTGGGCAACGGGGGAAAAAATACACCCAATGCCACCCTCACCCTGATGGCCACCTTTGTGTGTGGCTGCATCAAGCTGTGCGTGGATCCCCGGTACGCAAACACCAAGTGTCACTACGTACTGAGGTTCTACCTGTCCCCGGTGTTGCGAAGGATGGGCCTGGCCTCCGAGTAGTTGAACGCTCCGAGTAGTTGGACTGTTCTGTATCACCTGTCCTTCGTGGTGAAATTTATGAAGAAAACCACCTTTGACCACAAGTCCATCAGGAAGTGGTCAGCACGTAGTGTCCTTGAGACCCTTCGGGAAAAGGAGAGGGCGGATCCTATCGAGCGGTTCCCTGAGCAGACTGTCAAAGCAATTTGGCAGAATGCCTCATCGCCAGAACTTGCCAACAAGCACCAAGACATGGCTTGGCTGGTAGAGGGAAGGGCTCTGCCTGTGAGATCCTTTATGCACGCCCGGACTCTCAGCCGCACCGCACGCTGCCCTCGAAGCGGCTGAGGGGGGGATGAGACTGTCACACACCTCCTTCTGGAATGTGCCAATGCAGAAGAAGTCTGGAGAGGAATGCAGTGATGTTTGTCGAGGTTCGTCCCGAGCAGCGCCGTGACACGGGACTCCGTGCTCTACGGCCTGTTCCCCGGGACGCACACCGAGACGAACATCAACTGTGCCTGGAGGATCATCAACTCGGTGAAGGACGCTCTCTGGGTGATCCGAAACCTGCTGATCTTCCAGCTGAAGGAGTTGACCCCGACTGGGTGTTGCAGACTGGCACATTCCATGGTCCAGGACTACGTTTTGAGGGACGCGCTGAAGCTTGGGGCAGCTACCGCCAAGACGCGGTGGGGAAAGACCACTGTGTAAAGTCTGCCTGCCTAACGAAGAACAGGGGGCCCATGCAGTCAGTTGGGCTCTGCTGACGCCTCAGCTAATCATATGGGCATATGATGGAAAAATGTACAGACCTGTGAAAAAATGATAAATTCTGATCTCTGTATGTACATATGTATGGCATGACCAACTGTACAGTACATTAAATTATTTTATGAATAAAGTATATTTTTGAAATTAAAAAAAAAATTGCCAACCGGGTCAGGTCTGTTCTAGGGTCAGTGATTCACCCTGACCAAACCTGTGCTGTACCGGGCAGGAAGATCGCTGAGAGTCTCGCACTCCTCAGGGATACGATCGCCTACGTGCAGGACCGAGGGTTGGACACCTGCCTGATCAGCCTGGACCAGGAGAAAGCCTTTTACAGGATATCACACAGGTATATGAGAGATGTTCTCTCCAAAATGGGCTTTGGGGAGGGAATCTGCAATTGGACCAGACTGCTCTACACCAACATTGTCAGTGCAGTCTCAATCAATGAGTGGGAATCAGATAGCTTCCCAGTCAGATCTGGAGTCAGGCAGGGCTGCCCCCCCTCTCCTGCCTTGTTTGTGTGCTGCATACAGCCATTTGCCGAGTCCATCAGGACGGATGCGAGCCTGAGAGGGGTGACTATTCCTGACAGCGGGGGCCTGCAGGTTAAGGCCTCCCTGTACATGGATGACGTCGCCGAATTCTGCTCGGATCCGCTGTCCGTGCGCAGACTCATGTGCATATGTGACCAGTTCGAATGGGCCTCGGGGGCCAAGGTAAACCGAGGCAAGAGCGAAGCCATGCTCTTCGGGAACTGGGCCAACCAATCCT
>NC_057748.1:15981476-15991052 GCF_004010195.1 Chiloscyllium plagiosum | reverse complement strand
AAGAAAAACTCCTTTGACCACAAGTCCATCAGGAATTGGTCAGCACGTAGTGTCCTTGAGACCCTTCGGGAAAAGTAGAGGGCGGATCCTATCGAGCGGTTCTCTGAGCAGACTGTCAAAGCCATTTGGCAGAATGCCTCATTGCCAGAACTTTCCAACAAGCACCAAGACATGGCTTGGCTGGTGGTGAGAAGGGCTCTGCCTGTGAGATCCTTTATGCACGCCCGGACTCTCAGCCGCACCGCACGCTGCCCTCGAAGCGGCTGCGGGGGGGGACGAGACTGTCACACACCTGCTTCTGGAATGTGCCTATGCAGAGGAAGTCTGGAGAGGAATGCAGTGGTGTTTGTCGAGGTTCATCCCGAGCAGCTCCGTGACACGGGACTCCGTGCTCTATGGTCTGTTCCCCGGGACGCACACCGAGACGAACATCAACTGGGCCTGGAGGATCATCACCTCGGTGAAGGACGCTCTCTGGGCGGTCCGAAACCTGCTGATCTTCCAGCTGAAGGAGTTGGCCCCGACTGAGTGTTGCAGACTGGCACATTCCAAGGTCCAGGACTACGTGTTGAGGGACGTGCTGAAGCTTGGGGCAGCTGCCGCCAAGGCGCGGTGGGGAAAGACCACTGTGTAACATCTGCCTGCCTAAAGAAGAACAGGGGGCCCATACAGTCATTTGGGCTCTGCTGACGCCTCAGCTAATTATATGGATAATAAACGTCGATTTTTCCGCACCTCGGATGCTGCCTGACCTGATGTGTTTTGCAGCACCACTCTAATCTTGACTCTAATCTGCAGCATCTACAGTACCCACTGTGAGACAATCTAGTCAAGATTGTCTCACAGGCAATTCTCCATAGAGTCACAGTCATAGAGATGTACAGCATGGAAACAGACCCTTCGGTCTAACCCGTCCATGCCAACCAGATATCCCAACCCAATCTAGTCCCACCTGCCAGCACCCGCCCATATCCTTCCAAACCCTTCCTAGTCATATCCCCATCCAAATGCCCCTTAAATGTTGCAATTGTACCAGTCTCCACCACTTCCTCTGGCAACTCATTCCAGACACTCACCGTCTGTGTGAAAAAGTTGCCCCTTCGGTCTCTTTTATATCTTTCCCCTCTCACCATAAACCTGTGCCCTCTAGTTCTGAACTCCCTGACCCCAGGGAAAAGACTTTGCCTATTTACCCTATCCAAGTCCCTCATAATTTTGTAAACCTCTATAAGGTCATCCCTCAGCCTCCGACGCTCCAGGGAAAACAGCCCCAGCCTGTTCAGCCTCTCCCTATGGCTCAAATCCTCCAACCCTGGCACCATCCTTGTAAGTTTCTTCTGAACCCTTTCAAGTTTCACAACATCTTTCCGATAGGAAGGAGACCAGAATTGCATACAATATTCCAACAGTGGCCTAACCAACGTCCTGTACGGCCGTAACATGACCTCCCAACTCCTGTACTCAATACTCTGACCAATAAAGGAAAGCATACCAAATGCCTTCTTCACTATCCTATCTACCTGCAACTCCACTTTCAAGGAGCTATGAACCTGCACTTCAAGGTCTCTTTGTTCAGCAATACTCCCTAGGACCTTACCATTAAATGTATAAGTCCTGCTAAGATTTGCTTTCTGAAAATGCAGCACATCGCACTTATCTGAATTAAACAGCATCTGCCACTTCTCAGCCCATTGGCCCGTCTGGTCAAGATCCTGTTGTAATCTGAGGTAATCCTCTTCGCTGTCAATTCTCCAGTCCAGGAAGAAAATACATCAAGAGAAAGCTCTGAGAGAGAGCACAGCAGGGAGAGAGAAGTACTGTAGTTTCCAAACCCTTCTTCGAGACCCCAGCAACTGTTAGTGAAGGACTAAAAGTGAAAAGCCTGGCTCTTTGGAATCTTGACCCCACCCATTCAAGCTGCTACTATTGTTCCAGAACAAAAAGTCCCCAAGGCCTCACAAATTGTTTATGGGCTTTGAAGCAGACCAATTGGCACTTCTGATCTCAACATTTCTTCATAAAGAAAAAACCAAGACAAAATACACTTCTTAAAGTCATTATATCATCATAACCTCCAACTGTGTTTGACCATTTGCCCTAATATCTCCCTGTGCTGTTCAGTGTCAAATTCTGGCATTAACTCTCCTATGAAGCATATGTGAATCACACAGTTTTTACAATCATTCAGCTCATAGTGTCTTCAGAGACTCTATGAATGAGCAATTGGCCTAGTGCCTGTAACATTGCTCATTGTTCCTTTTCAGACTCTCACTCCCTTTTGAATGCCTCGATTGAACCTACACCCCCACCACCCTTTCGTTTCATGTCCTCATCATCGCTGCGAGAAGATGTTTCCCCTTGTGTTACTTTTTGCTTCTTTCGTCAGTTGCTTTACGTCTGTGCCCTCTCAGTATCAATGCTTTCATGAATGCAAACAGTTCTCTCCCTATCAACACTGTACAATTTATAGTCCAACAGGTTTAATTGGAAGCACTAGCTTTGGGAGCGCCGCTCCTTTATCAGGTGGTTGTTGTTCAATCAGGTATTTCATCCACCTGATGAAGGAGCAACGCTCCCAAAGCTAGTGCTTCCAATTAAACCTGTTGGACTATAACCTGGTGTTGTGTGATTTTTAACTTTGTCCACCCCAGTCCAGCACCGGCATCTCCACATCATGAACACTATACAGGACTGTCATTTTGAATCCTCTCAGTCTTCCTTTCTCTAAGGAAAGCAAAACGTTGAAAATACTGCATTCAATTCTGGTCTCCCTGCTGTAAAAAGGATGTTGTTAAACTTGAAAGGGTTCAGAAAAGATTTACAAGGATGCTGCCAGGGTTGGAGGGTTTGAGCTATAGGGTGAGGCTGAATAGGCTGGAGCTGTTTTCCCTGGAGCATCAGAGGCTGAGGGGGGATCTTATCAACGTTTATAAATCATGAGGTACATGGATAGGGTGAATAGCCAAGGGTAGGGAGACCAAAACTAAAGGGCATAAGTTTAGGGTGAGAGAGGGAAAGATTTAAAAAGGACCTGAGAAGTAACTTTTTCACATAGAGGGTGTATGGAATGAGCTGCCAGAGGAAATGGTGGTGGCTGGTACAATTACAACACATAAAAGGCATCTGGATAGGTACATGAATAGGAAGGATTTAGAGGGATAGGGGCCAAATGTTGGCAAATGGAAATAATTTAGAACATCTGGTCAGCATGGACAAGTTAGACTGAAGGGTCTGCTTCCATACTGTACAACTCTATATCTAACTCGATAATCATAGAATAGCATCCTTACCGTGCCCTTTGGACCAACTAACCCTCCAAAGAGTAACCCACCCCCTACCTTATAATTACCCTTGACTAATGCAACTAACCTACACATCCCTGAACACTACGGGCAATTTAGAATGGCCAGTTCACCCTAACCTACACATTCTTGGATTGTGGGAGTAAGCCGGAATACCCGGAGGAAACCCCTCAGACGTAGGGAGAATGTGCAAACTTCACACAGACAGTCAGCCGAGGTTGGAATTGAATCTGGGTCCCTGGCGCTGTGAGGCAGTAGTGCTAACCACTGAGCCACCATGCTGACCCAATCCATCCTCAGAATTGAACTTCCTCAGCCCTGGAGCCTCTCCAATACTTTCACAACCTTCCGAAAGTGCAGCACCCAGAACAGGCTGCAAAACTCCAGCTTGAGGCTGAACCTATGACTTCTACAAGTTGAACATAATCTCTTTATTCTCTAGTACTCTATGTACCTATTATTAAAGCCCAGGATCCCGTATGCTTTTGTTCATTGCTCTCTCAACCTTTCTGTTGCCATCAATGATATTATTAGGATGATTTTATAACATTTTTAGAAGCTCTGGGAGGAATGCAGAATCATGTAAATGATTTGGATGTGATTATAGGAGGAATGATTGCAGATGACACCAAAATTGGTGGTGCAGTGGACAGTGAGGAAGGTTATCTCAGAATACAATGTGACCTTGATCAGATGGGCCAATGGGCTGAGAAGAGGTAGAAGGAATGTAATTTAGATAAATGCGAGGTGTTACATTTTGACAAGACAAACCAGAGCAGGACTTACACAGTTAATGGTAGGACCCTGGGGAGTGTCGTCAATCAAAGGGACCTAGGGGTGCAAGTACATTGTTCCTTGAAAGTGGATCGCAGGTAGACAGGGTGGTGAAGAAAGCATTTGGTATTCTTGCCTCCATTGGTCAGAACTTTTGAGTATAGGAGTTGGGATGTCATGTTGTGGCTGTACAGGACATTGGTGAAGTCCTTTTTATAGGAAGCATGTTGTTAAACTTGAGACGATGAGGAAAAGATTTATAAGCATGTTGCCGGGATTGGAGGGTTTGAGTTATAGGGAGAGACTGAAAAGGCTGGGGCTTTTCCCTGGAGTGTTGGAGGCTGAGGGGCGACTTTATGGAGGTTTATGTAATCATGAGAGGCGTGGATAGGATAAATAGATAAGGTCTTTTTACCAGGGCAGAGGAGTCCAAAACCGAGGGCATAGGTTTAAGGTGAGAGGGTAAAAATTTAAAAGGGACCCAAGGGGTGACCTTTTCATGCAGAGAGTGGTGCGTGTATAGATTGAGCTGGAAGTGGTGAAGGCTGGTACAATTACAACATTTAAAAGGCATCCCAATGAGTATATGAATAGGAAGGGTTTAGAGGGATATGGGCCAAATGCTGGCAAATGGGACAAAATTAGGTTAGGATATCTGGTATGCATGGACGGGTTGGACCAAAGGGTCTGGCGCTATGGCTCCACATCAAAGAAAAGCCCCGATTTGGAGTTGTTGATGGGGATTAAGTGAAAGATGATATAGATCTTAAGGCCATAGGAAGCCAAGCCCTTACTCCGTTCCATGCCATCACAACAAACCCACCTTAAGGTCAGTCTTTGCCTCAAAGGAAAGTAAGCATTTTATTATGAGTTAAATAATGTTGAACAGTATTATTTCCCAAAGACCTTCTTAAGTACTATTCATATCCACTATATTGACAATTGGGGAGGTAGGATTTGAAATATTTACAGAGAAACCAACATTTCCGTAATATATATTCAGACTGGGATCACATGGATCTTCCTCTCTCAGTCTTAAGACCATGGAGCAGGAGTAGGCCGTCTGGCCCATCGAGCCTGCTCTGCCTTTCAATATGATCATGGCTGATCTTTGTTGTGGACTCAGCTCCACCCACCTGCCTGCTCACCCTAACCCTTAATTCTTTTACTGTTCAAAAATCTATCTTTGACATTAAAACTTCCAATGAGGAAGCCTCAACTGCTTCACTGGGCAGGGAATTCCACAGATTCACAACCCTCTGGGTGAACAAGTTCCTCCTCAACTCAGGCCTGAATCTGCTCCCCCCTTATGTTGAGGCTATGCCCCCTCATTCTAGTTTCACCTGCCAGTGGAAGCAACATCCTTGCTTCTATCTTATCTGTTCCCTTCATAATGTTATATGTTTCTATAAGATCCCCCCTCATTATTCTAAATTCCAATGAGTATTGTCCCACTCTACTCAATCTCTCCTCAAAGCCAACCCACTCAACGCCGGAATCAACCTAGTGAACCTCCTCTGCACTCCCTCCAGTGCCAGTACGTCCTTTCTCAAGCAAGGAGACCAAAACTGTACACAGTACTGGATGGGAAAAGTGAGTACTGCAGATGCTGGAGATCAGAATCAAGAGTGGGGTGCTGGAAAAGCACAGCAGGTCAGGCAGCATCCGAGGAGCAGGAGAATCGACGTTTCGGGCGTAATCTCATTCCTGATGAAGGGCTGATGACCAAAACATCAATTCTCCTGCTCCTCGGATGCTGCCTAACAGGCTGTGCTTTTCCAGCACCATACTCTCAGCTCTGATCTCCAGCATCTGCAGTGCTCAATTTCCCTGTCCAGTACTGTGTACAGTTTTGGTACTGGACAGGAATAGCACTGCAACAGTTCAGAGAAGAGCCCTCTAGCTTTCTTCCCTTCCCTTCACTGCAAACCTGTAGAGAGAAAGAAGGTGCATCAACGAAGTTGTAAAATTACATGATCACGTAACACTTCCAGAAAACAGATAAAAAATTTGCAATCTTTTGAATCAGAATTTGCCTGAGAATTCATAATCCAAACCGAACAACCCCATTCTCGGGATGAAAATGAGTCAAGAGACCATTCATAATAGCATCAATAATGCAGCCTTTTCAAGTCAAAATCTTTATATTTTATACATAGCTGTTTGCTGTTAGTTTTGGAACTAGGTTTCTATTGTTCTATATCCAGCGCAACACTAACCAATAATCCCTTTCCTCTGACTGAAAATGTAAAACCTTTTCTGGGAAAGTGACTTGCCAGCCTGAGGATAAATACCAGTCCCACTTCAATTACGATTATTTTAACGCCTAATTTGAGGTTGAATTACTCGCATAGACTTGAAAGTGCAATTCTTTCAGAATTATTCCGTTTTTTTCTAATCTCTACTTAGATATGACTAATATACTCAATATCAATGTTATATTTGCATGTGGTTTTATAAATTCATACTGCATGCAAATAAACTTGCAATTGTGATCAGAATGTAACCCCTAACACAATACAATTAAGGCAACAGTCAATGAATTACAGGGGTGTGAAAATTAATCCTAATGAAAGAAGCTACTGGCGTAAAAACATGGGCTTTGTTCCTTTCCATTTCAATGTCACTTATTAAATCCAGGATGAAGATCCGGGTTTATGATTGTCATGCATGCTGAATTCTACAGGAATGTCCTAAAAAGAGCTTTTTTGAAACTTAAGATCAGTCAGGATGTTCTGAAAAGGTTGGGGGTGGTGGTGAAAGGGGGATGGTGAATTCCTGACAAACACCTGAGTTCGGAGAATTACCCATACGATGGGGAGAAACGAAAACAGAAACTCACCTAAGTTACAAGTGGCAGACTTGACACCATTCACTGCTGCACAGAATAAAAGACAGCTGCAGCAGAAAAAGAATCTACTGCTGTGGCAAAACAAGAACTGCTTTGTGCTCATTGGAAACAAGATACTTTGAAAAGTTTAGGTTCTGATTAAAAGAAAAGTAACAGAGAAGAAGAGGCTGTTGAAGATTTAAAGAATGTGAAGGCAGAGATGCAGGTGGAGTGGAATAATTGGCAAAGGACATAGAAATGTTGATTTGCTGTGAGGGAGAGATATGAACTTCTGCGGGAGAGCAGGGAGTGACTTTGGGACAGCTCCTTTAATGATGCACACAGAGTCATGGCGTGGACAGCACGGAGACAGACCCTTCGGTCCAATTTTGTCCGTGCCGACCAGATATTGTAAACTGATCTAGTTTCATTTGCTGGCATTTGGCCCATATCCCTCTAAACACTTTCTATTCATATACCCAAGCAAATGTTACTATTGTACCCACCTCGACCATTTCCTCTGGCAGATTATTCCATACGCTCACCACCGTCTGCGTGAAAAAGTTGCCCTTAAGGTCCCTTTTAAATCTTTCCCCTCTCACCTTAAATCTATGGCCTCTAGTTTTGGACTCCTCTACCCTGGGGAAAAGACCTTTGCTGTTCAACCTATCCATGCCCCTCGCGATTTTATAAATCTCTATAAAGTCACTCCTCAACCTCTGACACTCCAGGGAAAACAGCCCCAGCCTGTTCAGCCTCTCCCTATAGCTCAAACCTTCCAACCCTGGCAACATGCTAGTAAGTCTTTTTTAAACCTTTTCAAGTTTCACAACATCTTTCCCATATCAAGGAGACCAGACTAAAATGCAGTATTCCAAAAGTAGCCTGACAAATGTCCTGTACAGTTCCAACATTACTTCCCAACTCCTATACTCAATGCGTTAATGAATAAATGCAAGCAAACCAAATGCCTTCTTCAGGACCCTATCTTTCTTAATTCTGACAAATTATAACAAAGTAGGCAAAAGATTCTGTATATTTTGGTTGTGTTAGTTACTTAATGCAAAAGTACCTTTTATTTAGTTTGTTATACTAATTGCCTGTTGGTCTATTTTATCTATGTTGATTTTTATTTGATTGTGACAGTTTAAGTAATAAAAAATAAAGACTTGCTCGTCAATCCTTGCAATTATTTATTGGAAAATATTTCTGCTTTTTAAAAATTATTGGTCACAGAATGGGTGGGAGCATATTAGGGATTTGTGTGGAATTGAACCAACAAACTACAAAGCACATACATTGAGGTTTTAAAATCTTTAAACACAGCAAGACCTTCAATTAAAAGGTCAACATGTTTATTTTCAGTCCTCAAGCATTTGTGGAAAGAGAAAGTCTGCCTATTAGTGCCTTGCAATAATCAGAAAATAATAACTTTTCACAGTGGTTCAGTGGTTAGCACTGCTGCCTCATAGCGCCAGGGGACCTGGGTTCAAATCCAGCCTTGGGCGACTGCCAGTGTGGAGCTTGCACATTCTCTCTGTGTCTGTGTGAGTTTGCTCTGGTTTCCTTCCACAGTCACAAAGATGTGAAGGTTAGGTGATATGCCTATAGTGCTCAGGGATGTGTAGGTTAGGTGCACTGGTCAGGATGAAGGGCTTTTGCCCGAAACGTCGATTTTGCCTGTCCTCGGATGCTGCCTGAATTGCTGTGCTCTTCCAGCACCACTAATCCAGCACTGGTCAGGAGTAAATGCAGGGGAATGAGCCTTGAGTGGGTTACTGTACGAGGGATGGGTCTGTGATAGAGAAATGAAGCATTAGCGTGAAAGTAGGAGCTAAAAAAACAAGATGGCCGAAGAATTAGTTTAGTCATTAAATGCTGAAGACAAGAAGATGATCCTGATAGCGTTCAAATTATGTTCGCTAGAATGCATTGGCAATTTCTATTCGAGTCAGAAATCTAAATTTTGAGGAAGTGAAAGAGAAAGTGATATGGAACTTTAAGTGGAACTCTGTTGAGCAAGTGGAAAGTCAAACCTTGAATTTCAAATTGAAAATGAAGGGAGGAAGTTGGAACTGCTTGGAGTGTGTAAAAAGGGCAAAAACCTGAGGATGGCTTAGAAGTACTAGAAATGGGGTAATAGGTTTTTGGGACTGTGGAGGTAGGGAGTAAGCTATCTGGTGACCAGCCACCCCAGATGGGACTTGAACCCACAATCCCTGGCTTAGGAGGCCAATGCCTTATCCATTAGGCCACTGGGGCTGCACAAGCTCCTGATGAAGGGCTTTTGCCTGAAACATTGATTTTCCTGCTCGTTGAATGCTGCCTGACCTGCTGTGCTTTCCCAGCACCACTCTAATCTAGACTCTGATCTCCAACATCTGCAGGCCTCATTTATGCCTATCTGGTGATCAGGTGGAATCTGGTGTTGACAGTATCAACCGTGCGCTGAAGTCCCTGCCACCTTTCACCGTCCTTCATAAGCTAAATGCAACTGGGAAGTGGCCGTGACAATGCCCAGGGTGGGAAGAGTCAGTGCCATGTGGATGGGTGAAAGGGGTTCAGGTTTGTGTGGCACCATGGTTACTATGATTGCCTCACATCACCAGCAACCTGTGTTCGATTCCAGCGCTGGGTGACTGTCTGTTTGGAATTTGCACATTCTCCCTG
>NC_057748.1:15975439-15980976 GCF_004010195.1 Chiloscyllium plagiosum | reverse complement strand
TAGCCAAGGTCTTTTTCCCAGTGTAGGGGAGTCCAAAACTAGAGGTCATAGGTTTACGGTGAGAGGGAAAATATTTAAAAGGGACCTAAGGGGAAACCTTTTCATGCAGAGGGTGTATGGAATGAGCTGACAGAGAAAGTCATTGAGTCATAGAGTCATATAACATGGAGACAGACCCTTCAGTCCAACTTGTCCATGCTGACCAGTTATCCTAAATAAAACTAGTCCCATTTAACAGCATTTGGCCCATACCCCTCTAAACCTTTCCTAATCATATGCCTGTCCAGATGTCTTTTAAATGTTTAAAATCCGTGTGAAAAAGTTGCCCCTTTGATCCCTTTTGAATCTTTCCCCTCTCACCCTAAACCTGTATCCTGTAGTGTTTTCGTGGAGGCTGGTACAAATACAACATTTAAAAGGCATCTGGCTGGGTATATGAATAGGAAGGGTTTAGAAGGATACGGGCCAAGTGCTGGCGAATGGGACTGTATTAGTTGAGGATATCTGGTCGGCATGGACGAGTTGGACTGAAAGGTCTGTTTCCTTGCTGTATGACTCTATGACTTTAGCATGTCTGTTATAGAGCAGACAGTGGTCTATTGTAGGTGTGGTATTGTGGAGTTGGCAGACATTGGACAGGAGGGCACTGCGTACCTTACCTAATGGCTTGTCTGCCATTTTCTGTTTTAGTTTGGTCTTTGAGCAAGGAGCAGGATGCCCACTCAAAATCAATGGGGCACTTCTTCAAGAAAGCAAATCTGGACCGAATGGGGTCGACAGAGCAAATTGTATTTTTAACAGTTTCTTTTTTTATTAATTCAGGGGGTGGAGGTTACTGTGGCTGAGCTAGGCTTTGTTGTCCATCTGTAGTTGCCCTGGAGAAGGTGGTGGTGAGCTGCCTTCCTGAGCTGCTGCGATCCACAATTCCAATAGGAAAAGAAATCCAAGGCTTTTGACCCAGCGACAGTGAAGGGACGGTGATATGTTTCGAGTCAGGATGGTGAGTGGCTTGGCGGGAAACCTCCAGGGGGTGGTGCTCTCAAGCAGGAGAAAAGTGAGGACTGCAGATGGAGATCAGAGTCAAAAAGTGTGCTGTTGGAAAAGCACAACCAGTCAGGCAGCATTCAAGAGAGTTAACGTTTTGAGCATAAGCTCTTCATCAGGTGTGTGGGGTGGCCCAAGGGGGCTGAGAGATAAATGGGAGGAAGATGTACAGGTGGGACAGTTCAAGAGGGCGGTGCCGAGTTGAAGGGTTGGGTCTGGGATAAGGTGAGGGGAGGGGAGATGAGGAAACTGGTGAAATTGACATTGGTTCCATGTGGTTGGAGGGTCCCAAGGAGGAATATGAGGCGTTCTTCCTCCAGATGTCGAGTAGCTAGGGTTTGTTGGTGAGGAGGCCCAGGACTTGCATGTCCTTGGCGGACTGGGAGTGGGAGTTGAAGTGAAGTGGTGCTCTCAAGTATCTACTACAGTTGTCATTGGCGATGGTAGAGGTCATGTATTTGGAAGGTGCCTGTTGAAAGAGCCTTGATGAATTTCTACCGTGCATCTTGTAAACGGCACACACCACTGCTACCGAGCATTGATGGTGGAGGACACTTGGTAATGGCTGTGCCCGAAGCAGGGACTCCCAGTGGCGGTAGACCTGGAGTGGGGACTCTTGGTAGTAGTGCCACCTGGAGTGGGGACTCCTGGAGTACTAGGCCCGAAGCCTGGACCCTTGGCAGTGCCGACAAGATGGTGGCAGCAGAACCGGGGTCTCGTGGGGCATCAGCATCATCATTGCAGTTCCCGGAGTGACTCCTTTGGGACCAGAAGTTCCGGGAAAATTGTAGAAGCCCTGAAGATATGTTCGAGAGCCCAATTTGAACAGAACTCTTATTTAAGTAATTTCTTTTTTACCTTATCGTACCTCAAAATGTTGCCGGACTGTGGTAACAAAATACTTTCACAGAAAGTTCAAGATACATGTGACAATAAATAAACCATTCATTTATAATGAGACGGTTGGATCATTAATGAAGTGTTTAACAAATAACCAATCCCCTTAACTGGCAACTTGTCACTGCCAAGTGAGAAACTTGACTCACTGCTCAACAGAAGCAAAGAAACTTCAGTCAGATACTCCCAACATTGGAATCAATCTCGCCACACTTTTCATCGGATTCTGTCACAAATCTCACTGTAGCTCACATGGTTCAGACCTCTGTAAGGTTCTGCTCATACTTACTTTTTACATTATTTCATGGGAAGCGAGTACAGTGCCTATCCCCAATTGCCCTGCAGAAGGTGGGGGTGTGCTGCTTTCTTGAACCACTACAGTCCGTGTGCTGTAGATAGACCCACAATGCCCTCAGGTAGGATTTTGCAGGATTTTGACCCAACGACACTGAAGAAATGGAGATATATTTCCAAGACAGAATGGGAATGGCTTGGGAGGGAACTCAAAGATGGTAGGTTCCCATTCTCCTGCTGCCCTTGCTCTTCTAGATGGTAGAATCTGTGGATTTGGAAGATGCTGTCGAAGGAGCCTTGGTGACTTCCCGCAGAGCACCTTGTAGATGGTACACAGAGTGTTAGAGGTGGAAGCACTGAATGGTTAAGGTGATTGATAGGGTGCCAGTTAAGCAGGTTTGTTTGGGTTCAGGTTCTGAACAAGAGTCACACTGGACTCTAAACGCTGTTTCTCTCTCCATAGATACTGCCAGACCTGCCGGATTTCCCCAGCACAGTCTGCTTTATTTTGGATTTCATATGTCTGTAGTATTTTGCCTCTATTTAGATTAGATTACTTTACACTGTGGAAACAGGCCCTTCGGCCCAACAAGTCCACACCGACCTGCCCCAAAGTGCAAACCACCCATACCCCTACATTTACCCCTTACCTAACACTACGGACAATTTAGCATGGCCAATTCACCTGACCTGCACATCTTTGGACTGTGGGAGGAAACCGGAGCACCCGGAGGAAATCCACGCAGACACAGGGAGAACGTGCAAACTCTACGCAGTCAGTCGCCTGAGGTGGGAATTGAACCCAGGTCTCTGGTGCTGTGAGGCAGCAGTGCTAACCACTGTGCCACCGTGCTGCCCTTTGGGACCCCATATATACCTTTGAGTAGCAATGCCACCTTAGGAGATGTGCTGGTGCAGCGGATAGTATTGATACTTCTGGACTTATAGCTGTGGGTTCAAGTCCAAATCCAGGACTTATTGGCCACAGTTGAAGAGCTCATCGCACACTTCAGCTAGCTTATAATTAACCTGAGAATCCTTCCAACACATTCTCCCCATTTCCCAAAAGGAAGCAAGTATGTGAAAGAATGCTATCCACCAATGAATAGCAGAACAGACTGGAGGTCCCAAATGGTGATCTCTGGTCAGCAGCTGGTCTAGAGATAAGAAATATCTCAAGCTTTCTCTTGCAAGGCTGCGAGAAACACAAATTTACGGGTAGGCCCCACAAGGAATGTTGCAGCCTCCCAGCTTGAACTGTCACTCCTTGAGACAATCCAGAATCCTTCTTCCCATTAAATTAAAGTTCCTCTGAGTCTGTCTTCCCGATCTGTGTCACTGATTTTTTAATGTTGTGCTTTATTTGGCCAACAAGAACTTTAAGAAGCATTGAAGGTCAGGGCCCGAAATAAATTATTCTCCTGAAAAGCTCCTTAATACTTCACCAACTTTTACGCTCTAAGAGGGCAAACAAGGTTTTGTAAAATCCAAAAGAAATGTGGAAGCTGTAAATCAGGAACAAAAACAGAATTTACTGGAAAAGCTCAGGGGAGGTCTGGCAGCATCTGGAAAGAGAAATCAGAGTTAATGTTTTGGGTCGCGTGACCCTTCCCCTGAACTGATGGTAACGAGGAAAATGTTGGTTTTTATGCAAAAGATAGGGCGGGGAGAGAGTGATGAGTAAATGATAGCTGGATTCAGAACCCAAAGAGAGAGGAGAACAATTGGACAGGCAAAGGAGTGCATATCCGTCTGGCTGGGAGAGTGAATCGCTGTTAATGGAGACTGCTAGTGGCTAACATTAGGTGGTGTGTATGTGATAACAAGGCCTGGTGTCTGGGGTAGTGGGCTAGGACATGGGAGAGTTCAGGCCCTAAAATTATTGAACTTGATAGTGAGTGTAAAGGGCTGCAGGGTCCCCAAGCAGAAAATGACGTATTCCCTGGCCAGTATCTCAGTCTCAGGCTTGCTGCAGTGCTCCAGTGAAGCTCAGAGCAAGCTGGAAGAACAACACCTCATTTTCCACTTGCGGACCCCACAACCCTTTGGACTCAATTTTAGGGCCTGAACTCCCCCATGTCCTAGCCTGGTACCAAACACACCAAGCCTTGTTATCAACCACACACCATCTCATGTTAGCCATTAAGAGTATTTATTAACAGCTACTCAGCCTCCCAGCAGGATTATTATCCACTCTTTTATCTGTCTACCTGTTCTTCTCTCTCACTGGGTTCTGTCCCCACCTATCATTTACTCCTCACCCCATCCCCTCACCCTATCTTCTGCATAAAAGAAAACAACCTTTTACTAGCTACCATCATAGAACATAGAAAATTACAGCGCAGTAGAGGCCCTTCGGCCCGCGATGTTGCACTGGCCATCAGTTCTGAGGAAGGGTCACTTGACCTGCAATGTTAACTCTGATTTCCCTTCTCATGCGCTGCCAGACCTGCAGAGCTTTTCCAGCAACTTCTGTTTTTGTTGCAAACAATGTTTTGATTTTTTTAGCCTTCCTTCCCTTTCTCTTCCGAAAATACTGATTAATGCTGACTGCAATAGTTTGATAGTTGGGCATTTATTGGCTAATCCTTTCCTTAACACTCATTTAGAGCAACATAAATTGCACACAGACCTCCTATTGAGAAACCCTTGACTGGGAAATGGTCCATTTCGCTATTTGGGAAGTCTGCAGGAAGTAAAAACCAAGTGAATGATTTGATGAAAAGTATAAAGCTTACATTTCAACACAGCAAGCTTGTATGCTGAAAGACTATCTGATGAAGGGCTTCCTTCTCCAGTTTCTCCAATGGGATATGGTAGTTCTATATGGAGAATGTGAGAAAGTGTTAACTACAATGATTACCACCTCCAAAGAATACACATGGCAAGAATAGAGTCATAGAGCCATACAACTTGGAAGCAGACCCTTTGGTTCAACTCATCTATGCTGACCAAATTTCCCAAACTAAACTAGTCCCATTTAGAGTCATAGAGTCATAGAGATGTACCGCACCGAAACAGACTCTTTAGTCCAACTCATCCATTACAACCAGATAGCCCAACCCAATCTAGTCCCACCTGCCAGCACCCAGCCATTATCCCTCCAAACCCTTCCTATTCATATACCCATCCAGATGCCTTTTAAATTTTGCAATTATACCAGCCTCCACCACTTCCTCTGGTAGCTCATTCCATACACGTACCACCCTTTGTGTGATAAAGTTACCCCTTAGGTCTCTTTTATATCTTTCCCCTCTCACCCTAAACCTATGCCCTCTAGTTCTGGACTCCCTCACCCCAGG
>NC_057748.1:15970434-15975052 GCF_004010195.1 Chiloscyllium plagiosum | reverse complement strand
CTGCCAGCACCCAGCCCATATCCCTCCAAACCCTTCCTAATCATGTACCCATCCAGATGCCTTTCAAATGTTGTAATTGTACCAGCCTCCACCACGTCCTCTGGCAGTTCATTCCATACATGTGCCACCCTCTGCTTGAAAAGGTTGCCCCTTAGATCACTTTCAAATTTTTCCATTCTCACCCTAAACCTATGCCCTCTAGTTCTAGTCTCCCCCACCCCAGGGAAAAGACCTTGTCTATTTACCCCTTATAAGATCATCCCTCAGCCTCCGATGCTCCAGGGAAAACAGCCCCAGCCTGTTCAGCCTCTCCCTATAACTCAAATCCTCCAAACCTGGCAACATCCTTGTAAATCTTTTCTGAACCCTTTCAAGTTTCACAACATCTTTCCAATAGGATGGAGATCAGAATTGCACGCAATATTCCAACAGTGGCCTGCATTTGGCCCATATCCCTCGAAACCTTTCTGAAATAACTGCATAGAGGCTACATTCCTGTCACCAAGTCACCCTTTATTTACACGTGCCAGGAGGAAGTGAGGATTGCAGATGCTGGAGATCAGAGCCAAAAAGTGTGGTACTGGAAAAGTACAGCCGGTCAGGCAGCATTCAAGGATCAAGGGAATCGACGTTTCAGGCATAAGGGCCATACTTTTTGACTTTATTTACCAGTGCACCGTACATGGATCCTGACCAGCTGGCTCAGAGCCAGTCCTTCGAGTGGTGAGACTCTCTGTCACTCCTGTTTATCTCTGTCAGCCAGGGCTTCCTGTTTGGCCCTGGTTAACAACCTCAGTTAGGGATCTCATACTCAACTCGATCCACCTAGCCAACCTTTTCCCAATCACACTTTCCTATTCATGTACCTGTCCAAATGTCTTTTAAATGTTATAACTGTACCTGCATCTACTACTTCCTCTGGCAGCTCATTCCACACACAACCACCCTTTGTGTGAAAACACCGCCTCAAGTCCCTTTAAACCTTTCTCCTCTCACCTTAAACTATGCCCTCTGGTTTTGAACTTCCCCCTTACTGTAGGGAAAAGACCTTTGCTTGTCACCTTATCTATACACTTCATGATTTTATAAACTACTATACAGTTACCCCTCAGCCTCCAAACACTCCAAGACAAAACTGCCAGCATATCCGGCCTCTCCTTATAACTCAGATCCTCCAGCCCCAGTAACATCTTTGTAAATCTTTTCCGCACCTTTTCCAATTTAGTCATATCTTTTCTATACCGGGTCGACCAAAACTATACACCGTACTCCAAATGTGGCCTCACCACTGTCCTGCACAGCTGCACATATAGTCAACGCTCTGACCGATGAATACAAGCTGGATGCTTGAGGAATGCTGGGAGAAGTTAATTTGTTTTGTCAAGTCTGCTAGCACATTGAGATCAGAGTGGTTACCATCCCTTTCCCCTCACATTTTCTTCAAATCGCGTTCGGTGTTCACTGTGAACCACAATGGGGTACGGAGTCCAGAAGCACTTCTTCCCTCTCTTTATAGAATCACAGAGATTTACATCTCTGAAGGAGACTAGTTACCAATTGTGTTTGCTCTCTGCTACAACGTTGACATTTACAACTCCTCCAGTTCTCCTACATCATCCTGCATTTTGCTTTCCCCTTTCAACATTTATCTGATTCCTTTTCAACATTACCATTGAATCATGATGGCCTCAACTTGAGGTACAACTTAAGAGTGAAATCACGTTATTGAGATTGAAAGATTCTCACAAATCTTTGCTAAGCATCCCAGAACTGGTTCACCTCCCATGCTCCTGACCCCAAGGATGATTCCTTCATATCCTGATGGGTGGACATGATTTGGAGATGCCAGTGTTGGACTGGGGTGTACAAAGTTAAAAATCAATACCAGGTTATAATCCAACAGGTTTAACTGGAAGCGCTAGCTTTCAGAGCGCCGCTCCTTAATCATTCTGTCTCTAATGGCTTTGTGTGTCGACCCACGGCACATGGACTGCAGTGATTCAAAAAGGCAGCTCACCCCCATCTTCTCAAGGGCCAACTAGGGAACGACATTGATGTCCCATGAGCATAAAACTAAAAAAAAAAATTCTGTGAAATGTCTTGGGGTGTCCTGACATTGTGAAGGCACGACAGAATATAATTTTCTATATTCTTTCTGTGTCTTAACAGGATATCAGTGAGTGTTCAGAAATAGGTGAAGCAGTTACCCTCAGAGAACATTGAGGTGATGTTCACATGGCAGTACTGTCACAGGACTAATGACCCAGGTTGAGAGCACATGGTAGCTGGTAGAGTTTAAATTCAATTTCCAAACTATGGCATTGAAAACTAGTCACAGTAATGGCAATTGGTGTTAGGCTGCTCTACTGGACTGTGGAGACTGCATTGACCAAGGTGGTTATGCAAGTCCAGTGGCATGTCCTCATCTGCCAGAAATAGGAACTGATATTCTGTCAGAGAATTGAGGCACCATTTTTTCCTTTCTGTGACATTGTCTGAAGGAATATCCACCACTGAACAGGGCAGTTTCAGAATGCCTGTTCCCAGGCAGGTGCATGGTATCCTTGTAGCTATGGTCCTAATGCCATGGGTGCTGGATCTCTTGGTGAGCTCTTCCATGACTCATGTGTGGTGAGATGGAGCTAGAATCATGTGAGAAGGGCACTGTTGGGGTGGGTTGGGTACTTAATGATGCGAATTCGGTAAGATACTGTGAGAGGTCTTGCTAGGCTAAACTGTGAGAAAAGCTTCCAATAAGCTGAATGAACCTGCACTTATCCAAAAATAATGTAAGATTCAGCCCAAAGAGTCTATGAATGCATTCTTTCTCTGTGCTCATTTTATAATATTTTCATGTGTTCACAGGTCATGCATATAGAAAAGCCAGGACTTATTGCATATTCCTCAGTGTCCCTGATGGTAATGGGCCTTCTTCTTGATCCACTGTGGTACATGTGGTAATGGGGACAATGCTGTTAGGTATGGAGTGTTAGGACATTGACTCACAAGTGAGACGAGACTGGCATTCGATACCTGAGGTGGGCAGCTGTGCCACCTGGGGAAGAGCTTAGTGATCATGGTGTTGTTTTTCATCTTCTTGGCAATGGAAGACTTGAGAATTGGACATACCATCAAAGAAAGCCCAGAGAGTTAGTCATTACAAATTGGATTGAGGTTATCTCAGATAATTTCATGTAGGCCCCCTCACAGTCTGGCTGTTCCCCTGTCCTCATTTCTGAAGGGTGCCATTGGATCAGTCCATACTTACGGTCAAAGGGCTGCAGTTGTTTGCCATCACCCTCTGCTGGCTGACTGCTCAGCTGTGACAACGCTGCTCCTTTAACAAGGTTATGTTTTCAAGAGGGGTTGTAAGAGGCAGAGGTTCTGAATTATCTGGGATTAGGGACCTAACAGATTCTGCCTAAGGCAACAATTAGGGAGAAGACTTTTCAGTTTTTTTTTTAAAACAATGGGACATTGATAGGGGAGTGGCCAGTTTTCCCAGACTTTTCTAGTTGGTTTAGTTTTACCTGGGGGCCCAGCGAAGCTGCTGGAGTAAAAAGAAGTTTCATGCTTCAGCAGATGATTCCTACTTGATCTTCTCTCTCTCTCTGACATTACTCCCATAAGAACCTTTGTTTGAATTTACCTTTTCTTGACCAAGGGGTGTGTTTATGGGGATGTTGCAGGAAATTGGAGCAGCTCTTTGTTACATTGCAGGGTTTGTGTGGGTTTGGTGGGTTTGGTTTTCAAATCGTTGTTATTCTAAATTGTGATTTATTTTGTTTGTGCTTCCTTTGGTAATGTGTAAGTAAATTCTGTTTTAGCCAAGTGGTCCAACCAGCTGCATCCTTCCTGGGATATTCACCTTACATCTGCCTGAAGCAACGAGAAAGGTTAGGGTCTGGGCTACCTTGTTGAAAATGTTTTGAGGGGATCTGGCCTGGTCCATAACACAAGAAGCTCTGCCACGCATGCCACCATGTATGTTGGAAGGACTTTCAGGCTGGCAATCAATCTGTTTGACCATGTTACATTGGCATGTTCCATGGGCAGCAGCTGAGCTCCTGATCCACAGGTAAGGATGCTTTTGTGTTAAATTCTTTCACTGGATGAGGATGTTGTTGGCTAGGCCAGCATTTATTGCCCATCCTAGAGGACAGTTAAGAGTCCACCACATTGCTGTGGGACTGGAGCTCCCAGGGAGACCAGACCAGGTAAGGATGGCAGTTGCCTCTCCTAAAGGGATTTGGTGAATCAGATGGGTTTTTCCAACAATAGATTCATGGTCATCATAAGACACTTAATCCTGTTTTCTTTCCATTAATTTCAAATTCCAACAACTGCTGCGAGAGGATTGGATCGGCTCAGGCTTGGAGGGCCAAAGGACCTGTTCCTGGGCTGTAAATTTTCTTTAAGTCCCCAGAACAATACCTGGGTCTGCAGATTAACAGACTAGCAATAATACCACTTGGCCATCACCTCCATTATAGAGTCATAGAAGTAAAACAGACCCTTCAGTCCAACTCATCCATGCCAACTAAACATCCTAATTTAATCTAGTCCAATTTGCCAGCACTTGGCCCATATCCCTCTAAACCCTTCCTATTCATATGCC
>NC_057748.1:15947245-15968606 GCF_004010195.1 Chiloscyllium plagiosum | reverse complement strand
TCAAACCCTCCCACCCTGGCAACATCCTTGTAAATCTTTTCTGAACCCTTTCAAGTTTTACAACATCCTTCTGATAGGAAAGAGACCAGAATTGCACACAATATTCCAAAAGTGACCTAACCAATGTCCTGTACAGCCGTAACATGACCTCCCAACTCTTACTCAAAACTCTGATCAATAAAGGGCCAAACTCCTTCTTCAGTATTCTATCAGCCTGCGACTCCATTCGCAAGGAAATATCCACCAGTACTCCAAGATCTCTTTGTTCAGCAACACTCCCCAGGACCTCACCATTCAGCGTATAAGTTTTAGTCTGATTTGATTTTCCAAAATGTAGCACCTTACACTTATCAAAATTAAACTCCATCTGCCACTCCTCAGCCCATCGGCTCATCTGATCAAGATCCCATTATATCTGAGGTAACCTTCTTTGCTGCCCACTCCACCTCCAATTTTGGTGTAATCTGCAAACTTATTAACTATATCTCCTCTGTTCACATTCAAGTCATTTATATAAACGATGAAAAGCTTATGTTTCAAGTCTAGATGACTCTTCATCAGAGCTGAAGTGAAGTGTGGAGGGGACAGCATTTATGCTATAGTTTGGGGGGAATAGTTGTAGAGTGCTGATGGTTAATAAAAAAGGTTGACACTGTGGCTGTGATTAACAATGCTGCCTCACAGCGCCAGGGACCCGGGTTTGAGTCCACTCTCAGGTGACTGTCTGTGTGGAGTTTGCACATTCTCCCCTTGTCTGCATGGGGTTTCTCCGAATCTTCCAGTTTTCTCCCACAATCCAAAGATGTGCAGTTTAGGTGAATTGACCATGCTAAATTGCCCATAATGTTCAGGGATGTGTAGGTTAGGTGCATTAGTCAAGGGAAATGTACGGGAATGGATGTGGGTGGGTTACTCCTTGGTGGTTTGGTGTGGATTTGTTGGGTCAAATGGCCTGTTTTGACACTGTAGGGATTCTATGATGATTTTATGAAAAGCAGTGGACCCAGCACCGATCCTTGTGACACTCCACTGGTCACAGGCCTCCTGCCTGAAAGGCAACCCTTCACCACCACCCTCTGTCTTCTACCTTTGAGCCAGTTCTGTATCCAAATGGCTAGTTCTCCCTGTATTCCATAAGATCTCACCTTGCTTACCGGGCCAAAATGAGGACCCCTGTCGAATACCTTACTGAAGTCCACATGGATCACATCCACCGCTCTGCTCTCATTAATCCTCTTTGTTACTGCTTCAAAAAATTCAATCAATTTCATGAGGCAGGATTTCCCACACACAAAGCCACACTGACTATCCCTTATCAACCCTTACTAATGCACAGTGGCAGCATTGTGTACCAGCTACAGAATACGCTGCCGTATATCCAAGTTTCCTTGTTGAAAACACTTGCCAAATTCATGAGTGGTGCTACCAAGGGCAGCAGACACATGGGAGCACCACCAACTTCAAGTAATTCTCCAACCGACTTACCGACCCAGTTTGGAAATATGTTGATGTTCTTTCACTGTCCCGGTCAACAACCTGAAACTCCTTTCCTAACAGACGCTACATCTACATTAGATGGACCGCAATCGTTCAAAAATTGGTTCAACTATCTTCTCAAGGGCAATTAAGAATGGACAATACGCCAGGAATGTACACATTCATAAAAGGATTTCAGCAAATCTGAGAATTCAGAACCCTCGCTGCTGCCTCCACTCAATATATCTGAATCTAAAATATTCAATAGCTTAATGGTAAGGGAAACTCAGCAAACATCAGCCTTCTAATTTGATATTGTATTTGAGAGGGAGAAAAGTGAATGACTAAGTTGGGTGAACCTGACAATGAAGAGGCAGAAATTGATTGCAATACACTGGGTAGAGCTATTAACTGATCATTTGTGAGCAAGCATTGCATCATAGAATCTCTACAATGTGGAAGCAGGCCATTGAGCTCATACAGCTCCTCTGAAGAGCGTCCCACCCAGACTTACTCCCCTACCCGATCACTCTGCATTTCCCATAGCTAATCCGCTTAATCTCCACATCCCTGGACACTGTGGGTAATTTAGCATGGCCAACCCACCTAACGTGCACACTGATGGACTGTGGGAGGAGACCTGAGCACCCAGAGGAAGCACACGCAGACACAGAGAGGATGTGCAAACCCCACACAGACAGTCACTCGAGGCTGGAATCGAACCTGGGTCCTTGCTGTGAGGCAGCAGTGCTAACCACTGAGCTACTGTGCCTTATTGGGAGATGTTTAGAAAAGGTATTTGGTAAAATAAAAGCCTTGTATCAGCATTATAGAATTGTACAAATCTGATGGGAACAATGCGCTGGAATTCAGGTCCCACTAATCCACGATATAACTGTCTTATTAATCACCTAAAACAGTCAATTTGCATCTCTTTATTACGAGAACAAAGGAGACATCAACCAAGGTTTTGAACAAACTTTAAAACATCATGTTTATTACAGTCAAGCTTATTCTTCGAACAAGTGGCAAACTGTTTATTAACTAAGTTACTGTGTGAATTAAACTTTATCTCCTTAGTCATATACATGTTTATTCACAAACAGGACAAAGACTTAGATGGCTGTGCAGAAGCTAGGCAACAATAAAGAGACAACATTTTACATCAAGGGCTGAATTGAGTTGACAAAAATGGGGTATCTTGTCATGGCTCCTCTGAATTACTGTTGATGAGATCTACTTGCTGACAGTCCCAGAGTAATGGAAACTTCTCAGTCTAGATTCCAGATCCAGCTGTGAGAGAGTTAGATGTCTCGATGTTTGAAACTTTATCAGCTTTTTTTCAAACTACTTCACCGAGACAGATGTCGAAAGTGCTGCTTTCAACTTTGAACTTTGACTCTTACAGAGTGAGGGAGTGAGGTTTGTATTGCTTGTCCTTGCAAAGGTCTTGAGGAGTCAGCTATTACAAGGGGCATAGCTTTAAATTAAGGGGGGGTAGGTATAGGACAGATGTTAGGGGTAGCTTCTTTACTCAGCGAGTCGTGAGTTCATGGAATGCCCTGCCAGTAGCAGTGGTGGACTCTCCCTCATTATGGGCATTTAAGCGGGCATTGGATAGGCATATGGAGGATAGTGGGCTAGTGTAGGTTAGGTGGGCTTGGATCGGCGCAACATCGAGGGCCGAAGGGCCTGTACTGCGCTGTATTCTTCTATGTTCTATGTTCTATGAATTGCCCACAGCTCCCAGGTGTGTACTGAAAAACAAAAGCACATTACTCCAATTAAAAGGTTGTTGCTAGAACCATTAGAGTTTTCCAGGGTGCTCAATAATTAACGCAATAAGACTCTAATCTTATCTCTCTCAAAGTCTTTGCTGGAAACTGTTTTCCAAAGTCAACTTCAATTCAGTAAACAGCAAATAGACCATAAACTCCTCGAAACGTTGAACTTTCCAATTCCAAGAAAGCACGCGAGGAATCCTTTGCAGTCCAATAATGTGAAAATATGTCCATATTCCAATTCCCACAATCCATAAATATATGCCTTCCCCACAAAGAAAAGACATATGTTTATTTTATTGAACTATATTGATCAACAGGAAGAGAGGTAGTGTAATACTCAAAGATAGGCTTAATACAAAGGCAAAGAACAATTTTGATTTCCCAGGCTGAGGGAGATATGCAGAACACCACAGGAGCTACAAAAGAGGGATTCAGAGAAAGAAGATTGATTAAGTGCGACAGGTTTTCACAAATATATGAAATGAAAGAGTGTGGTCATAAGGATAACGTTGACTACCTAAGTGACAGAGGTAGGTGACAGTGCAATTGGAAATCAGAAAACGATAAACTAAGTTAACAGGAACTTTAATCAGTATTCACAGGAGAGAAAGAGAATCATGGCAAAGTGGTAGTGTCCCTACCTTTGGGCCATGCAGGTACGGGGCTAATTGCACCTCCTTCGTGGTGTGTCAGAGCACATCCGGAAGGTTGACTAAAATAAATAAATTATACTTAGTTGCATAAGGCAAGTGTCCCTTCTTGTTAAGGCTCCAAAGAGGTTTATACCGCTGATAATTGGACTGACTATTAAGTTCAATTTGCAAAAAAAGAAGGAAAATACAAATCAGTGCGCACTTGTGTCACAGTGGTAGTGTCCCTACCTCTGATCCAGGAACTCCATGTTCATGTCCCACCTGTTGCAAAGGTCTGTAATCACATTTCTGAAAAGATCCATTCAGATTGAGAATTGGTCTGGTAGGTGATTAATAGCTGAAAATTAGCACTGGTGGTGGGAAGGAAGCCGTTTGGTTGTGGGTAATAGAACTTTCAGATATAAAAAGGAACATTTTAAATTTAAAAAGAAAGAGAACTGGGGTCTTTTGTGGCACAGTGTCCCTACCTTCGAGCTCGAAGGTTGGGTTCAAGTTCCACCTGCTCTAGAGATGTGTCATAACGTCTCTGAACAGGTTGATCAGAAAATATGAAGAAAGAGAACATTTAGGGTCAATAACGAGATGAAAGGCAGGAGGTTTAGAGAGGATTTGAGGAGAAATGTTCCCACTCAGAGAATGGTGAGAATCCGGGATGATGAATGAGACTGAAAACCTTATGACCTTTAAAAAGTACTTGGATGAGCAATTGAAGCGATAATGCTATGGGCCTAGTGCAGATAAGGAGGCCTAATGTAGATTTGGAGGAGTTCTTGTTAGTGCAGACTTGATGGGCTGAAGGGCCTCTCTGTACTCTATAATTCTATTGCTCGGAAAATGGCCAATGTCACTCCGCTCTTTATGAAGAATAAATGAGGCAATCTCAGAAATTTTAGATCTCTTTCTCTAGTGTCAGTTATAGGGAAATTACTATAGTAGCAACCCACCAACTTTAAGGGTATTTAAATGGTCATTGGATAGGCACATAGACGAGAATGGAATAGTGTAGGTTAGATGAGCTTCAGATTGGTTCCATAGCGCAACATCGAGGGCCGAGGGGCCTGTTCTATGCTGTAATGTTCTATGTTCCTATACTAGAATCTTCCATTAGGGACAGTGCGACAGAGCATTGGACAAAGAGACAGCCAACATAGATTTGTTTCTGCTCAAGGGCAAATCTAACAAACAGTACCACAATCTCCGCTATAGATAGGTAAAGGACACAGGTCCCAACTTTGTCACAGCCAGAACTGGGATTGAACCAAGAGCTGAGATCCATCAACTATTAAGCCAACTGTCTCACCCAAGGAGACTGTGGCTGCATACCCTTTCCAGCCATCCTCCTCCATGGGGCTATGGATAATGTTGATACAGTCTCTAATTTCCTTCCCTCACACTGTTGAGCAGGAGGTAACTGCTGTTTCTGTCCTGATCAAGATCAGATTGGTATATCCTGAGTTATTTCAAAGAGTGATAGGTACAGATCTGTGCTCTTATATTTTAACTCAATTGCAATTAGGGGCATTTAGGAGTTGAATACACCAGGTACCTTGGCAGAAAGATGACCTATCAGCCAAAAATCAACAGAAAGTGATAAAATTCTGTGAGTTATATCAAAGTTATCAGTCAAATCAACAGGAAGGATCTTCAAATCCACATGAAACTCCTCTCCATTTATCGGCGATGATTGACATAGCTAATTTTACATCGAAGGGAATGATTTTGTGCTTGTTGCGCACTCCTTCACAAAATACTTGATAATCAAATAGCTATGAGGTACAGTAGATATATTGGTTGTGTTGACCAGTGTGTTTCAGTTCATTTTTTGAATGTCAGAAAAAATATCTCCAATAATGGACTGTAATAAATTGGTAGATTGTTTCATGATATGTGTGCCAGCTGGTCAAAGAAAATCATCACTACATTTTCAAGATTCTTAATTTTATGCACTGGCAAATTATATGTTGTTATAGTTCTGAATAATTGCAGTGAACCAAAACATAATATATATATTGTATATTTGCTGATGATTTTGGATCTGATTTATATTTGAAACAAAAAAGGGATGATGAGGGGTTATGTTAAGAGATTGTACTGAAGGAAGTATGATATGTTTAATCAAAACTAGGCTTAGACTGATGGGGGAAGGGATGTATAAAATGTGTGTGTGTGTGTGTGTGTGTGTGTGTTTTTTGCTGGAAAAGCACACCAGGTCGGGCAACCCCAAGGAGCAGGAACATCAACATTTCAGGCATAGGCCTTTCATCAGAAACGTCAATCATCCTGCTCCTCAGATGCTGCCTGACCTTCTGTGCTTTTCCAGCACCATACCCTCTACTCTGAACTCCAGCATCTGCAGTCCACATTTTCTCTGTATGTGTGTATATATACATGTGAATATTTAATATAGTCTTGTCACTCCTACATCAGTTACATACTGGCACGATGGCTCAGTGGTTAGCACTGCTGCCTCACAGCACCAGATACCTGTGTTCAATTCCGCCCTTGAGCAACTATATGCGTGGAGTTTGCATGCTCTACCCATGTCGACATGGAGTTCTTCTGGATACTTTGGTTTCCTCCCACAGTCCAAAGATGTGCTGGATTGGTCATGGGAAATGTGGGGTTTTTGGGATAGGGTAGGGAGGTGGGTCTGGGTAGGATGCTCTTCAAGAGGGTTGATGTGAACTTGAGGGGTCAAATGGCCTTCTTCCACATTGTAGGGATTCAAGTAATATAAGATTTAAAAAAAGCCTCAATCAATTTAATAAAGAAGTAACTAGAGTCGACAATATATGGATGTAACCTATATGGACTGCCAGATCCCACATGAGAAATCTTTAACAAAAATAAGAGCTGAGGATTTTGAGTAGATTGTAGGAGACAAACTGTCAGAATAGTGGATATGACTTCAAATTAGCAGAATGTAAGTAGTGGTATGCTTCAAATATATGGAATGAGGTCATAGCTTTTCACTCAGTTAGATGAAAAAATACAGGGATGTATATCTTAATTTGCTGATGACACAAAGTTAGGTAGCAAGGTAAATAATGTAGCTGATAACAGGTATTTGGAAATAATCATTGATAGATGAAGTGAATGGAGGAGGAGAAAGTGGGGACTGCAGATGCTGGAGATCAGAGTCGAGAATGTGGTGCTGGAAAAGCACAGCAGGTCAGGCAGCATCAGAGGGGCAGGATAATCGACGTTTCGGGAAGAAGCCTTTCATCAGTCATCTCATTCCTGATTAAGGGTTTATGCCTGAAACATCAGTTCTCCTGCTCCTCGGATGCTGCCTGGCCTGCTGTGCTTTTCCAGATGAAGTGAATGGGCAAAGCTCTGGCAGATGGAGTTTAATGTGGGGAAGTGTGAGGTTCTCAATTTTGGATTGAAGAAAGGTAATCAGAATATTCTCCAAATGCCAAGAAGATGGAAAGTGTAGATGAGGAGAGAGTAGCATGGGACCATATACTGAAATCACTAAACTATATTAGATAGGTACAAAAATAATTTAAAAGGCTGATATTTGGTTAAATTCTTGTGTTACTGTTTAGTTTCCAGTTTCTGGCTTTCAAATCGGTTCAGCTCTTGAGTCCGTTCGTAAGTTGAATTGTATGCAAGTCAGAACATGATACAGGACAACATAAAATTACCATTTGTAAGGATGAGATCTTTATGTTGGATCCTTGACTTACGAATGCAATCCTATACAGAGGTATGTTCATATTAATTTCAAAGATCCAACATAAAGATCTCATCCTTACAAATGGTAATTTTATGTTGTCCTGTATCATGTTCTGACTTGCATACAATGTTTGTAAATTGGGGAATCCCTGTACATATCGCCCTTATTAAATTTTACTATTTAATTGTTTACCCACTATTTAAGAGCTGGTTTTTATGACTAATTCACAAACTTTAGTCACCTCATTTTCTCTGGAGCTCTTTTGTCCAGTCATTACTGTTGTAATATCCATATTTTAACAACACAGACTGTGAGTTGTGACACAGTCAAGAGTATTAAACCCACTAAGTCTAGTTTCAATTCCAGTTAGAGTGCCTTTGAAAATGGCTCAGATTAGACTGTACCTGGTGTAACTGAGATCCTAAACCAAACCCTATTACAGTGATTGGTAATCCAAAAAAAAATCTTTTAAATAGACAATAACAGGACTCCAAGAGAGCTTTTTATTTATGTGTTGGCTGCTGATGTGTTTGCTCCAATGACGATATCACATGATCACTTGCATCACTTCCTGTGACAGTGAGTACTAAATTATTTACACATTCACAGTATGTTAATCAGTGTGCCAAGCTACAAGCATTTCAAAGCAGTAGCATTATGGTAACTGCATCCAGTTCTGGAAATTGGATCTCAAATGGACATGCTGACTGGTTGCTATGTTATTTGCCCTGATTGACACCACTGCCACCTTGTGCTTTCTGCCACCTCTGCCAGTATCTGGCACCGGCAAAGGGTTTAGATGTTGTTTGCTGCCACCAATCCTCCCTTGAATGCAGTGTATCTAGGACTTATGTAATGATCATTGATACAGGGTGCATCACCATGGAGACTTTACGGACTTAGTCAACAACATGGTTCATTGCAATGATAACAGTAAGTATAACTACATTATTAGTCAGGAGTTCTTGTGGTGCTATGGTAATGTCCCTAAACTGGAGCCAGAAGGCCAGGGTTCAAGTCCTACCGACTGCTGAATTGTGTAATAACATCTCTGGGCGTGTCAATTAAAAATATCTCCATTATTAGCCAGGTCGAATTACTGAGGAGTTGTGCGGAATACATCTACATCCTCTGTAGACTAGTAGAATCATAGTGTCATACAGCATGAAAACAGACCCCTCAGTCCAACTCGTCCATGCCGACCAAATTTCCCAAAATAAACAATTCTCATTTACCTGTGTTTGGTCAATATCCGTCGAAGCATTTCCGATTCAAGTACCTATCCAAATGGCTTTTAAAGGTTGTAACTGTACCTGCATCTATCACTTCCTCTTGTAGTTCATTCCATATGTCAACCACCCTCTGTGTGAAAAGATTGCCCTTCAGCTCCCTTTTAAATCTTTCTCCTTTCACCTTAAAACTATCCCCCTTTTTTAATCTCTCCTGCCCCAGCAAATAGACTGTTGTTATTTATCATATCCATGCCCCTCATGATTTGATAAACCTCTATAAGGTTGCCCCTCAGCCCCCTAAGCTCCAGTGAACAAAGTCCTCCCAAAGTCTGTTTGTGACATCCGCAGACTGAGAAGTGCTAATGGAGCCAACATTAACGACCATTGCAGCCTGTAGCCCCAAAGTCTGGATATTTCTACTCAACCTGCTCAGAGTTGTTATTACATGCAGGTGGGTCTTCAACCTAGGCCTCCTAGTTCTGAGGAAGGGACACTGCCACTTACACCACAAGGGGCCTACTCCAAAGCCAAAGCAGTTAATATTGATACAAAACAGCAGTGTTCCCTGAAGAACACAACTATGGATTTCACTCCACTCCGAAATAAAGGCCGCAGCTCCATTTTCTATCCATTATCCAGTTTGCATCCATGCTCCTGCATTTAATTCCTACACCATTTAGACTTCTTTCATTTTGTCACCTTCAAGAAATACATTGGATCTATGGGGTGAGCATGTTATTACAGTCACACATCATTTCTCCCATTGGAGGAAGAGGCAGGACATGCGGAAATTAGGGAGTGGGAGAGACAGGAGGTTTCCGAGCTTACAAACCAGCAGAGAGGTAAACATTGGCAATCAGTGATGCTTTGGTATTCCTAGCTATTGGAAATTGGATCATCTCAGCTACATGGTGACAAAATTAAATATCAGTGACCTACGTACCATTCAGCACTCAGTGATTTTGACTGGGTGAAATATGACATATTTATACTCTGAACAATCTAATTCAGATCTTTTATCTCCGCCTGCGTATTTTTGAAGCTCTGCTCAGCTAGATAGATTCTGCATTGAAGGTTATCAATAAGAGCAACCTTACAGTCATGTCTTTTTAAAAAAATCATTCAGGGTCGGTGTCGACATCATGGGCCGAATGGCCTGCTTCCACACTGTAGGGATCCTATGATTGAAGTACTGCTTGGGACATGAGTGTCACTGGCTAGGCCAGCACTTTCTTTTCCATCCCAATTGCCCAGAGAGCAGTTAAGAGTCAACCATATTGCTTAAGTTTGGAGTCGCATGTAGGCCAGACCAGGTAGGGATGACAGTTTCCTTCCCTGAGGGACATTAGTGAATCAGATAGGTTTTCTGATAATCAAGTATGGCTTTATGGTCTCTTAATTTCAGATTTTTAAAATTGAATTCAAATTCAGCCATCTGCCATGGTCCCTACCTGGGTCTCTGATTTAACCACTCGGCCATTGCCTCCCCTTAATCCTTAAGCTGCACATCATTGAGCACAAATAGCATAGTGTGGGTGAAGTTTGAACTTTCTGGAAGAATAATCTACACTACATTAGGCTAGAACTTTTTTGAGTCTTAAGAGCACATGGACTTTTGTATGAAGAAAATAGATTAATCTTCATCTAATGTCAGAACCTGGTATATCTATGATTACCATATATAACAGTGTTTAGGACTGATGTATAATAAATAGTGTTTAAACCTGAAAGCAGTTCTTGGCTTGACATCTTTACCAATTTATCCAAACTCATAGTGTGGCATCAAACCACACAATGAAAGATTACCCATCCCCAGGTTTCTCTAACCATCTTAATGGCCTCTCAAACCCCAACTCACTCTGCACCCACCCATCTCCGCTAACTCCTTCAAACATGACCCCAGTGAGATCCCAAATGCCAATAAAGGTTGTGCTGCCCTTCGCTCCGAGTGTAGTAGCAATAGTGGTCAATATTCCGATTGGATGGAAGCTCTCTGAGGTGGAACTGAGGGTAGAAGTCCTGGCACCAGTCTATTAGTAGTTAACTGGCTTTCAAGTGGTGGTGGACAGCAATTAGTGGGGAAACGTCTCTGACATGATGGCTGAGAGGAGGGGGGAGTTGGAGCCCTGTAAAGTCCAGCCCTTGGAGGAGTGTGAGTAAGTTGTCTTGGCCCACAAGAGCATCAGTGAGATTGGTAGAATTAAGAAAGTGCATGAGTACAGGAGCTAAGTTAAAAAAGCAGAACCACAAAGGTCAATAACCTCTGGAGTTCTGACTGAGCCATGAACAAATTTACATGCGGTAAATAAGATATCAGTGCACGGCTGAATGACTGGTTTTTGATAGTCACTCTTTGAATATATTTAAGACAGAGTTCGATATGTTTGGGACTTTATGAATATCAAGACATACAGGGATTGGGCAGAAAAGTAGCATTGAGGTCATTAGCTTCAGTTTTCCTTGACAGTTGATTTGCCCATCAAAGGATAGCTTCTGAGAATCATTACAGAGTCTCCAACAAGTGAGTGCAGGTTTCTGCACTCATTTAGCATCCCAAAGGTTTCGATGAATCGCTGGTGCAATTGATTTGGGACTACTTCTCTCTCACATTCCAATCTCTCAACAGGTTTGTGCGGATGCCTTCTTATCCCTGCGTTAAACAATGAGTTTTTATTCAGATTGGAGTCTACAGGAGGACTTTTCTCTGACTAAAGATTCACTTGAAAAGAACATAAATTAGAGATTTACTGTCTTGAAATTAGACCAACTCATTTATGCTGCCATTTCTATCTCAGCCTTTTTTATGAAATGCAAAACATGGGAGTCCCTCATCAATTTTGTAAGGCCATTCTTTCAAACAAACGCATGCTGCCAGCAACTACATTTAGCACATAGACAAGAATTACAGATATGGGTAATGGATCAATTGGTTGAATGTAACCCGAGCTTATTTCTTTAATTCTTCCACAAACATTCTTTTCAGAATATGATACTTTCCAATACTTTACACATAAATTTGTCCCCACAATAGAAGTTTTTAAAAAGGAAATGGATAGCCCATGGGAAATTGGACAATGAAGAAGTTTTTCTAAGATTACAACGAGGTCTTGATCAATTGGGTCAATGGGCTGAGGAGTGACAAATGGAGTTTAATTTGGATAAATGCGAGATATTGCATTTTGACAAAACAAACAAGAACAAGATTTGTAAATTAATAGTAGGGGCCTGGTGTAGAACAGAGGGACCTTGGGCATCACAGATAGGCAGGGTGGTTAAGAAGGCGTTTAGCACGCTTGTCTTTATTGCTCAGACTTTTGAGTACAGGAGTTGGGACGTCATATTGAGGTTGTACAGGATGTTGGTGAGGCCTCTTCTGGAATTCAATGTGCAGTTCTGATTGCTCTGCTATAGGAAGGATGTTCCTACTGGGGAGGGTTCAGAACAGATTTACCAGGATGTTGCCTAGAACGGAATGTTTGAGTTATGAAAAATAGGCTGGAACGTAGGAGGTTGAGGGGTGACCTTATAGAGAGGTTTATGAAATCATGCGAGGCATGTATAAGGATCTTTTTCCTAGGGTGAGGGAGTTCAAAACTAGAAGGCACATTTTTAAGGTGAGAGTAGAATGTTTTAAAAAACATGAGGGACAACATTTTTACACCGAGGGTGTTTCGTGTGTGGAATGAACTGCCAGAGGAAGTGGTGGATGTAGTCGTGGGTAATGAATAGAAAAGCTTTGGAGGGATTTGGGCCAGAAGCAGGCAAGTGGGACCCGTACAGTTTGGGAAGATGGTTGGCATGGCCTGGTTGGACCAACGGGTCTGTTTCTGTACTGTATGACTCTATAACTCTGTAACTGTGTGAAGTTAGAGAATGCTCAGGGTTCTCAATCTGTGGGTGGAATTTAATCATTTCCCACCACACAGACTGAGTTTAGGGACATGAGAGGGGGTTGTGTGTTCGGGTAGGGGAATAGATCCCACTGCTTTCCCTCCTCTCTTCACTTAAGCACAGGTGCGGGCACCTGTTGAGTAATCTACCCTCCCAGGGACCAAATGGAGCTATTAAGTAGGCAAAGGTTCCTGGCCTACTTAATAGGCCAGGAAAGTTGATTTTCCTGCTCCTTGGAAGCTGCCTGACCTGCTGTGCTTTTCCAGCACCACACTCTTGACTGAGGCTATTAAGTGACCACCTACAGCCTGCTGTTTGGCCCGAGAGGGTGATGGCTTCACCTTCAAGAGAGGCTGCCAGGCACACCCTGTTGTTGGTTGCTGGGGTGGGGGCTTGCTGAGTTCTTCTGGGAACTGTGAGTGGTAAAATGGGACTTGAATCAGGTAAGAGAGGTATATAGAGGTGAGGGAGGTGCAGATACAACTTGAGGTGAGGAACCTACCAGGAAACTCGATGAAGCTGACAGCCAAAAGGAAAGAAGTAAGATTCAGTCCAGAATTACAAAGTGACCAAGTCTGGGATAGAAATAGCCAGGGTGCACAACTCTTTGAAAAGAACTTAAGAATGGACTAAAACGGTTTGGTATCCTGGATGTTAGAGGACAATCATAGAATCCCTACAATGCTGACATAGGCCACTCAGTCCATCAAGTCTACACCGACTCTCCAAAGGCATCCTACCCAGACTCAACCCTTTAATCCCACATTTCCCATAGCTAAAACCACCTAGCCTGCATATCCCGGACAATACAAGGCAATTTCCCATGGCCAATCCACCCTAACCTGCACATCTTTTGACTGTGGGAGGAAACTGGAGCACCCAGAGGAGACCCACCTGGACCCTCTTGTGGTGCAGAGGTAGTGCGCCTACCTTTGGCTTGAGAGACCCGGGTTCAAGTCCCACCTGCTCCAGAGATGTTTGATAACATCACTCAATAGGTTGACTCGGGGAAAAAAAGTAGGTAGCTGATTCTGAAGAGTCAGTGCTAAAGTCAAAGACTGTTCCTGTGTGTATAAATGGTGACTTAGTGATGGATTCCAGCCTCTATGGAGTTATTTCAAGTGTACCACTTGGGGAGTGGGGTTGGTAGGGGTAAGCTGGTGGGAAAAGAGCTTGTTTGGGGCAGCACGGTGGCTCAGTGGTTCGCACTGCTGCCTCACAGCACCAGGGTAGCAGGTTCAATTCCAGCCTCGGGCAGCTGTCTGTGTGGAGTTTGCACATTCTCCCCGTGTCTGTGTGGGTTTCCTCCGGGTGCTCTGGTTTCCTCCCACAGTCCAAAGATATGCGGGTCAGGTGAATTGGCCTTGGGAAATTGCCCATAGTGTAGGTGCGTTAGTCAGAGGGAAATGGGTCTGGGTGGGTAACTCTTCGGAGGGTCGGTGTGGACTTGTTGGGCTGAAGGGCCTGTTTCCACACTGTAGGGAATCTAAACTAATCAGACACGGGGAGAATGTGCAAATTCCACACAGACAGTCCCCCGAGGCTGGAATCGAACCCGGGTCCCTGGCACTGTGCGGCAGCAGTACAAACCACTCATAAGAGATTCAGAGGATTGGAAAGTAGAATCAGTGTGTTATTAATTGCCTATCTCTAATTGCCCACAGGGCATTTAAGAGTCCATCAGATTGCTGCCTGTCTGGAACCACAAGGAGGCCAGCCCTGGAAGAGATAGCAGATTTCCTTCCCTAAAGGGAATTAGTAAACCAGATGGGATTTTAATGACAATGATCTCATAGTTGGAATTAGGCTAGATTTTCACTGAATTCAAATTTCACTATTTGCCACGATGGGATTGAACCTCACATCTGCCGAACTCAAGAGTGACATTATCACTGCCTCGCCCAGAGCTCACAGTATCGATAATTTTAATGGGGCCTCATGCAGGCATTTGCTGAGGAAAAATCAGTTGGAATATGAATAGGGATAATCCAGGGAATTACAGGTGGGAAAAGTATTGGAGAGGATTCTGAGAGACAGGATTTATGGTTAGTTGGAAAACCATGGTTTGATTAGAGATAGTCAGCATGGCTTTGTGAGGGGCAGATCATGCCTCACAAACTTTATTGAACTCTTTGAAGATGTGACAAAACAAGTTGGTGAAGGTAGAGCAGTGGATGTGGTGTACATGGATTTTAGCAAGGTGTTTGACAAGGTTCCCCATGGTAGGCTCATTCAGCAAGTAAGGAGGCATGGGATACAGGGACACCTGTCTGGATATAGAATTGGCTGGTCCATAGAAGACAGAGGGTGGTGGTAGATGGAAAATATTCAGCCTGGAGCTCGGTGACCAGTGATGTTCCACAGGTATCGGTTCTGGGACCTCTGCTCTTTATGATTTTTATAAATGACTTGGATGAGGAAATGGAAGGGTGGGTTAGGAAGTTTGCCGATGACGTGTAGGTTGGTGGAGGTGTGGATAGTGTGGAGGGCTGTTGTAGGTTGCAACGAGACACTGACAAGATGCAGAACTGGCATGATAAGTGGCAGATGGAGTTCAATCTGGAAGAGTGTGAAGTGATTCACTTTGGAAGGTCAAATTTGAATGCAGAATCCAGGATTAAAGCAAGGATTCTTGGCAGTGTGGAGGAACAAAGGGATCTTGTGGTCCATGTCCATAGATCCCTCAAAATTGCCACCCAGGTTGATAGGGTTGTTAAGAAGGCTAAGAAAGATTCCTGAAGAAGGGCTAATGCCCGAAACGTCGATTCTCCTGTTCCCTAGATGCTGCCTGACCTGCTGCGCTTCTCCAGCAACACATTTCCATCTCTGATCTCCAGCATCTGCAGACCTCATTTTCTCTTGTTAAGAAGGCATATGGTATGCTGGCTTTCATTAGCAGGGGCACTGAGTTTCAGAGCTGCGAGGTTATGCTGCAGTTCTATAGCGCCCCGGTTAGACCGCACTTGGAATATTGTGTTCAGTTCTGGTCGCCTCATTGTAGGAAGGATATGGAAGCTTTAGAGAGGGTGCAGAGGAGGTTTATCAGGATGCTGCCTGGACTGGAGAGCATGCCTTATGAAGAAAGGTTGAGGGAGCTATGGCTTTTGTCATTGGAATGAAGAAGAATTGAGAGGTGACTTGATAGAGGTGTACAAGATGTTGACAGGCATAGATAGAGTGGATAGCCAGAGACCTTCTCCCTTGGCAGGCATGTCTATCACAAGGGGGGATAAGTTTAAGGTAATTAGAGGAAGTTTTGGGGGAGATGCCAGATGTAGGGTCTTTACACAGAGAGTGGTGGTGCGTGGAATGCACTGCCAGCAGTAGTAATAGAGTCAGATACATTAGGGACATTTAAACAACTCTTGGATAGGCACATGCAAGTTAGAGTCAAAGAGTGTGGTGTTGGAAAAGCACAACTGGTAAGGCAGCATCTGAGGAGCAGGAGAGTTGACGTTTTGAGCATAAGCTCTTCATTGCTGATCTCCAGCATCTGCAGTCCTCATTTTCTCCCACATGGAAGTTAGTTCAATGAAGGGTATGTAGATTAGTTTGATCTTAGAGTAGGATGAAAGGCTGGCACAACATCAAGGGCCGAAGAGACTGTACTGTGCTGTACTGTTCTCTGTTCTATGTTGTATCTGACCATCCTGTCTTTGTGCTCTGTGGCCGACCGGAGGAATAAATTGGTCCTTCCTGACCCCTAAGAGGAGATAATGCAATCAGGATGTCTCCTCCTTATGAATGCATGTGAATAGCAGATGATAACAAAGTCTGGTCTCATTCTTAAATAGGTTGCCAATGGCTTGACTCATATCAGGCAGAAGAGGGAAGTCAGCCGATATAGCATTAACCTCGGTTTATACGTTTTGTAAAGATAAGCAGAGACATGAGAACCCCCCCCCTCTCAAATTGCTAGCACCAGAGTGATAATTCATACATACTTTACAGGAATAGTTCTTGATTTAATAGATTTTTAATGATTACCATAACAAGAACTCAGCTGAACTCTGAAATTGTGCAATGACTAACTTACACAACATGAAGTTATACAGTATTGGCAATCGCTTTTCAGTTGAATCAGTTGACAGTGAACAATCACCTCTTTTGTATTAACCTATAATTCAATTGTATATTTTGCTATCTTACAACAGACTGGTAGAAAACAAACAGAAACATTTATTTACAGTGAGTCAGAGATGTGAAGCAAACAGAAAAATCTGGCATTCATGAGTAGAAGAAACACAATTAGAGTCATAGAGTCATAGAGATGTGCAGCACGGAAACAGACCCTTCGGTCCAACTTGTCCATGCTGACCAGATATCCCAACCCAATCTAGTCCCACCTGTCAGCACCCGGCCCATATCCCTCCAAACCCTTCCTATTCATATACCCATCCAAATGCCTTTTAAATGTTGCAATTGTACCAGCCTCCACCACTCCCTCTCGCAGCTCCCTAAACCTATGCCCTCTTGTTCTGGACTCCCCCACCCCAGGGAAACTAAATGCATCGAGTCAGACACTTCTCAAAAGAAACACTTCGGTAAAAATGAAATAGTCTTCTGGGACACTGGCAAGGTTTCATCTCCTCTTAGTACTTTCAGTCTTGTGTAACATAATATACTGTAAAGTTATGGACACTCTCATTTCAAGTATGGAACAAAAGGTTGCTCTTTCACTTATTCAGCCGACAAAGACGCAGCTTAAAAGGGCTACTCACATTAGCACACCCTTTCCCTTTTGTCACTTTTGCATCTTTGCTATTTGTTTCACTTGACCCCCCCCCCCCTCCTTTCTTTTCCCTACTGAGAGAAAACCCATCACTTTTGCAGTCTCCTCTAGAAGAGTCATATCAGACTAGATAACGCTCACTCTGTATCTCTCTTCACAGGCAAAATCTGAATTTCTCTAGCACTTTCCCTTTGTACTTCAGATCTCCGGCATCTGAAAGACTTTGCTTAATAATCTCTTTCAGCGTTGTGGTTTAAAACACTCACTTCTTTAGGATTCTGATTTCCAGTCATTTTAATGATATGTGAGTCCACACGTGAAAAAGCAACAGCGAAGAATGGGCTCCTGAAATTTCACACCATTTTGTGTTCTGCCAAATGTGGAAATTAGGCCAAACCTGATTTTCTGGGCAGAAAACTGGCTGAAAAATTGCCTTGCTTGCCAATTTTCTGGCTGAGAGTTGATTCCTGATTTCCAAAAACATGTCAGAACCACCTTCTCCCCACTCCCCCATCTTTATTCACTCATAATTTTGCCAGCTATCGAATTTAAATGTATTCAAATGAGCACTGTGTTTTTCTCTGACTTGTAACTTGTGATGCACTTGAGATGGACTGAATATTTCCTTCTGCATTCCAACAATTTTGTGATATACTCAGAGTAAGGAACAGTTTTGTTTAATTTCAAAAATATGCTTGATTCATAAAATTATTTTGAAATGTATACAATTGGTGATGCCATACATACATATACATTCCATTTCTTTACATACAGAGATCGGAATTAATCATTCATATGTACAAGTGTGTCCATACTTGCACATCCAGCTCTTCTGCTGAAGCGTCAGCAGAGCCTCCTTACTGTGTGGCCCCCCTGTTCTTCTCTGACAGGCAGATGTTACACGGTGGTCTTTCCCCACCGCGCCTTGGCGGCAGCTGCCCCAAGCTTCAGCGCGTCCCTCAACACGTAGTCCTGGACCTTGGAATGTGCCAGTCTGCAACACTCAGTCGGGGTCAACTCCTTCAGCTGGAAGATCAACAGGTTTTGGACCTATCCAGAGATGTGTGGGTTAGGTGGATTAGCCATGCTAAATTCCCCTTAGTATCCAGAGATGTGTGGGTTAGGTGGATTAGCCATGCTAAATTCCCCTTAGTATCCAGAGATGTGTGGGTTAGGTGGATTAGCCATGCTAAATTCCCCTTAGTATCCAGAGATGTGTGGGTTAGGTGGATTAGCCATGCTAAATTCCCCTTAGTATCCAGAGATGTGTGGGTTAGGTGGATTAGCCATGCTAAATTCCCCTTAGTATCCAGAGATGTGTGGGTTAGGTGGATTAGCCATGCTAAATTCCCCTTAGTATCCAGAGATGTGTGGGTTAGGTGGATTAGCCATGCTAAATTCCCCTTAGTATCCAGAGATGTGTGGGTTAGGTGGATTAGCCATGCTAAATTCCCCTTAGTATCCAGAGATGTGTGGGTTAGGTGGATTAGCCATGCTAAATTCCCCTTAGTATCCAGAGATGTGTGGGTTAGGTGGATTAGCCATGCTAAATTCCCCTTAGTATCCAGAGATGTGTGGGTTAGGTGGATTAGCCATGCTAAATTCCCCTTAGTATCCAGAGATGTGTGGGTTAGGTGGATTAGCCATGCTAAATTCCCCTTAGTATCCAGAGATGTGTGGGTTAGGTGGATTAGCCATGCTAAATTCCCCTTAGTATCCAGAGATGTGTGGGTTAGGTGGATTAGCCATGCTAAATTCCCCTTAGTATCCAGAGATGTGTGGGTTAGGTGGATTAGCCATGCTAAATTCCTCTTAGTATCCAGGGATGTGTGGGTTAGGTGGATTAGCCATGCTAAATTCCTCTTAGTATCCAGGGATGTGTGGGTTAGGTGGATTAGCCATGCTAAATTCCTCTTAGTATCCAGGGATGTGTGGGTTAGGTGGATTAGCCATGCTAAATTCCCCTTAGTATCCAGGGATGTGTGGGTTAGGTGGATTAGCCATGCTAAATTCCCCTTAGTATCCAGAGATGTGTGGGTTAGGTGGATTAGCCATGCTAAATTCCCCTTAGTATCCAGGGATGTGTCGGTTAGGTGGATTAGCCATGCTAAATTCCCCTTAGTATCCAGGGATGTGTGGGTTAGGTGTATTAGCCATGCTAAATTCCCCTTAGTATCCAGGGATGTGTCAGTTAGGTGGATTAGCCATGCTAAATTCCCCTTAGTATCCAAGGATGTGTGTGTTAGGTGGATTAGCCATGCTAAATTCCCCTTAGTATCCAGGGATGTGTGTGTTAGGTGGATTAGCCATGCTAAATTCCTCTTAGTATCCTGGGATGTGTGTGTTAGGTGGATTAGCCATGCGAAATTCCCCTTAGTATCCAGCGATGTGTGTGTTAGGTGGATTAGCCATGCTAAATTCCTCTTAGTATCCAGGGATGTGTGGGTTAAGTGGATTAGCCATGCTAAATTCCCCTTAGTATCCAGGGATGTGTATGTTAGGTGGATTAGCTGTGGGAAATGCAGCATTACAGAGATGGGATGGTTCTTGGAGGGTATAAGTGAACTTACTGGGCAGAGTGGCCTGATTCCACGTTGTAGGAATTGTATGATCATGCTGGGGTTAGAGAGAACTGAGGAATTGCTGATCCTGAAGACATTTAAAAGCTGCAGTAATTACTGCAGTTGGGGTTTTGCCTGTACTCAGCATAAATAATGGCATAAGGGCTCTGGTGATGTCAGTGGTAGTGTCCTTACCTCTGAACCGGGAGGCTTGGGTTCAAGTCTCACCTGCCCCAGTGGTGTATAATAACATCTCCAAACAGGCTGCGAGGAAAATATGTCGATGATAATGAGTGGCAATGACACTGGAGGAGTGACACCGAGGCCTGGGTTAAAACTCTGGCGGTATGGGTTCAATCCACACCATGGGGGAGCTGGTAGAATTCAAATTCAATTCATGAGAAACTGGAATTGGAGACCAGCCTCAGCTGTGGTGATCGTAGATTGTTGTGAAATCCCATCTTCTTCAACAATGTCCTTCAGAGATGGAAAACTGCCGTCCTTATCTGGTCTGGCTGACGCGCGACTTCAGATCACAACAATAGTGCTGACTTCTAAATGCCCTCTGAAAAGGACTAGCCATTTCAGGGCGACAAACATTGGCCAATGCCGGCAAATCCCATATCACTTAAAGAATAGAAATAAAATGCTTGGAGTGCCAAAGAGAGGTGACAGCCAGTCAGTTTTGTTAACCCCTCCCCACAAATATTTCTCAGGTATTGCCATGCCATTCCTCATGGGAATGTAGCTACTTGTATTAATCACAGAGAAGAAGGAGAAGGAAAAGACAATGAATAAGTGACGAGTGATGTATGATCCGTGAGTGCGACTGGGTATGGGGGGCAACGCTTTGGGTGCAGGCCAGGGTGACAGTATTGAAACAAGTGAGTGCCATCTTATGGTCTTAGTCTCTGGTGCTCCTTTGATTGCCCATTCGAAATCTGTAACCTCTCCCGTCTGAGTGGACAAGGGCAGTGGACACTTCGGGATACCTCTACTGTTCCCCTCCAAGGCACACACAATCACAACTTGGAGATATGTCACTGCTCCTTCACTGCCTCAAGATCAAAATCCTGGAACTCCCTCCTCAACAGCCTTTCGTGTCAAGGTTTTCAGTGGGTCAAGAAGACAGCACCTTTCCCAAGGCAATTGAAGATGGGCAATAAATCCAGGTCTTACCCAATACAGATGAACAACCTAGAGCATCAAGGGATGTCTATAAACCCTGTGTTAGGGGGTTCTCATGCCCAGTATTTCACTGTCCACCCCCTTTGAAGGGGCAGTGGAGAGGGCAGATGCTGCTGGATCAATGGGCCCTCCAGCAGAGTTGGAACGTGGAGCTACATCAAC
>NC_057748.1:15931481-15946225 GCF_004010195.1 Chiloscyllium plagiosum | reverse complement strand
GTTCAACTCCCCCTCCCACTCTACCACAGACATGCAGGTCCTGGGCCTCCTCCATTGCCAAACCCTAACCACCCGACATTTGGATGAAGAACGCCTCATCTTCCACCTTGGTACCCTGAAACCACATAGGATCAATGTGGATTTCACCAGTTTCCTCATTTCCCCTCCCTCCACCTTCCAACTTGGCACCGTCCTCATGAACTGTCCTACCTGTCCATCTTACTTCCCACCAATCTGCTCCATCCTCCTCTCCAACCTATCACCTTCTCCCCCACCTTCATCTACTTATCGCGCACTCAGCTACCTTCCCCTCAGCCCCAACCCGCCTCCCATTTATCTCTCAGCTCCTCCCCCTCCAATCCACAAGCCTCTTTCCTGATGAAGGGCTTATGCCCAAAGCATCGATTCTCCTGCTCCTCGGATGCTGCCTGACCTGCTGTGCTTCCCCCCTACTCTTGACTCTGATCTCCTGCATCTGCAGTCCTCATTTTCTCCTAGAGATCACATTTGGCAAGTTGTCTCCATACTTGTCCTCAAAAACCTGGGAAAAACACCTCTCATTGAGACCAGAGGCACCAAGACTCATAGGGTTTTGCCATGTCCTGTTATGTTACATTTGCAGTCTCTGACTCCCCTGCCCAGGCTTTGCGTATTGCTAGGACTTGGTCTCCAACCAGGTTCCAGTCTCCGTACACCACTTGGTTTGGGCTGTTATCTCCCTCCAAGTTTAGATGCCAGGCCCTGGCATTAGTTATCTTCTCCTTTGCGCATGTTGTTACCAGTCCAAGATGGCATCTCACCACCTGCTCCCGTCACCACACCAGTCTGGTCCATGATGTTAGCCATCTTGCAGTGAAACCAGTCCCTTCACAGAATAGCAGTTATAAATGGATTTACCTGTTAGCATCACTCAACCTCACCACTGTGTCAGTTCAGCTAGTCTTGAAGCCACCATCCACGTCTCTGATACCTCTAGACTCAACTAACACGCCTGGCCCCACTCTGTGCTCCTTAAACCCTGAGGTCAGCTGCTGTCCTGTTTCTCTGGTGTCTGACCTATATCGGTTCCGTTTTTAAAAATGTATTCACTTGTGGGATGTGGGCATCGCTGGTTGGCCAGTATTTTTATTGCCTGTCGCGAGTTACCCTTTGAGAGGTTGGTGGTGAGGTGCTTTCTTGAACCGCTGCAATCCACATGCTGCGGGTTGACCCATAATGCCCTAAGGGAGGGAATTCCTGGCCAAGCATTTTAAGATATGTATCCTATTTTTCAAATCCTCCCCCTCTCTATCTCTGTGATGTCCTCCACTCCATAATTCTTTGTGAAATCAGCATTCCTCTAACTTTTGTCTCTTGTACATCCTCAACAAAAATCCACCATCAGTGATTTTGATTTGAGTTACCTAAGCCCCAAGTTCATTGTCTCTCCATTTCACTTTTGCTGTTCATATTTTGTAAGCACCTTGGGATGTTTCATTACATCAAAGTGTCACTGTACAAATGTGAGTTGCTGCAGTAGAGAAATGTGTGTGAAAAGAGGCGAGAGTCTGGGAGATCTACACAAGAGAACGGCGACAGGGTGAAGGAGGGACTTACAGGAAGGGGCTGAAAGAAAAAAAAATGTGTAGACAAATACAGAAATGAGAGAGTGTGTGAGTCAGACAGAGAGAGAAAAGAGGTAAAACAGGGAAAATAAAAACAAATTCACAGGAAGGAAGAGCCATATTTTACTGAGTGGGAGTTAATGAAAGACAGTTACAGGAAAGACAGAGAGAAAGAGAGACAGACACCATTGATTTGTATCAAAGAGATATGGTAGGTGAGCTGAGGTAGATAACAGATAGTTATTCTTACATTTTGCTGTGTCCCTTTAAGTTTTGGAAATTCCCCAGCTCCCCTGACCACATTACCTGTTATTATCAAAAAATAAGGTGCAGGTATTGGAAAATGAAATGACATGGGGAAAAGTATTGAAGTAAAAGCAAAAACGGCTTTAAAAATCATCTGTGAAGAGGAAGCTGTGTCAATGGCCGAGAAATCATAAGAATGAACAAGTGTCTTAATGTCCACTGTGGTAGCACTGGAGGTTTTGCTGTCTGTCTATTGGATTGGCTGGACCATGAGAGTCTCAGATATGCATCTAAATGATTAATGTATTTCACAGTATTTAAATAGAGACTGGATGGGTTAGGACCACCCTCACTGGAGTTTTGAACAATGAGGTGGAAATTTCGTAGAAACCTATAAAATTCTGACAGGGCTATACTTGGAAATGCAGCAAAGATGTTCTCAATGACCAGTGAGTCCAGGACCAGGATAAGGATATAGGGTAGGCTATTTAGGACTGAGGTGAGGAGAGATTTCTTCACCCAGAGCGTGGGGAGCCTGTGGAATTCTCTGCCACAGAAAGTGGTCGAGGCCAAAACATTGAATGTTTTCAGGAAGGAGTTAGATACTTAGGGCTTAAGGTTTCAAAGGATACAGGAAGAAAGTGGGCACAGGGGACTGAGGTGGGTGTTCAACCATGATCATACTGAATGGTAGAGCAGGCTCGAAGGGCTAAATGGTCTACCACCTGTTTTCAATGTTCCTATTAAACAGGCTGAAGGGTCCTTTTGTGCAATTGGTCTGCCCCATTCCCTGAAGTGGTAACTTCATAAGAAATAGAAGCAGGAATTGAACCCTGCTATCTTTTGAACCTGCTCAGACACACAACACAATATTGGCTGACCTTTGCCACTTTCCTACCCACTCCCCTTCACTGCACGAGTGACCGAAAATCTCAACCTTTGACAGTTTGTATAGATTATGAGGGAATGGGCAGGAAGGTGGATGTGAGGTTACGTTTAGATCAGCCACTAACAGATCACACAGCGGAGAAGAGTCAAGGAGATGAATGCTCGCATGGAACATAGTCAACGATGGTACATCCACAAGCCTCCGGAACAGAGCACTCCTCAGATTCACAAGCCTCTGAATGAAGAAATTTCTCAGTCGATAATGATCAACCACTTTACCTTACAGGCTGTGCTCCCATGTTTTGATTTCCCCAGCTAGTGGGACTTCTAACCCTTGAGAATCCTTTCAGCTTTGTTGAAGCAAAGCCTCTTGCATTCTTCTAAACACCAATGAGCAGAGGCCCACTTTACACAACCTCTCACCATAGTGTTATCATCCCGGATCAGACCCACCAACTCTCTGCGATGGCCCCAAATGAGAACACCAACTTATGTTACAATATAGTTGGGGACCAGTAACCTTTACCTTTAAAGTAGAGAAAAGTTGAGATCCAGAGAATAAAGCCACATGAATCCACAACTCTGAGGAAACAACGTCGTTTCTCTATGCAATGTTAGAACAGTAATTCAACCTACAATACATCTATCACTTATTTCTGATATTCAGAATTAATACATGCAAACATGGATAGCATACAGGGTGGAATTTTACTGGGGTCTGTGCAATGTGGGCTTTGATGAGTTGTGTTGAAGAGTCTGACATCAAATCTAGCAAGGCCCATCTTTGACATCAAGATAATCTTTCTCCGTCCTTTATGCTACCCAGAAGCTGAGGCACTCTTGTTGGGTGATGAGATGCCAATTGACAAGAATTGGTGTTCGATAAATGCCTTGTTAACACCACAGCTTGCTTCCTTCAAGTTCAGCCTCCCATCCTACCAAGTGCACCAAAGGATCTATTTGTCAGGAAAACTCAACAAGGACAAAACAGCAGGCCATTGTTGGTGGAGGTCAGGGAGAGGATGGGAGGGTTCATAATTCACCACCTACCTTTCTTTCGCAGCTATGTCCTTGTCCAAATATCCTTAGACACAGAACCATGGGGTGTCCACCAGTGTCCTTAATCTAGTTCCATTTGCCAAAATTTGGTCCATAATCCTCTAAACCCTTCCTATTCATATACCTATCCAGATGCCTTTCAAGTGTTGTATTTATACCAGCCTCTAACACTTCCTACGCGTGCCATCCTCTGCGTGAAAAAGTTGCCTCCTCGGTCCCTTTTAAATTTTTCCTCTGTCACCTTAAACCTATGCCTTCTAGTTTTGGACTCCCCAACCCTGGGAAAAGATCGTTGTGGGCGGCACGGTGGCACAGTGGCACAGTGGTTAGCAGTGCTGCCTCACAGCGCCAGAGACCTGGGGTTCAATTCCCGCCTCAGGTGACTGACTGTGTGGAGTTTGCACGTTCTCCCCGTGTCTGCGTGGGTTTCCTCCGGGTGCTCCGGTTTCCTCCCACAGTCCAAAGATGTGTAGGTCAGGTGAATTGGCCGTGCTAAATTGCCCGTAGTGTTAGGTAAGGGATAAATGTAGGGGTATGGGTGGGTTGCGCTTCGGCGGGGCAGTGTGGACTTGTTGGGCCGAAGGGCCTGTTTCCACACTGTAAGTAATCTAATCTTGTCTATTTATCCAATCCATGCCCCTCATGATTTTATAAACGTCTATAAGATTACCCTTCAGCCTCCGACATGCCAGGAAAAATAGCCCTAACCTATTCAGCCTCTCCCTATAGCTCAAACCCTCCAACCCCAGTGATATCCTTGTAAATATTTTCTGAATCCTTACACGTTTAACAACTTTTTTCCTATAGCTTGTCTGCAATTCTTTTACTGTCTAATTAGAACATAGAACATAGAAAAGTACAGCACAGACCAGGCCCTTCGGCCCATGATGTTGTGCCAAGGATTATTCCTAATCTAAAACAAAATAACCTAACCTATGCACCCCTCAATTCACTGCTGTCCATGTGCATGTCCAGCAGTCGCTTAAATGTCCGTAATGACTGCTTCCACCACCACCGGTGGCAACACATTCCATGCATTCACAACTTTCTGCGTAAAGAACCTACCTCTGATGTCTCCCCTGTAGCTCCCTCCTAATATCTTTAAACTATGACCCCTCATACCAGTCAACCCTGCCCTCTGGCTATTGACTCTATCCATGCCTCTCATTACCTTGTATACCTCGATCAGGTCACCTCTCTTCCTCCTTTTCTCCGGAGAGAAAAGGCCGAGCTTAGGCAACTTCTCTTCGTAATTAAACAGATATTGGTCTGTTACACACATAACCTGTATGGGTTTCCTTTCCTACAGTATTGCTAAAAATCTGCATTCTAACATGAAAGGTACATCTCTGCCTCATATCTTACTGACCTTTGGTCTCTATCCATCTCATTCTAACAACGTACTGAAAACCTGTCAATAAGTTCCTATTGCTATGCAGAATTGAATGGTACACTTAACTTGGAACTGAGTGTGTTCTGAATGTTACATTTCATGGAGAATGCTCACTTGCTCAAAACAAAAGAAATGGATAAAACTTAAAGGGATTTCTCACAATAAAACAATTCCCGCTCCCAAGAACTGAGCCTCACTGTACTGCTTCGACAGTTAATAATATCTTTCTTTAGATATGGAACGCAAAATTACACACAGCACTCCAAAGTACAAATGTGGTCTCACTTGTGCAGTTGTAGCAAGAGTATTTTTTTTCTTTCACAAAAACCAAATACTGCAGATGTTGGAGAGCTGAAATAAGCAATGAAATAAAAAATGAAAAAGACTTATACACTTAAAAAGTAGGGCATTGGGTAGTGTGTAGAATAGAGAGACCTAAGGATTCAGACCCATAATTCTTTGAAGTTTGCATCACACATAAATAAGGTGGTTAAGAAGGCAGTTAGCATGCATGCCTTCATTACTCACACCTCTGAGTATGCGGGTTAGGACGTCATGTTGAGGTTGTACAGGGCATTGGTGAGGTCTCTTCTGGAGTACTGTGTCCAGTCCTGGTCTCCCTCTTATAGGAGGGTTATTATTAAGCTGGAGAGGGTTCAGAAAAGATTTTCCAGGATGTTGCTTGGAATGGAGGATTTGAGTTAGAAGGAGAGGCTGAATAGGCTGGGACGTTTTCCCACTGGAGCATAAGAATTTGAGGTTTTGAGCTTTATAAAATCGAGGGGTATAGATAAGGTGATTGACGAGTGTCTTTTCGCTAGGGTGGGGAATTTCAAGACTAAGGGACATATTTTTAACATGAGAGGAGAAAGATTTGAAAAAGACATGGGGCAATTTTTGTTTACACAAAGAGGGTTACGAGTGTGGAATGAATTTCCAGAGGAAGTGGTGGATGTTGGTACAGTTACAATGTTTAAAAGACATTTGGATATGTTGAAGAAGAAGAAATGTTTGGAGGGATATGGCCAAGCGCAGGCAGGTGGGATTAGTTTAGTTTGGGATTATGGTCAGCATGGACTGGTTGGACTGAAGGGTCTGTTTCTGTTCTGTATTACTCCATGACTCTATAACAATAGCAAGTTGTTGGTGAATGATAAGGAGATTGAAGATTTATGACTGAAATGAGGAGAAATGTCTTCATTCAAAGGTTGCAAATGCCAGTTGTTGTGAAAGTTCTTATATTTAATAAAATAAAGACTGAGATTTTTGATCACAGAGAATTGAAGGATATGGGAAGCGGGTGGGAAAGTGTAGTGGAGGCTGCAGGCCAGTGATGATCAAATTGAATATTGAAGCAGGCTCAAGGGCTACATAGTCTATGCGGACTTCTCCTCGAACAGATCTAACAGATCCTGACCTGGTGAAGCAGCCTCCCAGCCTGGCAGAGCAGCCTCCCAGCCTGGCATAGCAGCCTCTCAGCCTGGCGGAGCAGCCTCCCAGCCTAGCATAGAGCCTCCCAGCCTGGTATAGCAGCCTCCCAGCCTGGTATAGCAGCCTCCTAGCCTGGCAGAGCAGCCTTCCAACCTGGTATAGAGCCTCCCAGCCTGGCATAGCAGCCTCCTAGCCTGGCAGAGCAGCCTCCCAAGCTGGTATAGCTGCCTCCTATGGCGTTCTCTTGGTTTGATGCCGTGGCCTGCTGGCATGGTGTGATGTCTCTCGCAGCCTGGCATTTTGGTCTCTAGACCTGTCATGGCCTGAGCGTGGTCTCCCAGCCTCATGATCCTTGAGGTGAAGCCTGGCACAGTCTGGAGGTCAGGTGCCAGCTTGGTCTGGGTGGGAAGGTTGATGTTCTGAACTTTTATTTCTGCAATACTGGATATTTTATCTCTCTATTTACTAAGATTTTGTAACAGAAGAAGCTGCACCTAGGGATACTTTTGTACCTAAGATGGCGCTGTCAGTGGCGACGTATAAACTTGTCACTGTACTCATTTGTGTGCATGTGACAATAAAGCTAATTCAATTCAATCCAATTAAATCTTTCCCCTCTCACCCTAAACCGTAAACCTATGCCCTCTAGCTCTGGACTCCCCCACACCGGGGATCTTCAGCGGTTAAGATTTTCATGTTTTTAAAACTATTTCACATTGTGTTCTTACTGCCAGCATGAATAAGTATTTGACACGTACTCCATCTCCACCCTGCCTGTATCACTTTGCAACATCTTGTGAGATTGTAAACTTAAAGGAGAACACTTGGTTGCCTTATGGTTATCTCCATGTCTAAGGCATTAATGAAAAAAATTGTAAATAGCTGAGGCCCAAGCACTAATCCTTCTGCTACTCCATTAATTACAGCTTCCCCACTTGGAAATGCTCCATTTATCATTAGTTCCTGATCCCTAGACCTTAACCAAACTTCTACTCATGAAAATACATTATGCCGAACCTCATGAGATCTTATCTTGCAAATGGGTGGCAAAGACTCCTCAGCAACACTCGTTTAAAGACTTTTCCTCTCACAAAAGTGAGTTTTCGGGAAGACAGCCAGACAGCCCAGGCCGGGTACCCATTAGAGTTTAGAAGAGTGAAAAGTAATCTTATTAAAACAGATAAGATCCTGAGGGGACCAAGACCGTAGACCCTGAAAGAATGATTCCCCTTGTGGGAGTGACTAGAACTGGGGCACGCAGTTTAAAGAGGCCCAACGTTTAAAACAGGGATGAAGCAATTCTTTTTTTCTCAAAGGCTAATGGGTCTGTAGAATGCTCTTCATTAGAGAGTGGTGCATGCAGAGTCAAAACGTATTAGGTCGGCAAGAACGTGCAATTCAGGCCACAGTCACATCAGCCATGATCTTACTAAATGGCAAAGCAGGCTTCAGGGCCTGAAAGGCCTACTTCTGCCCCTAATTTGAATGCTCGTATATTGTCCTTTTAGGCTGCTGACACTTTTATATACCTTCTGACTTCCATTATTTGATCCTGCTTTCTGATAAGAGGCTTTTTATTGCAACTGTCAAAAGCATTGTATGACAGCAATGGGTAGCATTTTATAGAATTGCTGCAGTGTATGAGCAGGCCATTCAGCCCACTGAGTCTACACCAACCCTCCAAAGAGAATCCCACCCAATTCCTGTAACCCAGCATTTCCCATGACTAATCCACCGAGCCTGCACATCCCTGAACGCTATGGGCAATTCAGCATGGCCAATCCACCTAATCTACACATCTTTGGACTGTGAGAGGAAACTGGAGCACCCAGAGGAAACCCACACAGACACGGGGAGAAGACTCACGCTCCACACAGACAGACAGACACCCAGAGCTGGAATTGAACCCAGGTCCCTGGAGCTGTGAGGCAACAGTGCTAACCACTGAGCCACTGCATCACTCTGCAAGCTGCCAGAGGCTATGGAGAATGAATGCGATCAATTACGAACATGGAAGAGTACAGGAGATAAAACACACTAACCCAAGATCAGACTTTAAGGGGGGAATTCTCCTATTGAAGAATAATCAACATGATATCCCATACCCTTTTAAGATCTTAAACCTAACCAATACCAGATTTAATGAGGCACCAACCAATCTCCACTAGCAGGTTTGTCATCAATGAAATCTTTTTAAGGAGGCAGTGTTCACTTCTATATTTTCCCCTATTTCAACCAAGATTCAAGGCTTCAGAAAAACTTATCAGTTCAAAAGAGGCATAGTTCTAGTTGCTTCTATAGGAGAAATGTTATTTCAGGTTCATAGAAAAGTACAGCACAGAACAGGCCCTTAGGCCCACGATGTTGTGCTGAGTCTTAATCCTAATGTAAAATATAGTAACTTAACCTACGCACCCCTCAACTCACTGCTCTCCATGTGCATGTCCAGCAGTCACTTAAATGTCCCTAATGACTTCGCTTCCACCACCACCGCTGGCAACGCATTCCATGCATTCATAACTCTCTGCGTAAAAGATGCTACCTCTGACGGCTCCTTTATACCTTCCTCCTAATATCTTCAAACTATGACTTCTCGTACGAGTCAATCCTGCCCTGGGGAAAAGTCTCTGGCTATTGACTCTATCTATTCCTCTCATTATTTTGTACACCTCGATCAGGTCTCCTCTCTTCCTCCTTTTCTCCAGAGAGAAAAGTCTGAGCTTATTCAACCTTTCTTCATAAGGCAAACCCTCCAGTCCAGGCAGCGTCCTGGTAAACCTTCTTTGCACCCTCTCCAAAGCCTCTGTATCTTTCCTATAGTAGGGCGAACAGAGCTGGACACAATATTCCTTATCCTTCATTGCGAGAGGGATGGAGTTTAAAAACAGGGAGCTTGTGTTGCAGCTGTATAGGGTACTGGTGAGGCCACACCTGGAGTACTGTGTACAGTTTTGGTCTCTTTGCTTGAGAAAGGATGTACTGCCAGTGGAGGGGGTGCAGAGGAAGTTCACGAGGTTGATTTTGGAGTTGAGGGGGTTGGCTTTGAGGGGAGATTGAGTAGAATGGGACTATACTCATGGGAATTTAGAAGAATGAGGGGGGATCTTATAGAAACATAAAATTATGAAAGAAATTGATAAGATAGAAGAAGGGAGGTTGTTTCCACTGGCGGGCAAAACAGGAACTAAGGGGATTAGCCTCAACATAAGGGGGGAGCAGATTTAGGCCTGAGTTAAGGAGGAACCTCTTCAACCAAAGGGTTACGAATCTGTGGAATTTCCTGCCCAGTGAAGCAGTTGAAGATACCTCATTGGACGTTTTTGAGGCAAGGGTAGTTAGATTTTTGAACAGTAAAGGAATTAAGGGTTATGGTGAGCGGGTGGGTAAGTGGAGCTGAGTCCATGAAAAGATCAGCCATGATCTTATTGAGTAGCGGAGCAGGCTCAATGGGCCAGATGGCCTCCTCCTGCTCCTAGTTCTTATGTAGAAAGCTGCTCCTTTGGGGTTAGGAGGAACAAGTCTGTCACAGGAACCTCCTCCCACAGAAACTCGGTTACCATTCCATCTTGTAGGTCCTGACAACAGGACACCTCGCATGATCATTGCTCAACAGCGAACATAGAAATTTCCACCCCTCCATGTGATGACTGAAACCCAACCCTACCCTGGGTCCAACAATCTCCCTGCAACCATCAATGACCCCACTGAGCTTCTGTGATCTTCAGTGTCTAATCATTTCAAAGTACTAAAGGCGTTGACCATCATATTACAGTAAGCTCCATCAAATCTAGCGATGCCAAATAGTCTTTGGGTGGTGGCACTTGTTATTATCTCTGTGAATTCTCTCGAAGAGCAAATGCATTCTGCACAGCCCCTGACTTTTTCTTTCTTTATTAATTCACGGGAAGAAGTTGTCACTGGCTAGGCAGCATTTATTGCCCATCCCTAATTGCCCAGAGGGGAGTTTGGAGTCAACCACATTGCTGTGGGTCTGGAGTCACATGTAGGCCAGACCAGGTAAAAATGAAATTTCCTTCCCTAAAAGACATCAGTGAACTAAATGTGTTTTACCAACAATGGCTTCATGGTCATCATTCGATTCATAATTCCAGAATTTTATTAAAATTCAAATTCTGCCATTTGGCTTGATGGAATTTGAACCTGGGTCCCCAAAACATTATATGGGTCTCTGGATTAATAGTCCAGCAATAACACCTCTAGGCCATGGATATACCCAGCAAATTATTTTAACCTGTACTTATTGCTATCACGTCAAAACATCAGGTGGAATGTTGGCCTTTATTTCCATGTGAATGAAGGATAAAAATAGAGAGGTCTTGTTAAAATGATACAGAACACCAGTCAGACTAAAGCTGGAACACTGTTATCTAATGAAAGATATTGGAGACAGTCCAGAGGAATTTCACTGGGCTGATTCTGGGTACAAGAGTGCTGGAAAAGCACTGCAGGTCTGGCAGCATCCGAGGAGCAGGAAAATCAATGTTTCAGGCAGGAGCCCTCCATCAGGAATGATCCTGGGCACGGAGGGACTGCCTTAGGAGGAGAGGTTGAGTTAGTGGGTGGCTGTACTCAATGGATGTTCAGAAGAATGAAATGCGACCTTATTTAAACATAAAAGATCCTTAGGGGACTTCACAAGGTAGATGCAGAGAGGTTGTTTCCCCTTGTGGAAGAGTTGAGAACAAGAGAACATCGTCTTAGAATAAGGAGTCACTTATTAACTCAGAGATAAGGAGGAATTTCTTCTTCCAGAAAGGAGTGAACTGTGGAATTCTTCACCTCAGAGGTTGTAGAGGCTGAATTGCTAAGCATTTTCAAGGCTGTGTTAGGCAGATTTTGAATCAGCAAGGGAAGCGAGGGTTAAGGGGAAAAGCAGGAAAATGGATGTGAAGATTATGAGATCAGTCATGATCGCATTGAATGACAGAACAGACCCAATGGGCCAAATGGCCTACTTGTGCTCCTACGTCCTATGGCCTTACACTATAAATTACATTGTTATACAAGATAGGGCCTCCTGTCTTTCGGCTCACTGGGAGTATATACTCTACCATGATAATTAGACCAGTCCTAGCCTTAGCAAAGAGAAAGGATGGTTGGTGACAGTAAAATCAAACTATAACAATCAACACCCAGAAAATGTCAACCCCTCCATGATGATTGAACCCCATAGTCACTGAGCTGCTCATGAACGTTAAACCCCTGTGAATACAAATGTCCTTTCCACCAATGGTTAGCACTGCTGCCTCACAGCACCAGGGTCCCAGGTTTGATTCCAGCCTCCCATGACTGTCTGTATGGAGTTTGCACATTCTCCCTGTGTCTGTGTGGGTTTCCTCTGAGTGTTCTGGTTTCTTCTTACAGTCCAAAGATGTGCAGGTTAGGTGAATTGACCATGCTAAATTGCACATAGTGCTACGTGCATCAGTCAGAAGGAAATAGATCTGAGTGGGTTACTCTTCATAGATTGGTTGGGCCGAAGGGCCTGTTTCTGCACTGTAGGGAATCTAATCTAATCTCTCCCATGTTCATTGAATTCCATACACAATTGCCAACCCCATAGCATTCACTATAATACCCCAAGATCACTGAACCCACTTATCCCTATTTCCTACCTCACTCTTTTATGTTTTCCAGTTTCAACCTTGTGCTGCAGACTTGCCACTTAACTTTGGGCTGGTTGGTGGAAAGTCTGGCAAAAAATCTCTAAAGTATGAATCACTGTTCAGGTATGCTCAGCTTTCATCCTCGCCATCTCTCTGTAAGTATTGATGTCCACATTAGAAGAAATGAACACAAGAATAAGGATCTACCTCGTCAGTTATATAGAGCACTGTTAAGTGCACATCTCAAATATTGTGTGCAATTTTGGTCTCCACATTTCGTGAAGCATGTAAATGCTTTGGATGTTATCCAAATTCTCCTTCATTTTACATAGGAGACTGCCACCAATCCTTGTCCCTTGTCACAACCACAATTCACTTTGAGCCAGGGTAAGGGGAGCATTGTCTGTAGGCGGTAAACACATTGTGATGTTTAATTGTTTAGCCAAAGGCTCATCAAGTTGTTGTCAGTGATAATGATTCAGTTTATACTTCAATGTTTGCCTCAAAAGATCACTCTGTCTTTCTACTTAGAGTCATAGAGTTATAGAGCCATCCAGCACGGAAACAGACCCTTCAGTCCAACCAGTCCATGCTGACCATAATCCCAAACTAAACTAGTCCCGCCTGCCTGCACTTGCCCCATATCCTTCCAAACATTTCCTAATTATGAACTTTTCCAAATGTCTTTGAAGCATTGTAATAGTACCGTCATCCACCACATTCTCTGAACATCATTCCACACGCGAACCATTCTGTGTACAAAAATTACTATAGAGGCAGTCGGCACAAAAACAGATCCATCAGTCCAACCAGTCCATAATCCCAAACAAACTAGTCCCACCTGCCTGCTCATGGCCCATATCCATCCAAGCATTTCCAATTCATGAACTTATCCAAATGACTTTTAAATGTTGGAACTGTACCCACATCCACTGCTTCTGAGTGACTTATTAGGCTGTTCCAGAGAGAAATTAAGAGTCAACCACATCGCTGTGGGTCTGGAGTCACATGAGCGATAGATTTTCTTTCCAAGTGGATTTTCAGAGACCAGATAGACTTTACACTAACCAATGGTGGTTTCATGATGGGATTAGTTTTATATTTATGAATTCAACTTATATTCCACCTACAGCTACAGTAGGGTTTGAACCCATGCTGTTTGAGACTGGCCCACAGGATTAACATTATCACTGTAACATTACCACTATACCACCAGCTCCTCTATTTGCAGCCACAATGCATTCACCAGTGCTTTAAGAGGATTGGCAGCCTTCAGTAGAGATTGTGAACTTCAATTTCCCACCCACACAAACAGGCATGCAGCCAATGGCAGCATGAATTACACATGAATCACTGTAATACCCCTCCATCCATTTTTATGTATTGTTTATTGGATGTTGCTGTGACAAATTTGCTCAAAAACTATTGTGATTGCTTATCAGTCTTATGTGATTTTTTTTTAAAATAAAGAGCTGTAGAAAATCCAGAAGGTGTGCTAAGTTGCTGTAGGATCATAGAATGCCTATAGTGTGGAAGCAGGCCATTCAATCCATCGAGGCCACACCAACCCTCTGAAAGGATCCCAGCCCCACCCACCTCCCTCCCCTATCCCTGTAACCCTGCATTATCCGTGGCCAATTCACTTAACCTGCAGAGAGAGTTGTACAGCACAGAAACAGACTCTGGGCAATTAGGAATGGGCAAAGAAATGCTAGCCTAGTACAATGATTTCGTCCTAAGCCATTTAATGTCACTTGCTGAGGCTTGTCAATGGTCCTGTATTGATGCTCCCCTCCAACATCAGCACTGCTGGAGGATCTGATGAAGCCGTTCCTGATGAAGGGCTTATGCCCGAAACGTCGATTCTCCTGCTCCTCAGATGCTGCCTGACCTGCTGTGCTTTTCCAGCACCACACACTCAACTCTGAACTCCAACAGACCTCACTTTCTAACTGCTGGACGATCTTAGTTGTCCTTCTTGCGAAAGGTTGCTGAGTGCCTGGAAATGATTGCAAGATAGTTGTTCACTTCCTTTAGGCTTTAATTGCCTTTAATAGGCAGTGGCTGTTTGTTTTCAATACGATAGCCTCAAAGGATTGCTTATGCAATAGCTTCCAGCACTTTCACTTTAAAGAGCTTCCTCTGATTTCATGATCTCTGTTCTTATACACACGCAAACCCTGCTTTACAAAACAACACATCAAAAGATAGAACATAGAACATAGAACATAGAAGAATACAGCGCAGTACAGGCCCTTTGGCCCTCGATGTTGCGCCGATCCAAGCCCACCTAACCTATACTAACCCACTATCCTCCATATGCCTATCCAATGCCCGCTTAAATGCCCATAAAGAGGGAGAGTCCACCACTGCTACTGGCAGGGCATTCCATGAACTTACGACTCGCTGAGTGAAGAACCTACCCCTAACTTCAGTCCAATATCTACCCCCCTTAATTTAAAGCTATGCCCCCATGTAATACCCGACTCCATACGC
>NC_057748.1:15919130-15929634 GCF_004010195.1 Chiloscyllium plagiosum | reverse complement strand
TAACTCTCAATCGCCCCCATTGAACCTTCACGTCTCATCTTGGGATAGGCCGCCCTCTTCCATTTAACAAGGGATTCCAATTCCTTATTAAACCACGGCTCCCTCGCATGACCCTTTCCTCCCTGCCTGACAGGTACATAATTATCAAGGACACTCAATAGTTGCCCCTTGGACAAGTTCCACATATCATTTACACTCTTGCCTTGGAGTCTACTTTTCCAAGCCACACATCCTAAGTCATGCCTCACCGCATCATAATTTCCCTGACCCCAGGTTTAACTCTTGCCCTGTAGTACACACTTATCCCTCTCCATCACGAGAGTAAAAATCACTGAATTATGGTCACTATCCCCAAAGTGCTCACCTACCTCTAATTCTAACACCTGGCCTGGTTCGTTACCCAGAACCAAATCCAGTATGGCCTCACCTCTTGTTGGCCTGTCTACATATTGTGTCAGGAAACTCTCCTGCACACATTGAACAAACACTGACCCATCTAACGAATTTGAGCTATAGCTTTCCCAATCAATATCAGGAAAGTTAAAGTCCCCCATAACAACCACCCTATTCCTGTCACTCATCTCCTGAATCACCTTCCCAATCCTTTCTTCAATGATTCTAGGACTATTAGGAGGCCTGTAAAAGGCTCCTAACAGGGTGACCTCACCTTTCCTGTTCCTAACCTCAGCCCAAACTACCTCAGATGGCAAGTCCTCATCCATCGTCCTTTCCACCGCTGTAATACTATCTTTGACAAGCAATGCCACACCTCCCCCTCTTTTACCCCCACCTCTGTCCCTACTAAAACATTTAAATCCTGGTACCTGCAACAGCCAATCCTGTCCCTGTTCTAGCCATGTCTCCGTAATAGCCACAACATCGAAGTCCCAGGTACCAACCCACGCTGCAAGTTCACCTACCTTATTTCGTATACTTCTTGCATTGAATGGTGATTGTTAACTCTGATTTTGACTTTCATCCCCTGCCCACCTCCTAGCAAGCATATTTCATCCTCCTAACCTTAGCTGGATTTTTCCTTTTGTCTTCCATCCCCTCTGTCCTTCTCAATACCTCCATGAACTATTGCCCCATTCACTATATCACTATTCCTGCTCTTCCCCTGGTGCCACTCCTATTGAGATCTCTGTGCCTAGTCTTGCCCTTACAGCCCAACGCCCATTCAGTAATTCTCCCTCCCTAGCACACCAATTTATCTTACTGTATTGCCCACCCACTTTGGGTGGCACTGTGGCTCAGTGGTTAGCACTGCTGCCTCACAGCACCAGGGTCCCATGTTCAATTCCAGTCTTGGGTACTGGCTGTGTGGAGTTTGCATATTCTCCCTGTGTCTGCATGGGTTTACTCTGGTTTCCTCTCACAGTCCAAAGATGTGCAGGCCAGGTGAATTGGTCATGCTAAATTGCCCATAGTGTTAGGCGCATTGGTCAGAGGGAAATGGGTCTGTGTGGATTACTCTTTGGAGGGTCAGTGTGGACTTGTTGGGCTGAAGGGCCTGTTTCCACACTGTAGGGAATCTAATCTTAAGATCCAGTTCCCACCCTTCTTTCTCCTATGACTGGTACCCTCCCCTGTGCATCTGAGTTTTCTCCAAGGTCTCTCCAGTACCCTCAACAATCACTCCTTTACGGCCCACTCTTTTCCACCCAGGCTGCCTCTCTTTCCTCCTTTTCTGTTAATCCCCAGTTCGCTTCCCCTGCTCACTGTAGTGGAAACTCTGGAGAGGCTGGAAAAATGTTGCCCCCTGGAATCTGCACCGGGAAGTAGGGAAGAGGAGAAGACCCTGAGCAGCAGATACTGGCCACACATCTGTCTCCAATGGGAATTAGTCTTTTCAGAGCAGATCCAAAACCAGCCCACCCAAGTATGAGTCCACCAGTGGAAGTGGGTGTCGCTCCAACATGGCATCAAATGATTCATGACAGAGCAAGCTTCTGCCGGCACGGAATTGTACAGCATGGAAATAGATCCCTTGGTTCAATTCATCCATGCCAACCAGATATCCGAAATTAATCTAGTTCCATTTGCAAGTATTTAGCCCACATCCCTCTAAAGCCATCCTATTCATCCAACCATCCACATGCCTTTTAAATGCTGTAATTGTACCACCCTTTGCCCCTTAGGTCCCTTTTAAATCTTTCCCCTCTCACCTTAAACCTATGCCCTCTAGTTTTGGACTCCCCTACCCTGGGAAAAAAAAGACCTTGTCTATTTACCCTATCCATGCCCCTCATGATTTTATAAACCTCCATAAGATTACCCCTCCGACGCTCCAGAGAAAAGAGCCCCAGGCTATTCAGCCTCTCTCTATACCACAAACCCTCCAACGTCCTTGTAAATCTTTTCTTTCAGGTTTAACAACATCTTTCCTATAGCAGGGAGACCAGAATTGAATGCAGTATTCCAAAAGTGGCCTATTCAATGTTCTGTACAACTGCAACATGACCACCTAACTCCTACACTCAATGTATTGGCCAATGAAGGCAAGCATACCAAACGTCTTTTTCACTATCCTGTCCACCTGCAACTTCACTTTCAAGGAACTAAGAACCTGCAGTGCAAAATCTCTATGTTCGGCAACAAGAGACAGACGTTGAGGGACCAAGAGGCACAACCTCTTTTGGCAGTACGAAAGGCATGAGAAAGGATAAGGAAATGGCCTGAATACCAAATACATTAGTTCCCTCCACCCCGTACCCACTGGGAATACGTTCCAGGATCTACTGTGGAAGCCCAAAACCGCGGATAGGAGTGAACCCATTCAATTAAATGGGAAACATGCCTTCCCGGCAGCCCCCTGGTTCCTGGTTCCAGACTTTTCCAGAACGTTCCCTGTAATACGTTCCAGTAAACCGTGAGTAACTGAAACTGCAGAAAATGGTTCAGCGGATACGGGAGGTCGCCTCGTACATAAAATGTGAGTCAACTACCTGGAGACAATGAGCGTCAGTCCAGGGGGAGACTTTCACACTTAATGGAAATAGTCACTGACCTCCGTTTCCTTCTTCACATGACTTGGCTGCAAGAATTCATGTTCACCTCATTTGCCCCCTGAATGTCCAACCTTTTTGCCTCGGGATCCTTCCAGGTCTCAGCTGCAGACTCCCAGGGGGGTCTCTCAGTTGTCTTCGCAACAGGGTAGTCATGTTATGTCTGATAACCACCTTCTCCAGGATATCTGATTGAACAGATTACAAGACCAATACAGCCTCTCAAGCCAACAGTGGGGACCCAGCTTCAAGTCGATTTTCCTGCTCCTCAGATGCTGTCTGATCTTCAAAGTCTGTGAGAAGATTTGTAGTTCGGGTGCTCGTTGTTTTGGTTCTGTTCGCTGAGCTGGGAATTTGTGTTGCAGACGTTTCGTCCCCTGTTTAGGTGACATCCTCAGTGCTTGGGAGCCTCCTGTGACGCGCTTCTGTGATGTTTCCTCCGGCATTTATAGTGGTTTGTCTCTGCCGCTTCCGGTTGTCAGTTCCAGCTGTCCGTTGCAGTGGTCGGTATATTGGGTCCAGGTCGATGTGATTATTGATTGAATCTGTGGATGAGTGCCATGCCTCTAGGAATTCCCTAACAGGACAAACAGGAAGACAGCTAACGATCCGCATCCATGAACACCAACTAGCCACGATACGACCAGCTATCCTTAGTAGCCACACACGCAGATGACAAGCAACATGAGTTTGACTGGGACAACACTACTATTATAGGACAAGCCAAACAGAGAACAGCCAGGGAATTCCTAGAGGCATGGCATTCATCCACAGATTCAATCAATAAGCATATTGACCTGGACCCAATATACCAACCACTGCAACGGACAGCTGGAACTGACAACCGGAAGCGGCAGAGACAAACCACTATAAATGCCAGAGGAAACATCACAGAAGTGCTTTACAGGAGGCTTCCAAGCACTGAGGGTGCTGACTGATCTGCTGTGCTTTTCCAGCACCATACTCTCAACTCACCTCTACAGCTAGCTGAGCCCAGGTCCACAGCATCATGGACTGTATACTATGATTACTGCAATGTTGAAATTTTAACTTTGTTCTTTCTTCCTACCTTGTTCTTATGATTCTGTACCTCGGTACTTGCATCTAAGATGGCACCTTGTGTGGCAACATTGTACGCTCTTCACTGTACTTTTGTTCTTGAATATCTGTGATAATTAAAGTAAAATTGGCATACCGATGGTGACTGGGGAGAGATCTGTGAAAAGAAAAGGGTAATCTTCAATCAGTGTGCAGTTGGTATGTGACCATCGCAAGACCATCTCACATGTCTATGTGCCCATTTTCCTACAAGGTGCCCTGACTCAACTGTTCCCCTCACAGCTCCAAGTTTTTTTCTCTCCAGATGGATTCTGGGAGGCAAGGGCCACCCTTTGAGGAGGTAAATTCTAAGACCACTGAGGCATCCTTAAACAGATCCCCGGTGTCAATGCAATAAAGGCCATTCCCAAATAAGGGCGTTCATTGGGCAGGCTATAAACCTGCTAAACATTAGATGAAGATGTTTCAATTGACTTGAGGGTATTCTCCAATTGACAGCAGCCGGGGTTTCCTTTGCGACCGCATGTTGCCCAACCTGGCACAGAGGAGGAGCGTGGCACTCGCTACAGGAGAAGGTAAGGAAGGCACCACTCCCCCCTCTGAAGTGGAAATGGAATCTTAGTGGACACTTGAGGTTGAAGGAGCAGAGCTGTTGGGATTGAGGATGGAGGCGTGTTGGATGATGGGCTCAGAGGTGTACTGAGGAGGCCTCAAATTTTGCGAAATCTGCAAGGAACCTCCTCATTCAACAACACTTCAGTCGAGTGATTGCTGGGAGGAGATGGTGACAGTGCATTGGCTGAGGACTAAGCCTTTACAGGGATGGCAAAGAGACTGACATTCTTCCTAATGATGCACCAGCTGCAGTCTCCATGCATATGTGAGAACTTGATATGCAGCAGTTCTTCTGAGTGATATGAACAGATTACAGATCATTGCATAAAACATTCTAGTTTAAGGTACAAATACTTCTGAAAGTTTTCCTCTCCCTATGTATATGATCCAAACACTACAATAACCTTTTCAGTGATCTATCTGATGTGGTGAACTTCACACTTTTATGCTCCTGTGCAAGATGGCGACAGAGTAGGGTTTTTAAACTGGAGCTCATCCACTCCATCAGTTCCTTCCCTTCTTTTCTCCTCTAGTCGTGTTTTTTCCTTTCTTTCTCTCCTTACATCCATTCCTCTGACAGGCTCAATGGTCTCCTGGCCTTGAGGTGAAGCCCAGTGCACACTGCCCGCTTTATACCTTCATGATTGCAATGCTGATCTTTTACTTTTATTTCTTTATTTTTTAATTCATACCCAAGAGTTTGAATCTAGAAATCTTTGTATCTAAGGTGGTGTTTTTTTGCTCTACTCTTGTCCCTGTACTTGGTGGGCAGCATGGTGGCACAGTGGTTAGCACTGCTGCCTCCCAGCGCCTGAGACCCGGGTTCAATTCCCGCCTCAGGTTTGCACGTCTCCCTGTGTTTGCGTGGGTTTCCTCCGGGTGCTCCGGTTTCCTCCCATAGTCCAAAGATGTGCAGGTCAGGTGAATTGGCCATGCTAAATTGCCCGTAGTATTAGGTAAGGGGTAAATGTAGGGGTATGGGTGGGTTGCGCTTCGGCGGGTCGGTGTGGACTTGTTGGGCCGAAGGGCCTGTTTCCACACTATAATGTAATCTAATCTAATCTAATCTACTTGAGTATGTGTGACAATAAACCCAATTCTAATTAGATCTGTACAGCACGGAAACAGACCCTTTGGTCCAACTTGGTCATGCCAACCAGATATCCTAAATTCACCAATTCCATTTGCCAGCATTTGGCTCACATCGCTCTAAACTTTCTTATTCATATACCCATCCAGATGCCATTTAAATGTTGTAATTGTACCAGCCTCCACCACTTCCTCTGGCAATCCATTCCATATGCACACCACCCTCTACCTGAAAACATTGCCCCTCAGGTCCCTTTTAAATCCTTCCCCTCTCACCTTAAACCTATGCCCTCTAGTGTGGTACTCCCTCATCCTGGGGAAAAGAGCTTGACTATTTACCCTATCTGTGCCCCTCATGATTTTATAAACCTCTATAAGTTTAACCCTCAGCCTCCAGTGCTCCAGGGAAAAGAGCCCCAGCCTATTCAGCTTAACTCTTCAATCTTGGCAATATCCTTGTAAATCTTTTCGGAAACCCTTTTAAATTTAACAACGTATTTTCCTAGAATTGAACGTTGTATTCCAAAAGTAATCTAACCAATGTCCTGCATAGCTGCAACATGACATCTGAAATCCTATACTCAATGCATTGGCCAATAAAGGCAAGTGAACCAAACGCCTTCCTCACTATCCTGTCTACCTGGGACGTTCCAATTCCAATTCCAATTCCAATTCCAATTCCAATTCCAATTCTAATTCCAATTCCATTTCTAATTCTAATTCTAAATGCTCACCGTTACCTTGGAGAAGTAGGTACAGTGTTCTCTCGTTCTTGTCGAAACAACTGAGAAGTGCTGTGGTGTCCAGCTAATTGGGCAAAGAACCATTGGGTTCCCTTCTTGCTGCTACACTTCAACTATTGTTCCTTAGTCTAGGAGTTCACAAATGATGGAGGGAAGTTGAGGCACAGTGAGATTCCCAACATTGTGTGCTGGAAGCTGCTCTGTAGAGGAGTGAATCACCAGCAGAACATGGTGGAGAATGATGTGAGCAATCTTGTTAGTGTCACATAATTATGTAAAGGCCTGGAAGGAGGCAGTGTCTACACCAGTGTCTAAGGGAATGTTTGTAACTACCTTGCTGTAAATAAAGAAATTAAAGAAAAACACCTTGGACTCAAGAAATCCTTGGGAAACTGAAGTTAGCTAAACCCTATATATTCAATATAGTATAGTGCTAGCAGTAAAGTAATAAAACTAAGAGACAGTGAGGACTGCAGATGCTGGAGATCAGAGTTGAGAGTGTGTTGCTGGAAAAGCACAGCAGGTCAGGCAGCATCTAGGGAGCAGGAAAATCAACGTTTTGGGCCGGAGCCCTTCAGCAGAAATGGCTGATGAAGAGCTCCGTCCTGAAACATCGATTTTCCTGGTCCTCGGCTGCTGCCTGACAATAGACAATAGACAATAGGTGCAGGAGTAGGCCATTCTGCCCTTCAAGCCAGCACCACCAGTCATTATGATCATAGCTGATCATCCTCAATCAGTATCCTGTTCCTGCCTTATCCCCATAACCCTTGATTCCACTATCCTTAAGAGCTCTATCCATCTCTTTCTTGAAAGTATCCAGATACTTGGCCTCCACAGCCTTCTGGGGCAGAGCATTCCATACACCCACCACTCTCTGGGTGAAGAAGTTTCTCCTCAACTCTGTTCTAAGTGGTCTACCCCTTATTTTTAAACTGTGTCCTCTGGTTCGGGACTCACCCATCAGCAGAAACATGCTTCCTGCCTCCAGAGTGTCCAATCCTTTAATAACCTTATACGTCTCAATCAGATCTCCTTTCAGCCTTCTAAACTCAAACGTATACAAGCCCAGTCGCTCCAATCTTTCAGCGTAAGATAGTCCCGCCATCCCGAGGGAATTGACCTCGTGAACCTACGCTGCACTCCCTCAATAGCTAGAATGTCTTTCCTCAAACTTGGAGACCAAAACTGCACACAATATTCCAGGTGTGGTCTCACCAGGGCCCTGTACAGCTGCAGAAGGACCTCTTTGCTTCTATACTCAATTCCTCTTGTTATGAAGGCCAGTATGCTATTAGCTTTCTTCACTGCCTGCTGTACCTGCATGCTTGCTTTCATTGACTGATGTACAAGAACACCTATATCTCATTGTACTGCCGGTTAACTAACTTGACTCCTTCCTGTTCTTGCCACCAATGTGGATAACCACACATTTATCCACATTAAACTGCATCTTCCATGCATCCGTCTACTAACCTAGCCTGTCCAGGTCACCCTATATTCTCCTAACATCCTCCTCACATTTCACCCTGCCATCCAGCTTTGTGTCATCAGCAAATTTGCTAATATTACTTTTAATACCTTCATCTATATCATTAATGTACATTGTAAAAAGCTGCGGTCCCAGCACTGATCCCTGCGGCACACCACTGGTCACCGCCTGCCATTCCGAAAGGGAGCCGTTTATCACTACTCTTTGTTTCCTGTCAGCCAACCAATTTTCAATCCATGTCAGTATTTTGCCCCTAATACCATATGCCCTAATTTTGCTCGCTAACCTCCTTTGTGGGACTTTATCAAAGGCTACATCCACTGAATCTCCCTTGTCCATCTTCAGAGTTATATCCTCAAAAAATTCCAGAAGATTAGTCAAGCATGATTTCCCTTCATAAAGCCATGCTGACTCTGACCTATCCTGTTTCTGCTATCCACATGTGTCGTAATTTCGTCCTTTATAATTGACTCCTGCATTTTTCCCACCACTGAGGTCAGACTAACTGGTCTCTAATTCTCTGTTTTCTCTCTCCCTCCTTTCTTAAAAGGTGGGACAACATTAGCCACCCTCCAATCCATAGGAATTGATCCTGAATCTATAGAATATTGGAAAATGATCACCAACGCATCCACGATTTCTAGAGCCACCTCCTTCAGTACCCTGGGATGCAGACCATCAGGTCCTGGGGACTTATCAGCCTTTAGACCTAACAGTGTCTCCAACACAATTTCCTGCCTAATATAAATTCCCTTCAGTTCAGGTCCTTCAGCCACTATTACATCTGGGAGATTGCTCGTGTCTTCCCCAGTGAAGACAGATCTAAAGTACCAATTCAACTCTTCTGCCATTTCTTTGTTCCCCGTAATAAATTCATCCGTTTCTGTCTTCAAGGGCCCAATTTTAGTTTTAACCTTTTTTTTCTTTTCACATACCTAAAAAAGCCTTTACTATCCTCCTTTATATTTTGGCCAGTTTACCTTTGTACCTTATTTTTTCTTTGCATATTTCCTTTTTAGTTATCCTCTGTTGTTCTTTAAAAGCTTCCCAGTCGTCCGATTTCCCACTCATCTTTGCCATGTTATACTTTTTCCCTTTTGTCTTTATATGGTCCTTAACTTCCCTCGTCAGCCATGGCCACCCCTGCCTCCCCTTAGGATCTTTCTTCCTTTTTGGAATGAACTGATCCTGCATCTTCTGCATTATACAGAGAAATACCTGTCATTGTTCCTCCACTGTCATCCCTGCTTGGGTATTGCACCATTGAACTTTGGCCAGCTCCTCCCTCATAGCTCCATAGTTCCCCTTATTCAACTGAAATATCGTCACTTCCGATTCTACCCTCTCCCTTTCAAACTGCAGATTAAAGCTTATTGTATTATGGTCACTACCTCCTAATGGCTCCTTTACTTCAAGGTCACTGATCAAATCCGGTTCGTTGTACAACACCAGATCCAGAATTGCCTTCTCCCTGATAGGCTCCAGCACAAGCTGTTCTAACAATCCATCTCGGAGGCACTCCACAAAGTCCCTTTCTTGGGGTCCAGCACCATCCTGATTCTCCCAGTCTACCTGCATGTTGAAATCTCCCATAACAACTGTAGTAATATCTTTGCGACAGGCCAATTTCAGCTCCTTATTCGACTTACACACTACATCCATACTACTGTTTGGGGGCCTGTAGATAACTCCCATTAGGGTCTTTCTACCCTTAGAATTTCTCAGCTCAATCCATACTGACTCTACATCCCCTGATTCTAGGTCCCCCCACGCAAGGGACTGAATATCATTCCTTACCAACAGGGCCACCCCACCCCCTCTGCCAGTCAGTCTGTCCTTACAAAAGCACGCATAGCCTTGAATATTCATTTCCCGGGCCCTATCCACTTGAAGCCACGTCTCAGTTATCCCCACAATATCGTAGCTGCCAATTTCCAAATGAGCCTCAAGCTCATCCACCTTATTTCTAATGCTTCGTGCATTCATATATAATATTTTTAATTTGTTTCTCCCCTCACCCTTCCTATCAATCCCTATTTCACTTGACCTTACGGCATGATCCTTTTTTGAGTTTTCTGCTCCATTGATTCCATTGTCATTCCCGACTTCTCTTGTTCTAACTTTCCCTTTAACTTCCTTCTTAAACCTCCAGCTTGTCCCCTCCCCCCTGCTATTTAGTTTAAATGCAGCTTAAATGCAGCTGACCTGCTGTGATTTTCCAGCAATACACTCTCAGCAATGAAACTAAGACAGGAATCAAATGTCTGTGAACCCTGTGCATCAATAACGGAAAAGGTTGGTAATGCAGTTAGAGGTAGGCACTATAAAAGCCCTGGTGCTCACCTTCCACCCTACCAACCTTCGCATAAACCAAATCATCCGCCAACATTTTCCCCACCTCCAAAAAGACCCCACCACCAGGGATATATTTCCCTCCCCACCCCTTTCCGCCTTCCACAAAGACCGTTCCCTCCGTGACTACCTGGTCAGGTCCACGC
>NC_057748.1:15906183-15918768 GCF_004010195.1 Chiloscyllium plagiosum | reverse complement strand
GACCTATCACCTTCATCCCCTCCCCCACTGACCTATTGTACTCTATACTACTTTCTCCCCACCCCACCCTCCTCTAGCTTATCTCTCCACGCTTCAGGCTCTTTGCCTTTATTCCTGATGAAGGGCTTTTGCCCGAAACATCGATTTTACTGCTCCTCAGATGCTGCCTGAACTGCTGTGCTCTTCCAGCACCACTAATCCAGAAACTATAAAAGCAGAGATAGGTGAAGAGTTTGCACAATATTTGAACCTTGAAGAAGAACAGGGTGGTTAAGATGGTGTTTAGCATACTTGCCTTCAGAGCAAGCATGCTTGCTCAGACCTTTGTGTATCGGAGTTGGGATGCCATGTGGAGGTTGTACAGCATGTTGGTAAGGTCTCTTCTGAAGTATTGTGTTTAGTTCCAGTCTCCCTGTTATTTGAAGGACTTTATTAAACTGGAGAGGGTTCAGAAAAGATTTACCAGGGTGTTGCCAGGAGTAGAGGGTTTGAGTTATAAGGAGAGGCTGGATAGGCTGGGACCTTTTTCACTGGAGCCCAGGAGGTTGAGGGGTGACCTTATAGAGGTTTATAAAATCATGAAGGGTATAGATAAAGGCAGATGTCTTTTCCCTAGGGTGCGGGATTTCACGTCTAAGGGCACATTTTTAAATTGGGGAGAGGAGAAAGATTTAAAAAAGACACGAGGAGCAACTATTTTACACAATGGTTTGTAAATGGAATGAACTTTCAGAGGAAGTGGGGTGTGCGAGTGCAGTTACAACGTTTAAAAGACATTTAGATAAGTACATGAATAAGAAATGTTTGGAAGGATATGGGCCAAGCGTAGGCAAGTGGGATTAGTTAATAGTTGGCACCGCTTGGTTGGACTGAAGGGTCTGTTTCTGCGTTGTATGACTCTATGACACAAGAAGAAAATCCAGTTAAAATACACATTGCGATAACTAGGATTCAGTTACAAACGACAAAAATGCGAACTCCAAAGAGAGGAAGAAGAAAAAGAAAGAGAGATATCAAAACATGAATTTGAAAGAGAGGCATGAAAGAATTTTTTTTTTAAATTTGAATTTCAAAGAGAAAAAGTATCGAGAGGAAATGTATTTAGAAGACAGCGAATTTTGAACCGTTAGCGAATAAAGTTGTGAATTGCAAAGACAGTGGGAGGCCAGGAAATTTGAACTGGACAGAAAATACTTCAATTGCTTGCCTTGGTTGGTAGCTGAGGTGGTGAGAGCATAGTGCTAACAATACCAAGGTCATAGATCCACTGATCATGGCTGCAGGCTTCCAGAAATGAATGTAATGATGTGCATTTCAATGGGTGGCACAGTGGCTCTGTGATTAGCACTGCTACCTCAAAGCGCCAGGGACCCAGGTTCAATTCCAGCTTTGGGTGACTATCTATACGTTCTCCCTGTGTCTGCATGGGTTTCTTCTGGGTGCTCTGGTTTTCTCCTACAGTCAGAAGATGTGCAGGTTAGGTGCATTGGCCATGTTAAATTGTCAAGGGATGTGCAGGTTAGGTGGGTTAGCCATTGGAAATGAAGGGTTACACAGCAAGGGGGGTGGGAGTGGGTCTTGGTGGGATGTATTTGGAGGGCTGAATGGCCTGCTCCGACACTCTAAGGATTCTATGTGAACAGGTTGCTGTGGATAGATTTGATGGTAAGGTCGATTTCATACCCTCTTTTGATTTAGTAAGGAATATTCATCTACGGGTAATGCCTGCTGAGCAGGAAATTTTCAAGAGCATGGGAGGTCAAGTATTTTAATGCACAAAGAGTTTAAAAGCAACGAGCTCACCTTGACTCTTATCACAAGCCTTATGAATGAATGATTTTCAAAATGGACACCGAATAAAAGATTTAAGAGATCCAAAACAGTGAAACAAAAAGAAATATGAATGATGCTAAAACAACATAAAGAATTGCAGATGCCAAAGATCTGAAACAAAAACAGAAATTGCTGGAGAAACTCAGCAGCATCTGCAGAGAGAAAGCAGAGTTAATGTTTTCAGTCCAGTGATCCTTCCTCAGAACTGATATTAGCTAGGAAAAGGTGGTATGGAACATAGGAGATGAGTGAGAGGGATTGAAGTGAGCAGACAGGCAGAGATGGAGCCCAGACAGAGAGAGCACCTTAATTAGGAGTCTTCTAGAGTACTCTGTCCAGCTCTAGTTGCCCAGTTATTGGAAGGATATTATTAATCTGGAGAGGGATTAGAAGACGTTTAGAACAGGATGCTGCCCGGAATTGAGGGTTTGAGATATAAGGAGAGGCTGGGTAAGCTGGGACTTTTTTTCACTGGAGCATATAAGGTTGAGCAGCGACCTTATAGAAGTTTATAAAATCATGGGAGGGTATAGATAGGGTTAATGATAGTGTCTTTACCTGAGATGGGGGGATTTCAAGACTAGGGGGCAGATATTTTAGGTGAGAGATTTAAAAAAGATAAGAGGGGTAAATCTTTTACTCAGAGGGTGGCTCGTGTGTGCAATGAACTTCCTGCAGAAGTGGTGGATGTGGGTACAGTTACAATGTTTAAAAGACATTTGGTAAAGTTCATGAAGAGGAAAGGTTTGGAGGGATATGGGCCAGGAGCAAGGCAAGTGGGACTAGTTTAGTTTGGGATTATGTTCAGCATGGATTGGTGAGAACGATGGGTCTGTTTCTGTGCTGTATGACTCTGTGACTTTACCTTTACCCAGTCCCAGAAATTTAAAAATGTTTAAAGATAAGGGAAATAGCTGCTCTGGCTGACTATGAACAATTCCACAAGCACAATGAGAACAAACCTTTGCTTCCAACCCCATGGAGAGGTAATCAGGTGGATAAGAACAGAACACAAATGACCACAAAGAGAATGGTATAAATGAGGAAAAAAGGAAATGCCCCTTAAAGTAGGAAAGGAGGTTTAGGAGGTCTGGTTTTATTGTCATGAGAAAGGATATGCAAATGCAGACAGCTGAAAGTTAAGACTTAAACTCAGTTGCTTTTGGAACTGCGACTCATGTTTCTTCAGACAGTGCTGTATCAATTGGTGGAGCTGGTTAAAAACAAAACCCAATTCAATCCAATGTATTTGTCAAGTATTTAAACTGGAACATCAGAGCTTTGGGAGTTTCATAGTTAGGGATAAATTAACTCCAGTTTTTGTCCAATGAAGAGTCCAAGAAGCATATTATCCTTAGGCAAACAGATCCTGCTGTTAACAAAAGGTAGGAACATTTCTCCAAGAGTAATAACAGTAATAAACAGTAATAAATTCATACAGAGCATTGATGGAAATTGTCCTCTTACTCCAGTGTGTCGAGTGAAAATAAACTGTGCATTAGTCAATGGGTTTATTATTGTAGAAACGGTGTTGGGAAGATGTTTCCACTTGTAGAGGAACCTCAGAAGTGAGGGACACACTTACAGAAAGAAGGGGACATTCATTTAAAATTCAAATGTGAAGAAATTTCTCCTCCGAGAGGGTGCTAACTGGAATTGTATTTCCCAGAGAGTTGTGGAGGTTAGATCACTGAAATTATTGAATGAACAGGAAAATATACAAATGTTTTAATATTGGGTAGTCGACGATCATGATGAGAAGGAACACAAAAGTAGTTGAGGCCTGTGGCAGATCAGCCTCGATCTCGTTGAATGGGATAGCAGGTTCAAGGGGCTGAATGGACTACTGTTGCTCCTACTTCTTATGTTCTTATGTTGAAATTGCCTATGTGTAACGTTGATTTCATGCTAGGAAATGGGTTTGTGGGGAATAAGGCTTTGGCAACTCCTGGGATGGGAGGGAAGTCTGCTAAAATTCACAATATGCTCACAGACTCAGAGACTATTTACAATGGTAAAAACACAGAAAATAGGAGCAGAAATGACCAATCAGGCCTTGAACCTACTCCACTATTCAGTATAGAGTCATAAAGTATAGAGTCATAGAGCTGTACAGCACGGAAGCAGACCCTTCAGTCCAGCTTGTCCATGCCAACCAGATATCCTAAATTAATCTAGTCCCATTTGCCAGCATGTGGCCTATATCCCTCTCAACCCTTCCTATTCATTTATCCATCCAAATGCCTTTTAGATGTGTAATTGTACCATATTCCATCACTTCCTTTGGCAGCTCATTCCAAACACGCACCACCCTCTGCGTGAAAAGGTTGCCCCTGAAGTCCCTTTTAAGTGTCTCCCCTCTCACCTATGCCCCCTAGTTTTGGACTCCCCTATCCCAGGGAGAAGATCTTGTCTATTTACCTTATCCATGCGCCTCATGATTTTATAAACCTCTGTAAGGTCACTCCTCAGCCTTTGACTCTCCAGGGAAAAGAGCCCTAGACAATTCAGCCTCCCCCACAGTTCAAACCTTCCAACTCTGGATTTACAGCCTCCTTGTAAATTTTTTCTGAACCCTTTCAAGTTTCACAACACCCTTCCCGACAGGAGGGAGGCCAGAGTTGCAAGCGATATTCCAAAAGTAGCCTAACCAATGTGCTGTACAGCCGCAACATGACCTCGCAACTCCTCTACTCAGTGCACTGACCAATAAAGGCAAACATACTAATACCTTCTTCACTATCTTGCCTACCTGCGATTCCACTTTCAAGGAGCTATGAACCTGCCCTCCAGGAACTGTTTATTCAGCTACACTACCAGGACCTTACCATTGTGATCCTAGCTAAAAATGTGTTGCTGGAAAAGCGCAGCAGGTCAGGCAGCATCTAAAGAGCAAGAGAATCGACGTTTCGGGCATGAGCCGACACACTTCCTGAAGAAGGGCTCATGCCCGAAACTTCGATTCTCCTGCTCCTTGGATGCTGCCTGACCTGCTGCGCTTTTCCAGCAACACATTTTCAGCTCTGATCTCCAGCATCTGCAGTCCTCATTTTCTCCTCCATTGTGATCCTAGCTGATCATCCAACTCAACAGCACATGTTACTGTGTTTCCCCTATATCCTTTGATCTTAGCCCCCAAGTGTTATATCCAACTCCTTCCTGTATTCATACAATGTTTTGATCTCAACCACTCTCCATGGTAGCGAATTCCACAGGCTCATCACTCTCTGGGTGAAAAACATTTCTCCTTAATCCTACTGCAGGAAATATTGTTTTGACCAAAGCTATGTCTAGAGAGTTAAAAGCATAGACTTCTGAGAGTGAAAATTCATTGAATCCTTTAATTGGCATCAACGAATTACAGTTGAGAGCGTGGTGCTGGAAAAGCACAGCAGGTCAGGCAGTATCCAAGGAGCAGGAGAATCGACGTACCGGGCATAAACACTTCATCAGGAATGAGGCTTGTGGGCCAGGGGGCTGAGAGATAAATGGGACGGGGGTGGGGCTGGGGGAAGGTAGCTGAGAATGTGATAGATGGATGAAGGTGAGGGAGAAGGTGATAGGTTGGAGAGGAGGATGGAGGTAGATAGGTGGGAAAGGTGATGGACAGGTCAGGAGGGTGGTCCCGAGTTGGAGGCATGAGACTGGAATAATGTGGGGAGAGGGGAAATGAGAAAACTGGTGAAATCCACTTTAATCCCATCTGGTTGCAGGGTCCCGAGGCGGACTATGAGGCGTTCTTCCTCCAGGCATCGGGTGGTAAGGGTTTGGCGATGGAGGAGGCCCAGGTGGGTGGCATGGTGGCACAGTGGTTAGCACTGCTACCTCACAGCGCCAGAGACCCGGGTTCAATTCCTGCCTCAGGCAACTGTCTGTGTGGAATTAGCACATTGTCCCCGTGTCTGCGTGGGTTTCCTCAGGGTGCTCCGGTTTCCTCCCACAGTGCAAAAATGTGCAGGTTAGGTGAATTGGCCATGCTAAATTGCCCGTAGTGTTAGGTGCAGGGGTAAACGTAGGGGAATGGGTCTGGGTGGGTTGCTCTTGGGAGGGTCGGTGTGGCCTTGTAGGGCCGAAGGGCCTGTTTCCACCCCGCAAGTAATCTAAAACCTGCATGTCCTCTGTGGAATGGGAGGGGGAGTTAAAGTAATCAACCACAGGACGGTGGGGTTGGATGGTGTGGGTGTCCCAGAGATGCTCTCTGAAACGATCCACAAGTTGGCTTTCTGTCTCCCTGATGTGGAGGAGACCACATCGGGTGCAACGGATGCACTAGATGACATTGGTGGAGGTACGGGTAAATATGGGCCAACAGCACCATATTCTTGACTCAGATCTCTGTATTTGCGGTCCTCACTTGCTCCCACAAAGGGTTAAAACCAAGTGCAAACAAATTGAATCTGTCTGCTTTGAAAATGCCTGAAGAATCTAAGCCAAGGGTGTCAAAAACAACACACACCTCTAAGCTGCTCCACAATAAGAGAAAGCCAACACTTTGAAGCCAAAGAACTTGCTTGTAGGTAATGTTCACACTGAGCTGAAAATGTGTTGCTGGAAAAGCGCAGCAGGTCAGGCAGCATCCAAGAAACAGGAGAATCGACGTTTCGGGCATAAGCCCTTCTTCAGGAAAGGGCTTATGCCCGAAACGTCGATTCTCCTGTTCCTTGGATGCTGCCTGACCTGCTGCGCTTTTCCAGCAACACATTTTCATCTCTGATCTCCAGCATCTGCAGCCCTCACTTTCTCTCAATGTTCACACTGAGGCTGCAATGATGTTTCGAGTGGAAAACAAAGCTCCGAAATGAAGGAATTATGAATTGGCTAAAATTCATTTAGCATGGGTACATAAAAAACAGAACCTGCAGAAAACTGGGGGAGATCATTAAAAATGAATATCAAGACTTTTTTCAGCTGAATATAGATACATAGGCAACAAGAACAGAAATATGATAGTGTATAAAAAGGAGAAAGTTGACTTAAGTGATTGTCTCACTAAAACATTTCCCTTCGCAGATTTAGGCATTTAAACCATGAAAGAAAATGGAGAAAAAAGTTAGGCCATTTTGGAATATTGCATTCAATTCTGGTCTCCTTCCTGCTGGAAGGACGTTGCGAAACTTGAAAGGGTTCAGAAAAGATTTACAAGGATGTTAAAAATCACACAACACCAGGTTATAGTCCAACAGGTTTATTTGGAAGCACTAGCTTTCGAAGCGCTGCTCCTTCATCAAGTGGCTTGGTGTTGAGTGATTTTTAACTTTGTACACCCCAATCCAACATCGGCATCGCCAAATCATGACTACAAGGATGTTGCGAGAGTTGGTGGGTTTGAGCTATAGGGAGAGGCTGAATAGGCTGGAGCTGCTTTCTCTGGAGCGTCAGAGGCTGAGGGGTGACCTTATAGAGGTTCATAAAATCATGAGGGGCATGGATAGGATAAACAGACAAGGTCGTTTCCCTGGGGTGGGGAGTCCAGAACTAGAGGGCATAGGTTCAGGGTGAGAGAGGAAAAATATAAAAGGGACCTAAGGGGCAACTTTTTCACACAGAGGGTGGTGCTTGTATGGAATGAGCTGCCAGAGGAAGTGGTGGAGGCTGGTACAATTACAACATTTAAAAGGCATTTGGTTGGGTACATGAATAGGAAGAGTTTAAAGGGACATGGGCCAAGTGCTGGCAAATGGGACTATATTAGGTTGGGATAGCTGGCCGGCATGGATGAGTTGGATGGAAGGGTCTGTTTCTGTGCTGTATATCTCTATGACTCTACAACTCTAAATAATTTGAAGACTGATCTAAAAGGAAAGTGAAAGGATTTATTGAATTCAGGGGTTACAAAGCATTCTGACAGAGAATTTGTTCTGAATCTACAACTTACTCCAACTAGTGTTCAATAAACAGACAGATCATCAGAAGTCAGTAATATTGTTCTTATAGAGTAAACAGCCAAGTGTTTTTTTCCACAGGGGAGTGGAGTCCAAAGCTAGAGGGCATATGATTTAAAAAGGACCTTTTTCACGCAGAGGGTGGTGCGTGTATGGAGTGAGCTGCCAGAGGAAGTGGTGGAAACTGGTACAATGACAACATTTAAAAATATTATGTACCAGGCCAGACCCCGTCAAGATACTTTAAGAAGGTAGCCTAGATTCTAACGTTTTCTTATTTAAAAGGCAAATAGGAAGTGGATATTCCAGGTGGGATGCAACAAACCACTGGGCTTTAAGCAAAACAGAATTTATTCAAACACTAAAGTTGAAACACGAATGAAAGAAAACGGAATTTAGAATAACTTAACTATTGGTAAACTTAATTGACCTGACACAGCAACTTAACTAAGGAGCTGTTTCAATTCCCGTAACATCCCATAAACAACACCCTTTGGCAAAAAGGTAAATTGAAACATAGGTTCTTTACAGGCAGGTGGGAACAGCATCCAAAGAGATTTCATTGAGAAAGTCAGTCAGGAAACATTTCCTGAAGCTTGCAACCTTCCTGGACTCCAGCATCTTGTGACTGCCACAGCGTAACCAAACTAGAAAAAGACCTGAACTGGGAGAACTGGCTACTCCCTTACCATTGTTAAACCAGGCTCTTTTCTGGACCCATTGGCACCTCTGCCTTTACGACCCCTCCTAGAAAAAAACCCAAGGACAAAATAATCTTGTTAAAGTGACAGCATCATCACTAAAAGTATCTGGATGGGTATATGAATGGGAAGGGTTTAGAGGGATATGGGCTAAATGGGACTAGGTTAGTTTATGATATCTGGTCGGCATGGACAAAGTTGGACCAAAGGGTCTGTTTCTGTGCTGCACATCTCTATGATAAGGTTTCACAGAATCCCTACAGTGTGGAAGTAGGCCATTAGACCCATCAAGTCCATACCAATCCTCCTACGAGCATCCCACCCAGACCCACTCTATCCCTCTATTTTCCATGGCCAATCCACCTAACCTGCACATTTTTGGACTGTGGGCAGAAACCAGAACACCCAGAGGAAACCCATGCAAATATGTAAACTCCCCACAGACAGTCACCCAAGACTGGAACCGAACCTAGGTCCCTGGCGCCGTGAGGCAGAATTGCTAACCACTGAGCCATTGTACCATTCTAGACTAAATTAATCATTTCATCTTTTAAAGAAAGACATGGAAACAATGTGAACTTCAATCACAGTGAGGAAGGCAATACAGAAGGAAAACTATTTCTTTGTCATTCGAGAGGAAGGACTGTAAAGATCAGTCTGAATAGGACTTCATCTTTTAACTATTTCATGTATTTGATTGATACAGTTTAAACATTGTGATGCTGCCACAATGGACTGGTTTATGGAGCATGGGTGGGGGTGGAGAGGGGTGGTTGCTGTGTGCTACTTGTATGGTAAATGGGAACTCAATTTTAACTTAGTTGTTAAGTGAACAGAATATCATAAGCTGTTGCATTTTTAGTTAATGTTTATGAAAACTCATCACTATAGTGGATGCCTTTTTATTTTTTCAGAACGAGGTGTTGCAAGTGTGGGGTTTGTAAGTTTACTATGTTTTGAGATTGTGTCCTTACATTTAGGGTAAATTAAGGAGGGACTGTTCTGCAGTCTGCCTGACAGTAGACCTGAACGGTTTGATTGTTACAGATCACAAGAAAGCTTAAATTGTTTGTGTGAGAAGTTGCAATCGCTCAAATGAATGATGCAGAAAAGCATCATGGGGTTTAAGTGTACATAATCTGTACCTGTGCCAAAAATTCATGAACACTACTGGTGCCAGACTTCAGAGCAACAGAATGACCAGTATTGTGGTCACTTCGAATACAAATCCAAATCCAACCAGTGCATCTGGTTTCATACCATTTTCCCTCCAGGAAGGTATTTATTCTTGAAGACAATGAAGACACTGAGTTTACCATATCTATGATTAGATTAGATTACATTATTAGATTACATTACAGTGTGGAAACAGGCCCTTCGGCCCAACAAGTCCACACCGACCCGCCGAAGCGCAACCCACCCATACCCCTATATTTACCCATTACCTAACTCTACGGGCAATTTAACATGGTCAATTCACCTGACCTGCACATCTTTGGATTGTGGGAGGAAACCGGAGCACCCGGAGGAAACCCACGCGGACACGGGGAGAATGTGCAAACTCCACACAGTCAGTCGCCTGAGGCGGGAATTGAACCCGGGTCTCAGACGCTGTGAGGCACCAGTGCTAACCACTGTGCCACCGTGCCGCCCACAAAGTCCGAGGAAGGTGTAGATATGAGGTGGTAAACAGTTGTACTATAAATTGAAAGAAAGAAAGAAAGTTGGCATCAAGTGTAGTTATATTAATATTTTGATCTGGATGAAAATTTAATGTGTTTCATGTTGCCATGTGAAAGGCAGATGAAGCCATTTTTCAAAATGATGTTGTTACGGGGTTTCCCCACAAATAACTGAGTTTCCCAGTCAGACAGCAGTTTTGTGTAGTCAGCAGAGAAAATAATCTTGGCTTTGCAACTACCACAACCGGATGTGGGAGGGAAAAGGTCTACAGTCAAAGAGATGTCTCCTGCACCCACCCAATCGAAGATTTCTTCTGGTGTGCGTGTGGGGCGGGGGAGGGGAGGGTAAAGTGCCCGGTGATAGTCACTTGCAGTCACTAGACAGTGGGATACAGAAACCTATCAGACGTTAGGAGCATTTGGGGACAATTTGTTACACAGACGTGAAGAGTGTGATGTTTGATAACTCTAAAAGGAGACTTTTACTGTCTTGAATTTAAAGTCAAAGTTGCTTATGAAAAGAAAATAGAGTTTAGTTAACAGTACTCTTAGTCATTTGTTACATTAAAAATTTTGAAATGTGTTTCAACTTTCATTGTTTCAATGGGCAGTTCCAATTTATTTCTTTTTAAAGTTATATGCCTGAAAGGGGAATTTGAAGATTTCTGATGAAGTGCTGTCATTGTGATCAACTGCCATTGAGACCGAAGTTTGCTCATGGGGATAGAATTCCTACAGTACAGATAGAGGCCATCTGGCACATTGCATCTGCACCAACCCTCCAAAGAGCATCTCACCCTATCCCCATAATCATTTATCATTGCTAACCCACCTAACCTGCACATCTTTGGACACTAAGGGCAATTTAGCATGGCCAGTCCCACTAACTTACACAACTCTGGATGCTACGGGCAATTTAGCATGGCCAATCCACCCTAACCTACACATCTTTGGATTGTGAGAGGAAACCAGAGCACCCAGAAGAAACTCCATAGAAACGGGGAGAATGTTCAAACTCCATACAGTCACCCGAGGCTGGAATCGAACCCAGGTCCCTGGTGCTGTGAGGCAGCAATGCTAACTATTGAGCCACCATGCAATTAGTCAGAGTGGGAAGGAAATTTGATATTGGACACTGGGCCTAATAAGCAGCCTACTGGGGAGATGGTGGCATAGTGATAATGTTGCTGGACTAGGAATTCAGCTAAGGCCCAAAGGATTGCTCTAGGGACCTGGTTTAAATTTCACCACTGCAGCCGGTCAAATGTAACATTGAATCAATTAATCTGGAATTTGAAAACAAGTCTCACGAATCGTGAGAATGATTTGGAGATGTCGGTGTTGGACTGGGGTGTACAAAGTTAAAAATCACACAACACCAGGTTATAGTCGAACAGGTTTAATTGGAAGCACTAGCTTTCGGAGCACCGTTCCTTCATCAGGTGGTTGTGGAGTACACAATTGTAAGACACAGTGCTCCGAAAGCTAGTGTTCCCAATTAAACCTGTTGAATCGTGAGAAGCCATTGTTTGCTGTAAAGGTCTGTCTGGCCCTTTCAAGAAGGAAATGTGTCCTCCTGACCAGGTTTGGCCAACACATCACTCCCAGGAACAGCAATCTCACCCTTTGAAAGGGCAATTAGAGATGTTGTGAACTTCCACATCCCCCCCTGCCAAAAATAGAAATCTGGTCCTTGTTTGGTATTGTCCATCTAGCAAGGAAATCTGCCATCTTCACAACTCATGAAAGGATTTTTAAAAAAAAGAAGCCGATTTCGCTGATTTTACGCCAATGACTGAAATGAATTTCAAACTCAGCTTGGGAAGGTTGACTCAGTGATTAGAGCTGAAAATGTGTTTCCAGAAAAGTGCAGCAGGTCAGGCAGCATCCAAGGAGCAGGAGAATCGACGTTTCGGGCATGAGCCCTTCTTCAGGAAGGCATGAGCCCTTCTTTGGGCTCATGCCCAAAACGTTGATTCTCCTGCTCCTTTGATGCTGCGCTTTTCCAGCAACACATTTTCAGCTCTGATCTCCAGCATCTGCAGTCCTCACTTTCTCCTGACTCAGCGATTAGCACTGCTGCCTCACAACGCCAGGGACCCGGATTCAATTCCAGCCTCGGGCGACTGTCTATGTGGAGTTTTTCCCGTGTCTGCGTGGGCTTCCTCCAGGTACTCTGGTTTCCTCCCACAGTCCAAAGATGTGCAGATCAGGTGGGAACAAAAACAGAAATTACTGGAAAAGCTCAGCACGTCTGGCAGCATCTGGAGAGAAATCAGAGTTAACATTTTGGGTCTATAGAATCAGAGAGTAGTAGAGATGTACAACATAGAAACAGACCCTTCGGTCCAGCCCGTCCATGCCAGATATCCCAACCCAATCTAGTCCCATCTGCCAGCACCTGTCCCATATCCCTCCAAACCGTTCCTATTCATATACCCATCCAAATGCCTCTTAAATGTTGCAATTGTACCAGCCTCCACCACT
>NC_057748.1:15877292-15904935 GCF_004010195.1 Chiloscyllium plagiosum | reverse complement strand
CTTGCCTGTCTACTTTGGATTCCAGCATCTGCAGGTTTTTTTGGTCTCTCTCTACCTTCTGTGGCAATGAATTCCATAGGTACACCACTCTCGGGCTGAAGAAGTTTCTCTTCATCTCCTTGCTAAGAAAAGAGGTCTTCTCGTTACCTTCGGGACCTGGTCTCTCCCAGGAGAAAGTGAGGACTGCAGATGCTGGAGATCAGAGCTGAAAATGTGTTGCTGGAAAAGCACAGCAGGTCAGGCAGCATCCAAGGAGCAGGAGAATCGATGTTTTGGGCATAAGCCCTTCTTCAGGAATGCATTCTAACTAATTGTCAATAGTTAGTGTACAGTCAATAAGATTAGGGAATAAGAAGGAAATATGATATTGCAGTAATAACAGAGTTAGCTCAAGGAAAGGTCGAGGCAAAAGTGAGGACTGCAGATGCTGGAAACCAGAATTTAGATCAGAGTGGTGCTGGAAAAGCACAGCAGGTCAGGCAGCATCCGAGGAGCAGGAAAATCGACGTTTTGGGCTAGAGCCCTTCATCAGGATGATGAAACGTCGATTCTCCTGCTCCTCGGGTGCTGCCTGACCCGCTGCGCTTTTCCAGCAACACATTTTCAGACCCGGCCTCTTCTACCAAACCAAGCTCCCGGTGCGGACTCGATGGGCCGAACGGCCTGCTTCCACTCTTGCGAGGATGCGGTTTCAGTTGGGCGGCGTTAGGAAAACTCCGCGGAATTTGGGGGAAAGGGGGTTAACTGTGGAGACACGGGACTGGGGCAGCGAGTGACGTGTGCGAAAGTGAAACCGGGTTGCAAATTTCCTGGAAAGTAACGGCGCGGTTTCTGTGAAATGAGGGGTAAGGAGGCGGGGTTTGGTTTCTTGTTTTAGAGAGAGAAAAAAGGAGCTGGAAGCGCTTGCGAAACTGGCGAGGCAGAAAGTTCAGGGACAGCAGCAGCAGCACAGAGAGAGAGAGTGAGTGAGTGTGTGTCTGTGCTGGGGCTCAGCCTCTGGAGAGGGGGGTGGGAGGGAGCTCCAGCCGAGCCGGGCGCTCACAAGCGGCGATGCTCCGCCAAACCAGCGCAGCGCCCACACCGTCGGAGTCAGCAGCGCCGCCGTGCCAGACCCTGCAAGTGGTCCAGCACTCGAATGACCCCCCCGCGTCTGCAGGGCTTGCACACGACCGCCGCTCGACCACTCGCGGGACTCTGAAACTCCACACGGGGAGCAGCGTGAGCTCATGAGCTGGAGCTGGAGGAGGAGGAGGTGGTGGTGAGTAAACCTTGTGGTTGGGGCGGACAAAAGTTTTCCAGGAGAAGTCACCCTGTTGTACAGCTGATCTGTGTGTGGCTTGCCCAAGTATCAACATCCTTTAACGCTGGCTGAACCAAAGAGAAACACAGAAGTTGCTTGGAAAAGCTCAGCGGGTCTGGCAGCATCTCTGGAGAGAAATCAAGAGTTAAGGTTTTGAGGTCCAGTGACCCTTCCTCAGAACACTTTTATTTACAGTTTTACAGACAACAACTTTGTTTAAGGTGCATTTTTTGACTCAGGGCTTGGAAAGAAGGCCAAACAGAGCCCCATCAACACTTAGAGGTAATGTTTCATGTTTCATGTTCCTGCTGTTAACTGAACGACTCCACCGGCACTGTTTAACAAACAGAATTAAGCCACCTTTTAATTATTGTTCATTTTGATAAGACCTAGACTGAAAAATGCCATGATTTTGAAAGCGTGCCAGAGCAGATGAAGAGATTGGGTTTAAGTGAGGGCATTGAGGGCTGTATGGCAGCTATTGGGCACCTCTCAATCAGCAGGAGGTCTCCTCGATGGAATGGGACTGACCAAAAATGGCGCCCTTCCAAGCTGACCAAGGACCTCCAACTGAAATGTTGTGCCCTCTTGCCTCTTTTTGGATCCTGACTGGTATACTTGCATGGTCAGGCAGCATCCGAGGAGCAGGAGGATTGATATTTCAGGCATAAGCCCTTCATCAGGAATGATTCTCCTACTGCTCGGATGCTGCCGATTGGCCTCCTTGGATTGGCCTCCTCCTGTGCTGCAAACATGCAGGTAAGCCAGGAGAAAGCACGGACCGCAGATGCTGGAGATCAGAGTCGAGAGTGGGGTGCCATGTTTTTCCAGCATCCCACTCTCGACTCTGATCTCCAGCATCTGCGGATCGTGCTTTCTCTTGGCTTACCTGCATGTTTGCAGCACAGGAGGAGGCCAATCGGCCCAAAATACTGGTGCCAGCTCATCTCAAAGATAACTGAGTTAGGCTCCCTCCCGTAGCCTTTCCCCATTGCCGTTCAATTTTGGGTTTCTTCTGTTGTCTTTCCAGTTCCCTTTCGGAAACGATGATGGAATCTGCCTTTATTACACTCTTGGGCAGTGTGTTCCAAGTCGAAGAATGTGGCGCTGGAAAAGCACAGCCAGTCAGGCAGCATCCGAGGAGCAGGAGAATCAGCGTTTCGAGCATTAGCTCAAAATGTCGACTCTCCTCCTCCTCGGATGCTGCCTGATCGGCTGTGCATTTCCAGCACCACACTCTTTGACTCTGATCTCCAGCATCTGCAGTCCACTCTTTCTCCCAGTGTGTTCCAAAACCTAGTCACTCACTGCAGAAACACGTTATCCCCAACTCTTGTCTGTTTTTCTCTCTCTCTCTCTCTCTCAACTACTTTGAATCTGTCCTCTGATTGTTAACTCTTCCACTAATGGGATAATCTTCGGAGGAACCTTGATTATCCAGCATTCGATTAACCAAATTCTGGATTATCCAAACAAGATCACAAGGTCCCAATGCTTGGCGAACTATGTTATCTGGCATTCAATTATCCAATATTCAATTAACGAAACCAAATATTCCCGGCCCGTGTCCTTCAGATAATGGGGTTCCTCTGTACACAGACCAGATGTCTTGTGATCTTGAAAGTCTCTGTAAAATGTTCCCTTGCTGATGGAGAACGTTGCTGTCTTTATCCATTCCAGTCTTATCCCCAGAATCTTTTGTGCCAAACCTTTTCAAAGCCGTCAAAAGCTTCCTAAAGTCTGGTGCCCAGAAAATGACACATTGCTCCAGTTGAGTTCATGAAAACTTAATTGCTTTTATAATGAAACCGAGACCTGTGGATGCTGGGAATCTGAAACAAAACTCAGAGGTTGCTGGAGAAGCGTTTTGTACTGGGTGCTGCTATTTGTTAACTTTCCTTCAGCTCAGTTGGTTGGATGGTTGGTTTGTTAAGCAGTGTGATGCCATTTTCGTCATTTATATAAATGACTTGGATGCGAGCATAAGAGGTATACTTAGTAAGTTTGCAGATGACACCAAAATTGGAGATGTAGTGGACAGCAAAGAAGGTTACCTCAGATTACAACAGGATCTTGATCAGATGGGCCAATGGGCTGAGAAGTGGCAGATGGAGTTTAATTCAGATACATGCGAGGTGCTGCATTGAGTCATAGGATCAGAGAGATGTACAGCATGGAAACAGACCCTTCGGTCCAACCTGTCCATGCCGACCAGATATCCCAACCCAATCTAGTCCCACCTTCCAGCACCCAACCCATATCCCTCCAAACCCTTCCTATATACCCATCCAAATGCCTTTTAAATGTTGCAATTGTACCAGCCTCCACCACTTTCTCTGGCAGCTCATTCCACACACATACCACCATCTGTGTGAAAAAGTTGCCCCTTAGGTCTCTTTTATATCTTTCCCTTCTCACCCTAAATCTATACCCACTAGTTCTGGACTCCCTGACCCCAGGGAAAAGACTTTGTCTATTTATCCTATCCCTGCCCCTCATAATTTTGTAAACCTCTATAAGGTCACCCCTCCGACACTCCAGGGAAAACAGCCCCAGTCTGTTCAGCCTCTTCCTGTAGCTCAAACCCGCCAACCCTGGCAACATGCTTGTAAATCGTTTCGGAACCCTTTCAAGTTTCACAACATCTTTCCGATAGGAAGGAGACCAGAATTGCACGCAATATTCCAACAGTGGCCTAACAAATATTCTGTCCAGCCGCAACATGACCTCCCAACTCCTGTACTCAATATCTGACCAATAAAGGAAAGCATACCAAATGCCGCCTTCACTATCCTATCTACCTGCGACTCCTCTTTCAAGGAGCTATGAACCTGCACTCCAGGGTACAGGTGAACAAAAGGTGAACCTGCATTTTGGGAAAGCAAATCGTAGCAGGACTTATACACTTAATGGTAATGACTCTAAAACAGCGTAGGTTTCATCACCACAATGGCTGAAGTGACCGTGAAGGACTCTTCTTCTCAACCTCTTTCCCCTTGTCTGAGGTATGGTAGCTCTTTGGTTAAATCACCACCAGTTGTTCATCTCTTATGAGTCAGCAGCTCCAGTCTGGTAAGACTATGGTGATGCACTGATTTCCCAGGGCTGTTTTATGTGTGAACACAAACTATTCATCTAAAGTAGAGGCCTTTTTGGGTTTTGTGCTCGGAAACTGCTCACAAACAACCCCAGGACCCCTTGAAAATTTTTACATGCCTCTGGGATACCACCCCGCACCACCTAGTGAATACAGACATACCCCTCGGCCACCCTCTGTGAACACTGAAAAGCCCCTGGGACAGTCTGTAAACACTGACAAGGCGAAAGTGAGCACTGCAGATGCTGGAGATTAGAGCCAAGAGTGTGGTGCTGGAAAAGCACAGCAGGCCAGGCAGCATCCGACGAAGGGCTTTTGCCTGAAATGTCGATTTTCCTGCTCCTCAGATGCTGCCTGACCTGCTGTGCTTTTCCAGCGCCACACTCTTGGCTGTAAACACTGACAAACCTGTGGGACCTTCATACTGTGTAAACATTAACACATTCTGCAGAACTCTGTGCCAGCATTGCCTCAGCACCACCTTCAAATAATGCCCCTCTCTATCTAGGGGGCTCCTGCAAAAACTGACTTAGTTCCAGACTAGGCAAAAGTGAGGACTGCAGACGCTGGAGATCAGAGTCTAGATTAGAGTGGTGCTGGAAAAGCACAGCAGGTCAGGCAGCATCCGAGGAGAAGGAAAATCAACGTTTCGGGCAAAAGCCCTTCACCAGGGATGAAGGCAGGGAGCCTCCAGGTAGAAAGATAAAATGAGGCCCCCACCATTCCCTTGCATCAATATTTAAAGACCAAAAGAAAATTGTGCTACAGAATATGACTTTTATTGCAAAATAACAATGGGGAATGGCATGCAGTAATTAAGCTGATACAGAAAAAAGTAGGGACTCCTGATGAGAAACAAACAGATATCCTATGCCATTGTTGACTGCTATGATCTGAGTAATTTTGTGGATGTCTGCATTCTAAACCCTGCAGACAAGTGTTAGCACTGCTGCCTCACAGCGCCAGAGACCCGGGTTCAATTCCCGCCTCGGGCAACTGTCTGTGTGGAGTTTGCACATTCTCCTCGTGTCTGTGTGGGTTTCCTCCAAGTGCTCCGGTTTCCTCCCACAGTCCAAAAATGTGCAGATTAGGTGAACTGGTTGTGCTAAATTGCCCGTAGTGTTAGGTGAAGGGGTAAATGTAGGGGAATGGGTCTGGGTGGGTTGTTCTTCGGAGGGTCGGTGTGGACTTGTTGGGCCGAAGGGCCTGTTTCCACACTGTAAATAATCAAATCAAATCAAACCAAAGTGCTGTGAAATTAACCTCTGAAATGGGGTTACCACCAACATTTCAGTTGCCCATAGATTTAAAAAGGCACCAGGGAACAGTCATTCTGAAAGTTAAAATGAGCTTTAGTGAGCTCCAGTTACTGTAACTCTGTCTCTTTGTTTGAAGTCGTGGGTTTTCTTGCTGTGTGGGTCTGATGTATTTGCCTGAAACCATGATGTGAGAGTTTGCTGGGGATATGATTGGGTTAAAATGTCATTAATATGTATTTTGTGCAAAAATATTAACTCTTTGCTCAGAATGTGTTAACGGAATTCAGTTGCTGCTACATTGGTTAATAGATTATCCGTCGGTGTAAGTAGGAATTGGGGCAGGTGTTTAACACTTGGTTTGTCTAATAGCACTCAGTGTACCCAAAGTTAAAATGAGCCCCAAATTATTTGCTATGAATTGTAACCTTGAACTGTCTGTTTGCAAGTCTGTCTGGTCAGGTACGTGAACCATGTGGTTCCTCTATTCATGGTTAAAAATCATACATCATCAGGTTATAGTTTAATATGTTTATTTGGAAGCACTAGCTTTCAGAGCACTGCTCCTTCATCAGGTGGTTGTGGAGTATAACATCGTAAGACACTGAATTTATAGCAATAGTTTACAGTACGATGCAACTGAAATCATATATTGAAAAAGACCTGGATTGTTTGTGAAGTCTCTCATCTTTGCGAATGACCACGTTGGTTTCAGTTCTTTCGAATGTAAATCCCAGAACTTTTTTTTAAAGTTACATTCTCAAGTGAACTTTAACAATAGATGCCATGTTGGCTCAGATAATGCATTAAAGGTGTGAGATGCCCTGTGTGAGGCTGTCTGTGCCCCAATGTTCAGACTGATTCTATTTCTAAAAAAAGGGATTTACAGAATCTTACATGGGTTCATGCAGTTTTGAGCAAAATCAAATATAATTCTGCAAGTACAAATTCACCCCACAAACTTATATATGTGTGTGTGTGCGCGCGCGCGCGCAGGGGGTATGAGTGTCTGTGAGAGAGAGAGAGTGTGTGTGTGTGTCTGTGTGTGGTGCATTGGGGTCACGTGTAGTGTGACATGAACCCAAGGTACCGGTTGAGGCCATCCCCATGGATACCGAACTTGGCTATCAGCCTTTGCTTGGCCACTTTGCATTGTTGCCTGTCCCGAAGTCTGCATTGAAGGATTGGTCACCCGAAGGTCCGAGGTCGAATGTCCCGGACCGCTGAAGTGTTCTCTGACTGGGAGGGAACACTCTGTCCATCCTATCAGCCTTTGCTTGGCCACTTTGCATTGTTGCCTGTCCCAAAGTCTGCTTTGAAGGATTGGTCACCCGAAGGTCCGAGGTCGAATGTCCCGGACCGCTGAAGTGTTCTCTGACTGGGAGGGAACACTCTGTCCATCCTCTGACTGGGAGGGAACACTCCTGTCTGTCCTTCGACTGGGAAGGAACACACAGGAGTGTTTCTTCTCAGTCGGAGTTAAAAATCACACAACACCAGGTTATAGTCCAACAGGTTTAATTGGAAGCACACTAGCTTTCGGAGCGACGCTCCTTCATCAGGTGATTGTGGAGGGCTCGATCGTAACACAGAATTTATAGCAAAAATTTGCAGTGTTCTCAGTCGGAGAACACTTCAGCGGTCCGGGACATTCGACCTCGGACCTTCGGGTGATCATCCTTCAAGGCAGACTTCGGGACAGGCAACAATGCAAAGTGGCCGAGCAGAGGCTGATAGCCAAGTTTGGTATCCATGGCGATGGCCTCAACCAGGACCTTGGGTTCATGTCACACTACAGGTGATCCCATTGCACTATATACACACACTCTCCCACAGACACTCATACCGCCAACCCCCCACACACACGCACACACACACAGATATATAAGTTTGTGGGGTGACTTTGTACTTGCAGAATTATATTTGATTTTGCTCAAAAACTGCATGATTCCATGTAAGATTCTGAAATCCCTTTTTTAAGAAATGGAATCAGTTTGAACACACTGAGCACCTCACACCTTCAATGCATTATCTGAGATGAAATGGCACCTATTGTAAAAGTTCACTTGAGAATGTAACTTTTAAAAAAAGTTCTGGGATTTAGATATGAAAGAACTGAAACCAGCATGATCATTCTAATAGGTGATCATGACTTAACAAACAATCCAGATTTTTTTCAATATATGATTTCAGTTGCATCACACTATAAACATTTGCTATAAATTTTGTGTTTTACAATCTTGTTGTCCACAGCCACCTGATGAAGGAGCAGCGCTCCGAAAGCTGGTGCTTCCAAATAAACCTGTTAAATTATAACCTGATGTTGTGATTTTTAACTTTGTACACCCCAGTCCAACACCAGCATCTCCGAATCATCCTCTATTCATGAAGGAACAGAAGAACATGAGGAAGCCATTTGGCCTCTTGAGGTCGCTCTGCTATTCTGGATCGACTGTATCAGTGCCATTATCTCACATGAACCCCAAGTCTCCTGATTATATTTTGGTATTGAGCAAGCCCTCTCTTGAACATAACTCAATGACTGGGTAGAGAATTTGACATCCTTTGAATGAAGAAACATTTCCTACCCACAGTTCTAAATGGCGCGTTCCTTATACTGAGATTCGATACTGACTCTAGTCTGCCTTCACCCTCGACCATCCAGAGCCTGTATGGAGATCTTAAAGGATATTGTATTTTTCAAACAGCTCACGTTTTAAAAATCCTTCCCTCTGTAGGCACTGTTCTGAACTAGCTTCCAGGGTGCCCTCAACTGCTGTCCAAATGATGATTCCTCATGTGCGAGGTAAATGTACTTTGTGGGGCAGGAGGTTACCATGACTGAATAATGCCCACATGTAAGAAATGTAAAATAAATTTCACTAGATTGCGACCAGCACTGGGAACCCTCGCTGACTGCTCTCCATTTCAGGGAACTAAAACTAACTGGATCCATTCCTATGATTCATGAAGCAGAGCCTATTCAAAAGAGATCAGGGATCAAGCCACAGACTCAGCTGATGTTTTAGTGTCACGAGAGCGTGGCCAAGTTCAAACACGTGGGTCTCATTCCATAACTGCACTCGTAGTGTAAACAAGTCTAAGTTCCTGGAACTCATGGCATTGTATATGTGTGAAAATCAATGTGAAATCACTTGAGAGCAGTTGGTCGCACTGTAGGCACGCAACCCTGCTTTGAGAGAGGTGAATTACCTTTTTGCAGTTTGACCTGAAATGCATGTTAGAGCAGTGACTGATGGTGCAATCACCTCACTGTCAGGACCTCCTGTTGCCAAATCACACCAGTCCAAAGTTACGGTAAACCACAAGTTTGTTTTCCTGCATTTCCCTGATTATTTGTTGCATTTTAACCTGGCCTAAGCACAAGACAAACAAACAGCCATTTTTTTTAGAAATTCTATTGTCTGAATTACCCAACACTAGAATGTCACATTAACCCAATTCTGAAGCGACCTCTGCTTTGTATTTTTAAGCTGGTCTAATAATGCACAGACATTGTCTGATTTATGTATGCGAGTACAATCTTAAATTTGCTTAATGGACACAACCTTTCCCTTGACTTCCTTTTCGCTCATTGTCCTGCTCTACCTGATACATCTGCCAGATTTCCCTGTGGTATTCATATTCTCAGTAGCTCCTTGAGATCTGTCCAGAATTCACCGAAGTGAGAACATGACAACGTTATTCACTTTCTGAAATTTGAATTTTACAAGGTATCCTTTTAGAGGAAGGCAATTGATAGAGTTTCTCATCCTCCATCTGACCCAAAGTGTTTCATGCTGTACCATAATTCTTGAAAGTTAGTTTTAATCTTCCATGGGATGTTCTTCACTAATTGTCCCTTATTGTTCTTTTGAGTTTAATGGTTTGCCAGGCCATTTCAAAGAGAAGTTGAGAGTTGACCAAATTGCTGTGGAGTCACTTTAGATTTTTTTTTAGATTAGATTCCCTACAGTCTGGAAACAGGCCCTTCGGTCCAACCAGTCCACACCGACCCTCTGAAGAGTAATCCACCCAGACCCATTTCCCTCTGACTAATGTATCTAAGGGCAATTTAGCATGGCCAATTCACCTGACCTGCACATCTTTGGATGGTTTGAGGAAACTGGAGCACCCGGAGGAAACCCACGCAGACACACGGAGAATGTGCAAACTCCACACAGATAGTTGCCCGAGGTGGGAATTGAACCAGAGTAGTTTGGGTAAAGTGGCAGATTTTCTTCCTTTTTAAAGGACATTAGCGAACAAGATGTGTTTTTAAGACAATTGATAGTTCTTCACTACTACTGAAATTATTGTTTTAAATCTAGATTTTATTAATTTAATCTCAATTCCATCAACTGCTGTGATGGGATTTAAACTTGCACTTCTAAAGGATTAGAAACACAAATTGCTGGAAAAGCTCAGCAGGTCTGGCAGCATCTGTGGAGAGGGATCAGAGTTAATGCTTCGGGTTCAGTAACCCTTCCTCAGAACTGATGGTAGCTAGGAAAATGTCAGTTTATATGCGGAAGGTTGGATGAGGGTGTGTGGTTAAATTTAAGGATTAACTTCGACCCCTGGACTAAGAATTCAGTGACATTACCATTACACCAAAAGTAAAGGTGGTGTTGATCAGAACACAGGAGCAGCAGGAGGCCATTCAGCCTCTCTGACAAACTAGATCATGGCTGATCATCAACCTCTACGCCATATTCCTGTCATTTGCCTATATCCCTTGATGCATTAGTGATGAGAAATCTATCGACCTCTCTTGCTTCAGCACCCTGAAAATGCTCTGAGTTATGGGGCATTGCAGCAATGTGAAACTGGGCAGAACTGACATTCCTGAATGTTGTTCAGTGATCCCAGTTGGGAAACATTTGTGTGCAGTTGTGGGAAATGGGCCCTATTATGACATTCCCAAGGTTGATCCTCACTGACTGAACACATGACGACAGTTGGTGGAATATGTACCACAATGCAAGTTGGTAGATTTGACGTAGAGGTGCTGGAATTTTGACAAAAAACAGGAAAACAATTCCACTTCCCAGTACTGACATTCCTCACTTCAACAAAAATCCATTATTGTGACAAGAAATGTATTTCATATTCACTCTGAGACTTGGTTCGAGGGAAATGCAGCTGTTCTTTCTCCCTACAGGCTGGGCTAGTAACCAGACAAATTCCAGTGGGTAGGTGGTGAAAGAAATCCGAATGGATTGACATGATACCAGCGAATAATCTGTGTTTCTGAGTCTTGATCATATTGTTTTAGGTTATTGTGCAAGATAACTTGTCATGTTCTTGGAGAAACATTTAAAAAGGAACAATTTGTTCCGGTATATAAATAATCCAACCAATGAAACAGGGAGGGAATGTTTGCTGTTTTCCAACTCCTGCCCCCAAGTTTCTATTTCAGAGGTAAATGAACGTAATCTGAATATTTCTAGGGTGCTTTTTGTCTTGATGTTAATAACTGAAGAATGTCTTTTGTGAACTTGGAGTTGAACCATATTTGGTAACAGGTATGTGCATTCAACCTTAAATTAGCAAATTGGATCTGTGGATGAATTGAAGCTGCTGATGTGTTCTACTGGAATTAATGCTATTGAATTTGCAAAAGGCTGCCATTTCCTGGGGTGTTTGAACTGAATGCCAGTCCGTTTCGGACAGCAGTTAAAAGTAAATCATATTGCTGTGGGTCCCATGTAGGCCAGTTAAGGAAGGCAGATTTCCTTCCTTAAAGGACATTAGTGAACCAGATGGGTGTTTTACAACAATTAATGGTGGTCTCCATGGTCACCATTGCTGATAATCTAGTTCCATAACCTGAATTTTGAATTGTGTCAGCTGTCATGATAGCATTTGAACCCAGGTCCCGAGGTTATGTGCCAGGCTGTCTAGATTACGAAGGTAAAACAAAGAACTGTGGATACTGGAACTCTGAAACAAAAATAGAAAGTGCTGGAGAAACTCAGCAGCATCTGTGAAAAGAGAAACCGAGATAACATTTAGAGACCAATGACTCCTGCTCTGAAGAAGAACAATTTCTGTTTTAGTTTGCCTCTGGATTACGAGTCCAGTGACCACCTGACAACTTCATAGTCAATTTATGCCAATTCTTTATTCCTAAATTTGCTTTTAAATTCTGAAAAGTGGGATGGACCAGGTAGTGTAAATGTCAAACTGGACACTTGTGCTGTAGTTGAGTTAACTGCAGTGACACAGAGCATTCCATAGCACTGTGGTTTTGTAATGAGGTATGTTATCCAGAGGTCCAGCTAATGCTCTGGGCACATGGATTCAAATCCCACCCTGACAACTGGTGGGATTTAAATTCAATCAATAACAATCTGCAGTTAAAAGCCAATTACTGCAACAATGATCTTGAAACTGTTGTCACTTGTCCTAAGATCCTATCTGCTTCACTAATATACATTGTGGGAAATTTGCCATCCTCACTTGATTCAGCGATGTGGTTGAGAGTTAACAGTCCAGACAGTTCAAGGGATTGGGCAAAAGATGCTCATCTTATCGGTGATGTCATAGCAGAATAAAAAGGCAGAGTTGTTTGTGGGAAAACGAGTTAAACTAGGAACTAAGATTGGGATTGGGTGAGATAAAGTGAGGAGCAGGGCATTGTTCTGTGAGATTTATTAATTTTGTGCAATGAGGCGCATGTCACTTGTATAGAATGAAATGTGGAGAGTGAAATAACTGCACAGAGGTTAGTATCCCATCACCCTTATTTAACTTTGGCATAATTACAGGAGTAAGCCACATTCTGGTAAGAAACCCAGAATTGCCATTGTATAGTATCTAAAAGCAGTATTCACAGTACAATCTAACGACCTGCAAAAATGCAATCCATATGACCAAAAGATATAGGAGCAGAAATTAGGCCGTTCTGCCCATCAAGTCTGCTGTACCATTCAATCGTGGCTGATCAGTTTTTTTCAACCCCATTCTCCTAAAATACATCAAGTTACCGGCTAGAATGCAATAAGATAAAATATACCAGCCATCCTCACCAAACTACACTTAAACTTCAGTTGCAGTTCATCATAAGTGTAACACTCTTTATATTCCTAACATATTTTGAAGAAGGTTAACTTTAATCTCTGTTTACGATCTGCCTTTTTGGCTGAAAGGGGAAAAAAAAGTTTCTGAGAGGATTCCCGATATTGTCAGAAATTTCTGTTATTGCTAAAGAAAGTGGAAGTAATCCAAGAAGACATGACTAATTTTTTTTAACACAGAGATGTTTTTCATGTGGGAAACCCTGGAAATTATAGTTCTGCTGTGCTCTCTCCCTTTCGAGTTTTCTCCTCTCTGTCCTTCAAGGTGCCTCTCCACTCTGGGACGAATGTGAATGCTGCAGTACAGGAACTGTTGCTCAGAGATAGTCTGGAACACTCTCTGCATCCACTCTGAAAATCTGAAAGTTGCTGAAGGTGATTTTAAGGTCTAACTGATAATGTCACCAGGGTGAACCATCTGTAACTCACGACCAAAGCCTGAGGAATATCCGAATGTACCTGCTGCCAATGAATTTCCAGGATTGTTTAACTATAATGATGTATAATTGGTCTTTTCAGGAAGAAATAAAGTTGGACAGGGCTAGCGGCATCCACTAACGCACAGCATTCACCCTCTAGGTGAAAATTGTGTTTTTAAAAAATTAATAGGATATAATTGACACTTAACAGTAATCAAAATTTTATAAAATAACGTAATGTATATAACTAAGTTTGCTTTCAGTTACATGGCTCTCTGAGTTGAGAGTGTGGTGCTGGAAAAGCACAGCTGGTCAGACAGCATCCGAGGAGCAGGAGAATCAACATTTCGGGCATAAACCCTTCATCAAGAGTCCTCCTCTGCCTGATCGGCTGTGTTTTTCCAGCATCACACTCTCGACTCTGATCGCCAGCATCAGCACTCCTCACTTTCTACTCATGGCTGTCTGAGCATCTGGTTTCTTCCAGGGTCCGGGGTTGTTTGTGTTTTTCTTAGATCAGGCGCTGCGCTGAGTGCAGTGCTGGAGTGTTGTGTGGAGGGGTTTCCCTCACTGTGTCTCTCTCTATATCAAACTCTGCTTTCCTTTGTTCCCAGCTCTTTGACTGAGTGTCACTCTTGCTGTAGGCGCTGGGTTGTTCAGTCACTGTAGAGTAGTGTAAAGTCATTCATTAGGCATTCCGTCTAATTACTAACTAAAAACCAAACGAACTGCGGACGCTGTAAATCAGAAACATAAACAGAAACAGCTGGAAAAGCTCAGCAGGTCTGGCAGCATTTGTGGAGGGAAGTCAGAGATGATGTTTCGGGGGGAGGGTGTCAGTTCTGGGGAAGGGTCACTCAACCCGAAACATTAACTGATTTCTCTCCACAGGTGCTGCCAGACCGACTGAGCTTTTCCAGCAGGTTCTGTTTACGAATCCACCTAATTACGAGTCCTGTTATCTCGTTAATGGGGAAGGAAGGCTGAGGTGGAAGGGTATGATGGTTTAATGGAATATCTCTTCCATTTTGCACTGACTCCCAAGATACATAGTTGTGCCTTTGTTTATGTTATAATATCCCAATGTGCTTTTGCACCCAACTGAATGGGCGGCATGGTGGCACAGTGGTTAGCACTGCTGCCTCATAGCGCCGGAGACCCGGGTTCAATTCCCGCCTCAGGCGACTGACTGTGTGGAGTTTGCACGTTCTCCCCGTGTCTGCGTGGGTTTCCTCCGGGTGCTCCGGTTTCCTCCCACAGTCCAAAGATGTGCAGGTCAGGTGAATTGGCCATGCTAAAATTCCCCGTAGTGTTAGGTGAAGGGGTAAATGGAGGGGAATGGGTGGGTTGCGCTTCGGCGGGTCGGTGTGGACTTGTTGGGCCGAAGGGCCTGTTTCCACACTGTAATGTAATGCAATCTAAACTGTCTGTGTTGAATATCTGTTTGTTTTTGTCACCTGTGTTCACTTTTCATCCATTATCCACCACTGTGAAATCACCTGAGTTTCCAATTAATAAAATTATGTGTAGAGCCAGCAAAGGCACTGGAGACCACCAAAGGTGATAGAACACGCCTGTGTTTACATTGTGATGACCTATTGTCTCCACAGGGTGAGGTCTCCCACATTGATTGAAGAGAGACATCTGAGAAAGTCCCAGTTCCCTGCTTTTACTGTAGTCCCAAACCATTTCTTTTTCAATGGTGGGATGTGAGTGTTGCAGGCCTGACCTGAGTTTATTGACCTTGCTCCTGAATACGCGGTGGTGAGTTGCCTTCTGGAAGCACTACTTTCCTTTGGTTGGAGGGGAACCCCGAGTGTTGTTAGATAGGGACTTCCAGGATTTTGGCCGAGCAACAGTGAAGGAATGGTGATTTTGGTTCCAAGATGGTGTGAGACTTGGAATGGAACTTACAAGTGGTGCTATTCCAATATGTCTGCTGCCCATGTCCTTCCAGGTGGTGGACTTGAAAGGTGCTATTGAAGAGACCTGAGTGACTTGCAGCAGTGTAAGTTGTAGATGATGCCTACTGCTGCCAACGCATTGGCAGTGGAGGGGGTGAATGTTGATCTGGTGCTAATCAAAGCAGGCTGGAGTTGTTCAGTCCTGCATGAGTGTCGAGCTTTCGAGGCTGTTTTGGAGCTGTGTTCATTGCTTCCAAGTATACATGCACGTTCCTGAAGAAGGGCTTCTGCCCGAAACGTCGATTCTCCTGTTCCTTGGATGCTGCCTGACCTGCTGCGTTTTTCCAGCAACACATTTTCAGCTCTGATCTCCAGCATCTGCAGTCCTCACTTTCTCCTCCAAGTTTCTGAACACACTGCTTCTGAAATCCAGCTGGGCAATGTTTCCAATTCATTTTAATTCGCTACATTGAGAATAAATCTCCTTGTTTTTCACATACCAATTATCTTAAAGCTGATTCCATTTGTTACTTGCTTCCACTGATATGTGCTATATTAAAACATGCTTGTTTGAAAAAGTGCAGTGATCATTTGGCAATGCAGCAAGTTGAAAATAGGAATGAGATAGACCATCTATTACTGTGGAGTTGGTTTTGAATGGGATGTGTTGTCAGGACTGTCTGTTCTCCAACAGTGTTGTGGGATCTCGATCATTAACAGGATATTTATTTTCCATTCTGTTCAAAGGACTGGCTTGAAAAGGGGTGTCTTAAGGGGAAAGGTTGGGTCTGTATCCGTTGGAGGTCAGAGAAATGAGAGGTGATATTGAAGCTTATAAAATCCTGAGGAAGTGTGAAAGGTGAATGTTAAAATGATGTCCCCTTAACTCACTCTTAGAATTAGAGGATAGACTTTGAATTTCCCATTTAAGATTGAGATGAGAAGTATTTTTCTCTAAGGTCATGAGCTGTCTTTCCCCAGAGAGTGGTGGAGGCAGGGTCATTAAATTTGAGACAGCTGTAGATAGATTCTTGATGAATAAAATGGGGGGCACGGTGACTCAACGGTTTTCATTGCTGCATCTCACTGCCAGGGACTTGGGTTGAATTCTGTATGGAGTTTGCAAGTTCTCCCTGTGTCTGTGTGGGTTTCCTCCAAGTGCTCCGGTTTCCTCCCACAGTCCAAAGATGTGATGATTAGGTGGATTGGCCATGGGAAATGCAGGATTACAGGGATGGGATGAGTCTGGGTGGGATGCGCTTTGGAGGGTCAGTGTGGACTTGATGGGCTGAATGGCCTACTTCCACAATGTAGGATTCTGAGATTCTAATAGGGAAGTCAGGGGGGGTGTGGTGAGAGGGGAGGGGGGCATTAGGAAAGGAAGTGAGTTGAGATCATAATCAGATGAAATGTGGAGCAGGTTCAAATGGCAAAATGGAAAAGTCCTACTCCTGTGTCATATGATCAGACAGATGTGAACTCTACCTTCATCGATGGGATGGTTATAGCAGATCATGGGCATTGGACTCAAACATCAGTCTAGAGTGAGACTGGAATTTGCAAGGTCGTGTTCTCAACACCTATACAGTGACCACATGGGCCATGTGGTGGGAGATTTGTGTGTGAAGAGGTGTTTCTAAGGTGAATTAACAAAAGAGATGGGACTAATGCAGAGGGAAACCTGTGTCTTTGCATGCTGGAGTGGGTTTTGCAGCCACAACCATCTGACTTGTCTGAGGGCCAGGTTCAATCACCAGCCACCATTGGATACTCCATCTTTATTAATGACACCGAGTTTGTGTGGTTAGAATTTGTCACGTAATTTGCAGGATGTTTGAAGGGGAGTGGGGAAATTGGGGTGTAAAGTCGGGGTTTTGGAAGGACGCAGAGCAACTTGAGTGTCGTGAGGTTGTCAACAATTCTGTCCACTGGGGACGTCAATTAAATTTGTCGTGAGGGAAGGAACGATTGATTTTTGGGTGGCCTCGTCTTGTAGTTATCCCTTTGGGCACTGGACGGAGGGGATGTTCACTGTCAGCTCAGAGACCATTCACTCGCATGAGCCTCTGTGTACAGCTCTCTCTTTCTCTCTATGTTGTAGTTCAAACAGCACAAACTGCCTTGTGTCAAATGATGTCTGCTGAAACACAGCAGAACATTCAACTCCAGATTATTGATAATTAATGAGACACCAAAAGCTCAAATGAAAAGTTAGGGCTGTGAGTCCGTATAGTAAGTCTCGAAAAGGGCAAAGAAGCCTCACGTTGTCAGTGCCTCAGTCCCAAATGTGAGTGGGTGTGAGGTGCAAAACTGTAACCACGTGAGTCTCACAGCACTGACTCTGACCAAAATTACCCATGCAGGTTTTAAAGAAACACTGTTTCAATTAACTCTAAGAATAATCTGAACTTGGAAGCCGCCCACAGGTTTTTTTGTGAGTCTCTCTAAATGCGAGCGGGTGCTGTCCAGTCTTTGCGCTTCTGCATGACTTGTGCATGAGAAGGATTGTGTGAGTGAGACAGCGGAGAACTTAGTGACGGTTTTTGGATCGTGCAGAGGACGTGGCTGCTAATCCGAGCCATGAGATTGGAATCTCACACGGCCCGGGCACACGTCCCTTCAACACTGGCGAGGCTCAGGGAACCAGAAAGGGAGATGCTAATTCCGATTATCAGACTGCATCAAGGTGTGCCTTTGTCTTTCAGTTAGTGTTGGTATTGTGGATTCACTCCGTCGTGAATAGGACTGATTCCACGTCCCCTCACCCACTGTTGCTTTCTTGTTTTTGTACTCGTTCTTTGGGGATGTGGCGACACTAGCAAGACTGGCGTTTCTTGCCAATTCCCAGTTGCCCTTGAAAAGATTGCCTCCCTGGGCCATTTCAGAGGGCAGTTAACCATCAACCACATTGCTGTTGGTTGTGTGCCAGATCAAGGCGATAGAATTTCCTTCCCTCAAGAGCTGGGAAGGGTTTTTATGGCAATGGTTACATTGTCACCATTAACTTTGAATCAAATTGTACTGAATTCAGCTTTCACTGTATGCTATGGTGGGGTTTGAATCCAGAACATTAGCTTGTGTCTCAGGGTTACTGGCCCATTGCTTCCTCAGTCTTTGAACTTGCCCCCTTCATTGGTCAGAACATTGAGTTTAGGAGTTTGGGACGTCATGTTGCAGTTTTACAGGACATTTCCTGTTGAAATGCTTTGCACGATTTTGCGTTGTTGCTAGAAAAATGTATATTATTTATCATTCTTCTGTTCCACTGTAACTTGCGTGTTTTATACTTCTTATGCACTTTATGCTGTGTACGATTGTGTAGGTTGTGCTGCCCATGTAGCACCCTCGGTCCTGGAAGAACGCTGTCTCGTTCTGACTGTATCAATTGTATATGGGAGAAATGACAAATAAAAAGCTACACTACTCTATGCTACGCCAGTCCATTCTACACTGCTCTACTCTAATCATCGGTGAGGCCGCTTTTAAAATACTGTGTACAATTCTCCTGGAAGGATGTTGTTAAACTTGAGAAGGTGCAGGAAAGATTTACAAGGATGTTGGAGAGTTTGAGCTTCAGGGAGAGACTGAATAGGCTGGGGCTGTTTTCCCTGGTGCGTCGGAGACTGAGGGATGACCTTATGGAGGTCTATAAAATCATGAGGGGCATGGAAAGGGTGAATAGTCAAGGTCTTTTTCCTGGGATAGGGAGAGTCCAAAACTAGAGGGGATAGGTTTAAGGTGAGAGGGGAAAGATTTAAAAGGGACCTGAGGGATAATGTTTTCACACAGAGGGTAGTGTGTGTATGGAATGAGCTGCCAGAGGAAGTGGTGGAGATGGGTACATTGACAGCATTTAAAAGGCATCTGGATGGATATGTGAATATGAAGGGTTTAGAGGGATATGAGCCAAATGCTGGCAAATGGGACTAGATTAATTTAGGATATTTGGTCGGCGTGGATGAGTTGGACCAAAGGCTCTGTTTCCGTGCTGTATGACTCAATGGTTCTATAATAAGTAACTTCAATAGTGGCTTTGTAAAATGTTTGAAAAAAACCAGCAGAAGTGGTGTGTGTTTGTTGCACAGCCATGACTTTCAAGTGTTCCAGGGTGAAAGCTTAATTGGCAATTTGGCTTACCTCTCAGTCGGAATGTTATGTTCATGATCCCTACCTTGAGCACCCACTCTAACCTGATATGTGAATACAGCACTGAACGAACGCTGCATTCAGAGGGACTGCTCAGCCAAGGCCCTGTCTGTTTGTTCTGGTGGTGTAATAGATAACATCATGCAATTTGTTGAGAAAGAAGTCCTTTTGATAACCTGGCCATCCCTTATCACTCAACTAGCACCATTGAACAAGATTAACTGGAAACTGTCTCGTTGCCGCTTGTGGGACATTGATGTACGTAAATAGTTTGAAAGTACTTGCTGAGCTACAGGGTGCGTGAGGATGTCACGAGGATATGAAAGACGCAATTAAAAATGCAAGATTTTCTGTAATGCTGATGTTAATTTGTCTGTTCTGAAATCATCAAAGCCTACTTGTAATAAAGGGTGGGTAACTTGATATGGGCGTTTGGATGGGAGCTCTGCTGGGCAGGCGTGGAGTGTCTCAATCTTTCTCACTTCACAGCACAGTCACAGTGAAAATCGCAACTCGGTTGTGATGAAGTTTCAGTCGTGTCCTTTAACTTGTGTGCGTGGCCTTAAGCTTATTCACAAGCATTTAAGGGGTATCTGGATGGGCAGATGAATAGGAAAGGCTGAGAGGAATATGGGCCAAGTGCTGGCAAATGGAACTAGGTTAATTTAGGATATCTGGTCGGCATGGACGAGTTGGACCGAAGGATCTGTTTCCGTGCTGTACATCTCTGTGACTCATATTCTGCAGCCTGTGTGTTGTCTTGCAACAAGCTCTCGTCTTGCTGACCTACGTCGGTTCATGGCCTCAATTTTTAAAACACTCATCCTTACTTTGCCAACTCTTTCCCTTGCCTCAATCCTCCCTATCTTGGTAACCTCTTGCTCCCCATAACCTGCCCAATGTGTCTATGCTGTCTTGTCTTGACCATCCCAGGTTTTAATTATTCCACCACGTCTGCCCATAACCTCCGTTGCCTGGACTGTAAGTTCTGGAATTTCCCTAGGAGCCTATCTGCCACGTTTCGAGGTGCTGCTATCAGCTTGTCTCTTTGATTCAGGTTTTTGGCCATCTGCAGTCATATTGCCTTGCATGTCTCTGTCCGATCTTGCTTCATAAGGCTCCTGTGAAACACTTTGTTTCTCTCTTCAAAGAATTACGTTGTTAAAGGCTGTGTAAAATTACTAGCTGCTGTTAAAGGGTCAGAAATTCCCAAGTTTTCGTATTCTGGCCTTGCCTTTAAGCAAGGGAATTAAAGTTGACAGAAAATTGGAATTCGAAAGGCAAATAGCGCAGTCCTGATCTGATTGGATGGCACAGCAGACTTGACGGGCCGATTGGCCTACTTTTGCTCCTAGTTCATATGCTCCTAAAGGTCACCGCATTTGCACATTAGGTCTCCGCGTTCTGAGAACAGTGTAAACCTTGGCCGAGAGGAGAGATCAAGAGATTATCTAGTTAATGAAAGGTCATACCGTAATTGCTTATCAGTGGATTAAGGGGAACTGTAGATGAGATAGCGATGGCATGAATGCAGAGGTTTTTTTTTTCACGGAAGCACTCTCATGTCCTCAGCAAATCTGCCTTCCTGCAAACGTCTCCAGAGCTCTTTTGAGCTTTGTCATGTTTCCTTTCAGGAAGGTTGGGGTTGGGGCTCCGATCTTGCATTCTCACAACAGCTGACAGTGTGGTGTTAGCAGCAAAAGTTTCAGGAGCCTCTTGTTTTCTTTTCTTTTAAGTTGGGGCCTGAGTCCATTGCTTTTGTAGATCCGTTCATTCTCTGGTCTGTATCAAGGGCAGAGTATTCAGGTCTGTTGGTGAAACTGAGAGCCATTACTGTTTATGGCTCATTGCTCTAACAATGAGCATCAATGGGCCTGAATATTGTGGTGATTGGCGGGAAGGGGTGAATAATGGGGAAGGTATCACAGGAAGACACTACTTTTAGGTTTGCCCGGCGTCCATGCAGTCAGTCCCCAGCAATGCTCAATGAATAGAGATTATAGGCAGGAGACCTTTCAACATTATGCTTAGGCCTCAAATTCCATAAAATCCAATAAATCTGGTTGGGTTTAAGAGTAGGAAGTGTTTAGAGGGATATAGGCCAAATGCTGGCAAGTGGGTCTCGACTAATTTAGGATATTGGGTCGGCACAGATGAGTTGTACCAAAGGCTCTGTTTCCATGCTGTACAGCTCTCTGACTCTAAATCTGGCTGGAGTTTACAAGGTTAAGGGGAGATCTAATTGAGGTGTCAATAACATTAATATTTAAAGTCTAGTGGTATTATCATTGGATTGTTAACCCTGAAACCCAGGTAATATCATGGAGACATAGGTTTGAATCCTGCTGGGGCAGATGGTGGAATTTTGAATTCACTTTTTTAAAAAAAAAATCTGGAATTAAAAGTCTAATGGTGACCATGTTGGAAAAACCCACCTGGTTCACTAAAGCCTTTGTCTAGTCTGATCTACATGTGACTCCAAACCCATAGCAATTGCCCTCTGGGCAACTAAGGATTTGCAATAGATGCTGGCTTAGTCAGCATTGCCTTCATTTTGTGAATGAATTAAAAGAAACGCAATTGGTAGATAGATCATGTTGCGGCTATACAGGACATTGGTTAGGCCACTACTGGAATATTGCATGCAATTCTGGTCTCCCTTCTAGAGGAAAGATGTTGTGAAACTTGAAAGGGTTCAGAAAAGATTTACAAGGATATTGCCAGGGTTGAAGGGTTTGAGATATAAGGACAGGCTGTATAGGCTGGGGCTATTTTCCTTGGATCAATGGAGGCTGAGGGGTGACCTTGTAGAAGTTTATAAAATCATGAGGGGCATGGATAGGATAAATAGACAAGGTCTTTTCCCTGGGGTGAGAGAGTCCAGAAATAAAGGGCATAGGTTTAAGGTGAGAGGAGACAGATTTAAAAGGGATCTAAGGGGTTCATTTTTCACACCGAGGGTTGTGTGTGTATAGAATGAGCTGCCAGAGGAAGTGGTGGAGGCTGGTACAATTACAACATTTAAAAGGCATCCGGATGGGTATATGAATAGGAAGGATTTAGAGGGATATGGGCCACATGCTGGCAAATGGGACTCTCAATTTATTTAGGATATCTGGTTGGCATGGATGAGTTTGACTGAAGTGTCTGTTTCTGTGCTGTATATTCTATGACTCTAAATACAGAGAAACTGTCCTCTCTTGTTTTGGCTGAGTGGATCGTGATGGTGGTGCTGAGATGGTGGGCCTAGGCAATGGAATCCAAAATGAAAGGCATAATGTTCACAATAGGCCAGTGATGCAGAGGATCATGGGAATCTGGAATTTGCTCCTTTTTATGACTGTGGATCTCTGTCGTCAATTGGAGATTTTGATGTTGCCATCAATAGGTGGCCATGAAGGTGTATGAGTTAAATGTGAAAACAGGGATTTAAGATTCCAACTCGTTGAACAATAGATTCAGCAAGGGACTGAGTAGGGTTCTCTCATTCTTATTGCAATGATTTGGTTGTGACCTATGAACAAGGTTAACCATCTTAGCGTAGAGTTGACTTGGAAGTCTGTAACAGGACGACACCAGCTGGTATGTCATCCCTCTGAAGAACAAACATTCTTGCTTCCTTATTCACAAATGTTGTTAGGGAGACAATGCAGGGAAAGGTTTAGCGGCAGGCTCAATAAAAGCAGAATATTCTCACAGCGTAGTATTCAGCCATATGGTCAGGAAGGACCCAGCCTTGGTTCCCTGTGGTTGCTAGGGCAACAATCAAAGGAGATGTATTACCTTTGAAAGGTTGTTATTTCACAGGGCCCTTCATCTGATCCTCACCATCGTTTTTTTTCCCCTTTCCTTCCAATCTTTGGCTCTTGCTGAAGGCGCAGATTAAATTCAAGGAGTTGATGGCGAAACAGGCAATGAGCAATAACTGAAAGGTCAGAGGTATAAGCATCTGTGATTATGTGGCAGCTCAGTGAACATCTGCAGGAATGCTTCCTAGCTGACTCTGCATCCCATCCAGTGGCAGGATCTTGTTTCTCGTCTAATATGTTTCCTATTTCGGTACATCCTGATGGAGAGGCCCTCTTTTCTCCATCATCTAAGTGTGTGCTTGCCGTCTGGATCAGCGTGCTGGAGATTTGGAGCTCAGCTGATGTGGCTCTGTCAGGGCGCCAAGCAGGAATGGAGGAGGCTGCAGTTCATGAGAATGAATAATGAACACAATATGTGGAACCTTTCAAGTTGATGACATTTGAAAGTAAACGAAATGAGCTCAATACATTCTACACTGGTGATTGTGTGCAGCTTGAATCTTACGAATTGTGAAATGTGTTGCTCAGGCACAGTGTACGGTTAAAAAAAGAAGTGGTTATGTTAGTAGAATAGTGATCAAATGGCTTGAACTAATGATCCAGAAATCCCAGCACAGCTGATTAATGCTATTTAGGGATTAATCTTTAATGTGTCTGGCCTATATGTAACTTTCTTAATGTGGTTGACTCTTAACTGTCCTTTGTGGCACCTTGCCTGCAGTGTATGAGATAGACAACGTTGGCTGAGTCACATGAGTTCCTATCGCGTACATGGTGGGTGGTGTTCCCACGTGTAATGGTGGTGTCCATGTGTCGACACCTGAGATTTTACATATTAATGAACTGAAACCCACAGCCCATTCTGAGAGATGAAAAACTTATAACAGCAATCTAGGTTGGCTCAATATATCATCTCAGTTGCATGACACTGTAACCTTTTGTTATAAAGTCTGTGTCTTTTGATCTTGGGGAGGCAATGGCCGAGTGGCATTATCGCTAGACTGTTAATCTAAAGACCCAGGCAATGTTCTGGGGACCTGGGTTCAAATCCCGCCATGGCAGATGGTGTAATTTGAACTCAGTAAAATCAGCAATTAAGAGTCTAATGAAGACCATGAATCCATTGTCCAATGTTGGAAAAACCCATCTGGTTCACAAATGTCCTTTAATGAATCTGCCATCCTTACCCATTTTGGCCTACATGTGATTCCAGACCCACAGCAATGTGGTTAACTCTTAACTGCCCTCTGGGCAATTAGGAATGAGCAATAAATGTTGGTTTGGCCAATGACACCCTTATCCTGTGAACGAACATTAAAAAAAGGAGCAGCGCTCCAAAAGTTAGTGCTTCCAAATAAACCTGTTGGACTATAATCCGGTGTTGTGTGATTTTTAACTTTGTCCACCTCAGTCCAACACCGGCTCCTCCACTTTGTGGTATAGCGAGCTTTTCAGCTGTATTCTAGAAAGTGCCTCATCACCACTTTTAAGATCAGAAAGAACATAGGAGCAGGAGTAGGCCCTCTGGCCCATCGAGCCTGCTCCGCCACTCAATAAGTTCATGGCTGAGCTTTTCGTGGACTCAGCTCCATTTATCCGCCAGGTCACCATAACCTGTAATTCCTTTACTGTTCAAAAATCTTTGCCTTAAAAACATTCAATGAGCTAGCCTCAACTGCTTCACTGAGCAGCGAATTTCACACAATCACAACCCTTTGGGTGAACAAGTCTCTCCTCAACTCAGGCCGAAATCTGTTTTCCCCCCCCCCCCCTTATTTTGAAGCTATGCCCCCTAGTTCAAGTTTCACCCGTCAGTGGAAATGACCTTCCTGCTTCTATTTTATCTGTTCCCTCCATAATTTTGGAGGCAAGTGAGGCCAAGAGGATTTGGCTGCAAGGTTTGGAGGAGACAGTGGAGGTGGTGGAGGCTGGTACATGTACAGCATTGAAAAGGCATCTGAGTGGGCACATGAAGACGAAGGGTTCAGAGGGATCTGGGCTAAGTGCTGGCAAATGGGACTACATTAATCTAGGATATCTGTTCGGCATGGACATGTTGGACCAAAGGGTCTGTTTCCACGCTGTGCATCTCTATGATATCTGATGAGGAGTTGCTTGAGTGAACATTTAGCCCTCCATATTAAGTTGTAAGATTTGGAGAGCCTGCCTGGTTGCCAAGAAGCCAGAGGGTTGCTTAGTGTTGAGATTGTTGGTTCTGGTGTAGAGCTGGGATTCTGCAAAGGAGCTCCTCCAGATCTCTTTAATTTTCTTCTGAAATTGGGTCCCCTTGCTTCCCGAGGGGCATTGCTGCGATGTGAGCTCTGATCCGTTGTCCCTGCAGCCTCTAACTTTGGGACCTCGATAGAAGCACTTTCTGCAGTTGTGGAAAAACATAAGCAATGCTGTACATTATAGAGGAATGCCCGTTCTACAGACTAAGTAAAAGCTTCACCATCTTAAATTCAGCAACTGGGGACTTTGTGATTTCCAGGAGTTTCATTTGCTAAATAAAATAATAAATCATGCCTTTCTCAAAAGTGATTTGGGATGAGGCTATGAATGCTGACCAGCACCCACACCCCATGAAATAATTAACAAAGGGGTTGCATTTGCTTTAGAGAGTATTCTTTCACTTAAAGCATCTGGGTTTAGTTCCATAATGAATAGTGGGATGAGAGTCATTTCTGGCAGAGAATTCCGTGGGAAATGAGTCTCGATGCAGTTCTGAATGGCTGCCTTAATCCAGTTCAAAAAAATGCAAGGCTAATTGATTAACTTCTGAGGCCCACTGTAGCTGGGTGTAGTGCTATCATTTTGTTGCTCTGATAAAATGCACCTTTAGCCAGCATTTCACTGCCCACAAATTAGCTGACAACTTCTCTGGTACTTTTTTTTAACTTGCTGGATTGTAGCTCCGTGGAGACGCCAGCCTCCAATATATTGCCTAAAGGAGTCACTCTCACTGCATGAAATTGGACAGCGTGTGTCAGCCGTGGGAGAAGTCAGAAGGAAGTGCAATTGTTTGGATTCTGAGACCAACTGTAAAGTCCTAATGAAGGTCAGGATTCTCGAAGGGTGGGCAAACATTGGGTTTTATACTAGATAGTCTGATTTTAATCTAGTCTAGCTGCTTTCTAGTACAAATGACTTTGCCTCTGTCTTACTATTAACTTCGCTCCCTGAAATGGGGACCTGAATTCATTCCTTTCCCCACCTGCAGCAGCTTCTAAATGATGGGACAACAGAAAACAGGGGATGGTTTTCATTCTCGGAGAAAGTGAGGACTGCAGATGCTGGAGATCAGAGCTGAAAAATTTATTGCTGGAAAAGCGCAGCAGGTCAGGCAGCATCCAAGGAGCAGTAGAATCGATGTTTCGGGCATAAGCCCTTCTTCAGGAATGAGGAGGGCGTGCCAAGCAGGCTAAGATAAAAGGTAGGGAGGAGGGACTTGGGAGAGGGGCGTTGGGAATGCGATAGGTGGAAGGAGGTTAAGGTGGGGGTGATAGGCCGGAGAGGGGTGGGGGTGGAGAGATCGGGAAGAAGATTGCAGGTCAAGAAGGCGGGTGCTGAGTCCGAGGGTTGGGACTGAGATAAGGTGGGAGGAGGGGAAATGAGAAAGCTGGAGAAATCTGCATTCATCCAATGTGGTTGGAGGGTTCCTAGGCGGAAGATGAGGTGCTCTTCCTCCAGGCGTCGTGTTGCCATGGTTTGGCGATGGAGGTGGCCAAGGACTTGCAGTTCATTGGCGGAGTGGGAGGGGGAGTTAAAGTGTTCAGCCATGGGGCAGTTGGGTTGGTTGGTGCGGGTGTCCCAGAGGTGTCCCATGAAACGTTCCGCAAGTAGGCGGCCTGTGTCCCCAATGGTTTTCATTCTTCTCTATTTCGCCCGCGACTTGTGTTTCAGACTGTGATGAATCTCAGTTATACGATGCCATCGTCCTCTTCCCCTGCATTGCACTGATGCCTGGAATGGGGAGCCTCCAACAATGGCTTTTTGATTAAGCTTGTCTGATTACAGATCCTTGTACAGTGCTCAATTGGTTTGGCTTGATTGAATCAAGTGACTGATTCCTGATTGAGAACACAGCTGGAAAGAGACTATGCCTTCTCCCAGCTATGACAAGTGTTCTGTAAAGTTCGAAGATGTTTTATGTATTTTGTAAATACTGTCACCTGTTTGAATTTGGAACTATCTTCATGTTACGCAGAGATAAGATAAACAGCACCTCAATCCAAACATGACAATGGCCACTCTAGAAATCTCAGCTCAATTGGCAATTGAATAAGGTCTGCGTGTCTTGATTAATTTACTCTTAAATCGATAGAGAAATATGACTTCTTACCACACCATCATGGAGAGCGGGGTTAAGATTGACGCTGATGATTACTTTCTGGACTGTAGCTCACACTCAGTAATTCAGAACAGCAAAAGCCACATTCGTGAATATCTGCATATGCAAATGAATTTTGCAACTTGGTATTGGTGTTTTTGAGGGGAAAGTGGGGTCTGCAGATGCTGGAGATCAGAGTCAGAAAGTATGACGCTGGAAAGGCACAACAGGTCAGGCAGCATCCAAGGAGCAGGAGAATCGATGTTTTGAGCATAAGCTCTTCATCAGGAATATGGTGGG
>NC_057748.1:15871790-15877118 GCF_004010195.1 Chiloscyllium plagiosum | reverse complement strand
CCTGCCTTGGGACCCTACAACCCCATGGGACCAATGTGGATTTCACCAGTTCCCTCATCTTCTTTCCCCCCCCCACCCTATCCCAAATCCACCCTCTTGAACTATCCCACCTGTCCATCTTCCTTCCCACCTATCGCCTCCACCCTCCAGTCTGACCTATCGCCGTCACTCCCCCCCCCCCATCCCCCCACCTTCATCTACCTATCGCACTCCCAGCTGCATTCCCCCAGTGCTACCCCTTCCATTTTATCTCTCAGGCGCGCGCACACACACCCACCCCCTACCCGCATATTCCTTTTGAAGAGCTTGTGCTCGAAACGTTGACTCTCCTGCTCCTCTGATGCTGCCTGACCGGCTGTGCTTTTCTAGCACCATACGTTTTGACTCTGATCTCCAGCATCTGCAGTCCTCACTTTTTCCACATTTGGTTGTGAGCCCACTTATAACCCTGTGGGTTGTTTCTTCTGTACAAACCCACAGTATTGGCGAGTCTTCATTCTTTTACGCCAGTAATTTTTAATTACGGGCAATCTCTTGGACAATTGCCACTACAGCTTCTTCATTTATCGCATTCCAGTCATAAAATGAGCAAAGCTACAGCAATGATGGGCAGCATGGTGGCTCAGTGGTTAGCACTGCTGCCTCACAGCGCCAGGGATCCGGGTTCAATTCCTGCCTCGGGCAACTGTCTGTGTGGAGTTTGCACATTCTCCCTGTGTCTGCGTGGGTTTCCTCCGGGTGCTCCGGTTTCCTCCCACAATCCAAAGATGTGCAGGTCAGGTGAATTGGCCATGCTAAATTGCTACCATAGTGTTAGGTGTATTAGTCAAGGGTAAATGTAGGGGAATGGGGTTGGGTGGGTTGCTCTTCGGTGAGTCGGTGTGGACTTGTTGGGCTGAAGGGCCTGTTTCCACACTGTAGGGAATTTAAAAATAAAATAACCAAACCACTGCAAGATTAAGTCTTAATCACTATTAAATTATCACTATCTAAAGATGAAATGAAGACAGTGTGTTCTGGAAACACTCAGAAGGCCAGGAAGCTGTAGTGTGGGGAGAAACATTGTTAACATTTCAGGTTGACGGCCTTTTGTCTGTATGGAGTTCATTGCATCCTCACTATCTGTCTTCAGATTAAAAAACCAGCAGGCATATAGTTATCCAGTTTTTTGTGGCCTTGTATACTTTTGTTTCCTCTTTGCAAAGCCTGAGTATCCACACATCAGGCTTCCCTGCTCCTCCACCCCATTTGAAATTTGACTATTTGAAAGCCTGCTCCTGTTGGTTCAATATTACTTTACTTCGGGTTGAGGGGGGAATGTTATTTTGCAAAGCCTTCACATGCACTTATCCTCCTGCAGAAAAGATTCACAAGAATGTTGCCAGGGTTGGAGGGTTTGAGATATCGGAAGGGGCTAAATAGGCTGGGGCTATTTTCCCTGGAGTATCAGAGGCTGAGGGGTGACCTTTATAGAGGTTTATAAAACCCTGAAGGGGTTGGATAAGGTGAATAGCCAAGGTCTTTTTTCCATGGTAGGGGAGTCCAAACTTGAGAGCATAGGTTTAAGACGAGAGGGGAAAAATTTAAAAGGGACCTAAGGAGCAATCTTTACACACACAGGGTGGTGCGTTTGTGGAATGAGCTGCCAGAGGAAGTGGTGGAGGCTGGAACAATTACAACATTTAAAAGGCGACTGGATGGGTATATAATTAAGAAAGATTGAGAGGGATATGGGCCAAATGCTGGTAAATGGAACTAGACTAATTTAGGATATCTGGTCGGCATGGACGAGTTGGGTCTTGCTGCACATTTCTATGACTCTGTGCGCAACAGGGAGATATGGCTTGACCTGCATCCTTCCCTAATTATTATTACATTATTCTCCAAAAAATCGGAGCTGGGACATTCCCATCATAAATCCCATTTGTGACGCTGATAGGAAAAAGGGAGGCAATGTCTCTGTAGCCCTTGAAACTCCTAAAATCGGAAGGAGTGGAGGGAGGCGTTGAAGAAGCGTCAATTCTGAAAATTAGTACCGAACCCACTTTAAGTAAACTTCTTCCCGCAGCTGGTTCCCTAGCAACCTCAACTGGACATTTGGTGTGGCTATCATTGTTGTCAGGAGATGGCGTGCTCTGAGTCTAACCTCTCAAATCATTTGATTGTCGACTCTTAAAACAGGGAGACATTCAGTCACATGATGTTCTATTTTGTTATCTTCTCAGCTGAGGTTTCCTGACTTTCCTTCATAATTCCTTGATTTAACAGAAAACAAATCACTATTTTCTAATCAACCCATTCCAGGACGTTATTACACATCTCTGCAATGTGAGATTTGAACCCAGGTCCTCTGGCTCAGAAATGGAGATGCTTCATGTGCCACAAGAAGCCCTCCAAACGTTGGCCAGCCTCACCTGTTACTTTGGTAGCAGTGGGATTCGAACCCACAACTCAAAAGAGACTGAAGCTTAAATCCAGCTCCTTAGACCACATGGCCACACTATCACAAACGTTATGCTTAACAACAGTCTTTAACTCCTTGTATCAAAAGTTTCCACTGATGCATCAACTGCAGTGTTTGAGGGAATTAAATTGTAGAATGCTTGTTGAAAAGGATCTGGCTATATATTTAAGACTCCTGGAGCGTCGGAGGCTGAGGGGTGACCTTACAGAGCTTTACTAAATTATATGGGGCATGGATAAGATAAATAGACAATGTCTTTTCCCTGGGGTAGGGGAGTCCAGAACTAGAGGGCATAGGTTTAGGGTGAGAGGGGAAAGATATAAAAGAGACCTAAGGGATAACTGTTTCACGCAAAGGGTGGTACGTGTATGGGATGAGCTGCCAGAGGAAGTGGTGGAGGCTGGTACAATTGCAACACTTAAGAGGCATTTGGGTGGGTATATGAATAGGAAGGGTTTAGAGGGATATGGGCCGGGTGCTGGCAGGTGGGACTAGATTGGGTCGGGATATCTGGTCGGCATGGATGGGTTGGACCAAAGGGTCTGTTTCCATGCTGTACATCTCTATGACTCTCTGACAAGTAGGAGATGGAAGGTGTCTTGGTGGTTCTGAATACGGCTCCTGATGGACACTGAGCTGTGTATTCTGAGACATCTCGCTGGTGCTACATTAGCTGTTCTATTCCAGACAGTTGGGCTATGAAGGGTCAAACTGGAGCCAGTCTTTGCACGGTCTTCCATTTACTTAGAGTCCATCATTACAACCACCCCATAGTCTCAATAAGCATTACATTGTACTCTTTTTGAAAAGCAATTAATCAAGTTAGATCAAAATAAGAGGTGGGAGTCTTAAAGAGGCACATAGCAAAATCAGAAGTTCAAATGAAGCTTAAGATTTTGTGCTGTGGGGTAAGATGATGCACTCCAGCTCCCTGTGGAATCCAACATTTGCAACCACATGGAATCCCTACAGTGTGGAAGCAGGCCATTCAGCCCATAGAGTCAACACTGACCCTCCGAAGAGCATCCCATCCAGAGCAACCCATCCACCCTATCTCACATTTACTGTGGCTAATCCACCTAGCCTGTACATCCCTGGACACTACAGGCACTTTAGCATAACCAATTCACCGAACATCTTTGGACTGTGGGAGGAAACTGGAGCGCAGCCAGAGAAAAGCCATGCAGACTCTGGGCGAATGTGTAAACCCCACACAGAGAGTCACCTGAGGGTGGATTCAAACCCAGTTCCATGGCGCTGTGAGGCAGCAGTGCTAACCACTGAGCTCAAGTGTAGAACAATATTTTTGTTGTGTCTGAAAATATTTTCTAATCAACCTCATCAGGGATGTCATTACACACCTCTGAAACAGGTAGAACTTTGAACCTCGGCCTCCTAACTAAGAGGTAAGCACAGTACTACCACACCACAAGAACCCCTTTATCTGTGCAGATGAAACCCCAAACAATGACCTTCACTTGCATACAATTAACAAAGGGGAGACTCTTTTTGGGGGGCAGGGGGGCAGGGGGGCAGTGGTCATATACCTACCTCTGAGCCAGGAGCCCCAGGTTCAGATCCCACCTGATCTAGTCGTTTGTCATAGCATCTCTGTTTGAACGAAGTTAAAAATCATCACAACCACCTGATGAAGGAGCGGCGCTCCGAAAGCTAGTGCTTCCAATTAAACCTGATGCACTATAACCTGGTGTTGTACATCCTAGGCCAACACCGGCATCTCCAAATCATCTCTGAACAGGTTGATTAAAATAAGATGGGAGTTAGATGGGAGATGACCATGCTACAGGGTGCCTACATGCAGGGTGGCTGACTGGGGGGAGTTTCTCACTCTTGCCACCAGGCACACTGAAAGAGCTTAGAGAATGACAGTTGTATCTTCCACGACCAACAAGTCCTGGCATGGGTCATGAACCTGGAACATGTAGCCCAGAGGTAGAGATGCACCCCACTACACCATAAGATCATGAGGACAGCTGAGAAGATCAGTGGGGTCTCTCTCCCCTCCATTACAGACATTTACAGCGCACATTGCATCCGAAAGGCTAGCAGTATTGTGAAAGACCCCACACACCCCTCGCTCAAACACTTCTCCCTCCTGCCATCTGGCAGAAGATACCGAAGCATTTGGTCTCTCACGGTCAGACTGTGCAACAGTTTCTTCCCCTAAGCCATCAGGCTCCTTAACACAGTATGTTCAGACTCTTGTCTATCTGAAATTCTTTGCATAATTTTAAATTGCTGCTAGAACAATGTCTGTTAATTATTCTTTTATTACACTGTAATTTGTGAGTTTTGCGTTTATGCATTTAATGCTGTCCGTGGTATGATTGCGTAGTTTGTGCAGTCCTTGTAGCACCCTTGGTCCTGAAGGAATGAGTCATAGAATCGTAGAGATGTACAGCATGGAAACTGACCCTTCAGTCCAACTCGTCCATGCCGACCAGATATCCCAACCCAATCTAGTCCCACCTACCAGCATATACCTCCAAACCCTTCCTATTCATAGACAAATCCAAATGCCTCTTAAATGTTGCAATTGTACCAGCCTCCAACACTTCCTCTGGCAGCTCATTCCAAGCACATACCACCCTCTGCGTGAAAATGTTGCCCCTTAGATCTCTTTTACATCTTTCCCCTCTCACCCTAAACCTATGCCCTTTAGTTCTGGAATCCTCCAACCCAGGGGAAAGACTTTGTCTATTTACTCTATCCATTCCCCTCATGATTTTGTAAACCTCTATGAGGTCACTCCCCCAGCTTCCAACACTCCAGGGAAAACAGCCCCAGCCTGTTCAGACTCTCCCTATAGCTCAAATCCTCCAACCCTGGCAACACCCTTGTAA
>NC_057748.1:15868717-15871290 GCF_004010195.1 Chiloscyllium plagiosum | reverse complement strand
ACTAGAATCTAATCCCAGAGTTTGGGGATGTTTATATACAGAATAACAAATACCTGAGAGTCAGTTACCGATTAGAATCTAATCCCAGAGTTTGGGGATGTTTATATACGGAATAACAGATATCTGGGAATGAGGGGTTCGGGGGGCTGCTTATATAGAGACTAACAGATACTCGGGAGTGAGTTGTAGATTGGAATCTGATAGAGTTCCTAGTCATGAAGACTTGGAGTGGTGGTGTTCCCATGTATCTGCTGTCCTTGTGCTTACAGGGAGAGGAGATCATGATTCAGAAAGTGCTGTCTCAGGATCTATGGCGAATTTCCACAGTGCATCTTGTAGATGGTACACACTGCTGCTACTGAGCGTCGGTGGTGGAGGGAGGGGATGTTTGTGGATGTGGTGCCAGTCGTGCGGGGCCTGCTTTGTCCTGGATGGTGTCGAGCTTCTTGAGTGTTGTTGGAGCTGCCCCCATCCAGGGGCAAGTGGGGAGTGTTCCCTCACACTCCTGACTTGTACCTTGTTGCTGATGGACAGGCTTTGGGGAGTCAGGAGGGGAGTTACTCACCGCAGGATTCCTAGCCTCTGACCTGCTCTTGTAGCCGCTGTGTTTATGTGGTTTGTCCAGTTCAATGGTTAGCTGCAGGATATTGATTCAGTTAATAATGCCACTGAACATCAAGGGGTGATGGCTGATTCTCTCTTTTCAGAGATGACCCCGTGTTTGCTTCATTTGAGTGTATCATCACTGATATAATTTCTTTCCTGTTGTGGGGGATTTCTAAACTGAAGGCTCTGAGATGGGGGAGGGGAAAGGCAAATAAAAATCGCAAAAGGTTCCAGCAAATTGCCAACACTTGTCTTTGAGTAATGATCAGGCCGCTGATGACACACTTGGAATGTCTTCTCCATACATGGGGACGGAGTTAAGCGGCAGGCAATATCAGGAATGTGTCGGAGCTGCGTGTTCTCTTCCTGCTCTATCTACACAGTCCTGGTGCGTCACTGTGCTGTTCCACAGTGCTGCCGAATCCTCATGTTTTAACCATCTCTCTTCAGCTGGTGTTAAAGAGACTGCACTGTCTGATGATGAGGCTCTGACCTGGTTTATTAAGTTGTTAAGAATCGCTGTCAAGGAGACAGCCTCACTCTTTAACTCATTGACTTCTGGGCAACAGCTCAACTCAATCCCTGACGGTCATCAGGAAAACGTGCATCCGATTTGGGAAAAACAGGGGCTCGAGCAGATTGTGCAACTCATTTAATTCCAAGAAAGATTGTAAGAATTCACACTGTCAGATACTAGCCCTTCCATCTCTCACTCACTCACACTGTCCCACTCTCATATTCCGGCTCCTCCCTCACGATACCAGTCCCTCCCTCACTCACTCACTCACACTGTCCCACTCACAGATACCAGCCTCTCCCTCCCTCCCTCACTCACTCACACTGTCCCACTCTCGGATACCAGCTCCTCTGCCCACCCCAATCCTAATTTCCTTTGACCGTGAAGTAAGGTGCTTTTATGCTATTGTTGTTATGCTCATGAACCTTTTCCCGTAAGCCTGCCTCCAAATTCTCTGGAGTACATCTTACAGAGAGAGAGCGAGAGAGAGAGAGAGAGAGAGAGACAGAGAGCTTCAATGATTTCCCTGTGAATCATCAAGATCGGTGACTCATGTAGAATTACAGATGTATTTATGGATTTTTGCGAAACATTCCTCCCCTGCATCGTCTGTGTTTCTCTGCTTTTCTGCTGTGCAGAGTGTTCAAGGTTGTGGGATTGGATTAAACTGAGTGCAGTAGGGAGCAGAGTCCATCAGGCACAGATAGCACTCCCTCTGCAGTGGCCCTGCATTTTTTGGGGAGCTCTGTCTCTGTTCAATGGTCAGATGCACGGTCGCAGTATTGAGTTCAGGAGGCTGCGGACAGTCTTATTATGGAAGGCAGCCATTCTAGAACATAGAACATAGAAAAATACAGCGCAGTACGGGCCCTTTGGCCCTCGATGTTGCGCCGTTCCAAGCCCAGCTAACCTACACTAGCCCACTATCCTCCATATGCCTATCCAATGCCTGTTTAAATGCCCATAAAGAGGGAGAGTCCACCACTGCTACTGGCAGGGCATTCCATGAACTCACGACTCGCTGAGTAAAGAATCTACTCCTAACATCTGTCCTATACCTACCACCCGTTAATTTAAAGCTATGCCCCCTTGTAATAGCTGACTCCATACGTGGAAAAAGGTTCTCACGGTTAACCCTATCTAAACCCCTAATCATCTTGTACACCTCTATCAAGTCACCCCTAAACCTTCTTTTCTCCAATGAAAACAACCCCAAGTGCCTCAGCCCTTCCTCATACGATCTTTCTACCATACCAAGCAACATCCTGGTAAACCTCCTCTGAACCCGTTCCAGTGCCTCCACATCCTTCCTATAGTATGAGGACCAAAACTGCACACAATACTCCAGATGCGGCAGCACCAGAGTCTTATACAACTGCAACATGACCTCAGTACTCCAGAACTCAATTCCTCTACCAATAAAAGCCAGTACACCATATGCCTTCATTAC
>NC_057748.1:15852057-15868394 GCF_004010195.1 Chiloscyllium plagiosum | reverse complement strand
TCCAAGCCATGTGTTATCTTGTAAGTTTCTATTAGATCTTCCCTTAATCTTCTAAACTCCACTGAATACAATCCCAGGATCCTCAGCCGTTCCTCGTATGTTAGGCCTACCATTCCAGGGATCATCCGTGTGAATCTCCGCTGGACACGCTTCAGTGCCAGTATGTCCTTCCTGAGGTGTGGGGACCAAAACTGGACAGTACTCCAAATGGGGCCTAACCAGAGCTTTATAAAGTCTCAGTAGCACAACGGTGCTTTTATATTCCGACCCTCTTGAGATAATTGACAACATTGCATGCGCTTTCTTAATCACGGACTTGACCTGCATGTTTACCTTTAGAGAATCCTCAACTAGCACTCCCAGATCCCTCTGTACTTTGGCTTTACGAATTTTCTCACCGTTTAGAAAGTAGTCCATGCTTGTATTCTTTTTTCCAAAGTGCAAGACCTCGCATTTGCTCACATTGAATTCCATCAGCCATTTCCTGGACCATTCTTCCAAATTGTCTAGATCCTTCTGCAGCCTCCCCACTTGCTCAGTACTACCTGCCTGTCCACCTAACTTTGTATCATCGGCAAACTTTGCTAGAATGCCCCCAGTCCCTTCATCGAGATCATTAATATATAATGTGAACAGCTGCGGCCCCAACACTGAACCCTGCAAGACATCGCTTGTCACTTGGTGCCATTCCGAAAAAGAACCTTTTATCCCAACTCTCTGCCTTCTGTCAGACAGCCAATCCTCAATCCATACCAGTAGCTCACCTCGAACACCATGGGCCCTCACCTTACTCAGCAGCCTCCCGTGTGGTACCCCCTATTTTATATCGTCTTTCAATGTTCCTCCTTTCAAATCTAACACCTCACACTCATCTGCATTGAGCTCCATCTGCCACTTATCTCTCCCAACAGGTCTGTCCTTTTGGAATTCTACACTTTTCTCATCATGGTTTACAATTTTTCAAAGGGGGCTTGCCTCTTTCTGAACGAGAGGCATGGGTTCACATCTCACTTGCTCCGGAGTTGCGTAACAACATCCCTGAATATATCTTACATTCTTCCAAGTTTTGTGTGATCTGCAACCTTCAAAACTGTTTCCTACACACCATGACCTAGATCACTAATATCTATCAGGAAAAGCAAGGGTTCCAACACACTCCCCTAGGAAACTCCACTACAAACCCTCCTCGAGGTGGAAGTAGAAATCCATTGCGATCTTTAGTGATCTCCTCTAACACTATATCCTTTCTTTCTTGCACGGTGAATTCCCGAAACCAACCTTATCCGTGCCTCCACCCTATCCTCTGGCACCAACACCATTGACAAAGCTTTCAAGCTGCTTCAGTGCTGAACTTCGACACCCCCCAAAATCTCTCCCCGCCGTTCAAACAAAAATAAACCTCCTGGTAAGCTACGTGCCTGAACTAACAGTTGGCTATCCCTCCGAACTTGTTCAGAAAGGCAATGCCTCCCTTCTCGTCGGCTGACAGACCACAATTTTCTGTCTTTAGCTTCTCATTTTCTCCAGAGGTATTCCAACTGCTATCTCATTTTTTACTATATCAGTTGTATATAGTAGACACGACAAATAAAATCTACTCTACTCTAAAGATCATTTGCCCTTTTGCGTCACAGTAGTTAGACATGTGCTCACTGCTCTGGTGTGGCCTAATTAGAATACACCAAAGTCTTTGCATCCTCTCCATAGACTTGTATAAATTGTGTACAGCACATTTTAGCTTATTGTCTTAAGATCCTTTACCACACTCTGCTGATGTTGAATGTAGCTGAAAATGTGTTGCTGGAAAAGCGCAGCAGGTCAGGCAGCATCCAGGGAACAGGAGAATCGACGTTTCGGGCATAAGCCCTTCTTCAGTGATGTTGAATGTAGGCAGTGTGCTATTATTCTTGGTTCTCTGGTCTCCAAGTTTTGCCTTGTGCTATTTTCAATTTTATTCATTGTGTCATTCTGCATACTTTCTGTGATCTGTGTCCAATACTTTGGCCTTCGTTCTCACATCAAGTCATAGAGTCATAGAGATGTACAGCACAGAAACAGACCCTTTGGTCCAACCCGTCCATGCCGACCAGATATCCCAACCCAATCTAGTCCCACCTGCCAGCACCCGGCCCATATCCCTCCAAACCTTTCCTATTCATATACCCATCAAAATGCCTCTTAAATGTTGCAATTGTACCAGCCTCCACCACATCCTCTCCCTTTGATCAAATTCTTTGCTAATTCCTGGAACAGCTACCCAGTATTTGGGAGAAGGGCGTGTTTCAGAATTGTGGACAGGAATAGACATGTTCCACTACTTACCTGAGCTCCAGTGTTATTACAAATGTGACCTATGCAGTGCAATTGGCCAAGTTAGTTTGGAAAATGTTGTTGCGAGCGTGGCATTTTTTGCTTGATTGGATCAAGCAGAAATGTCATGCTCTTTTGTGGTCAGCAACACCTCCTCCACTCCCCCCCCCACCTCTCAAACTGATAAAAGTGCGTGACAGAGCAAATCACACGCAGCTTGTTAAAGGGAGTGGTCACTGGGACCAATTTGTACATGTGTGGATGTGTTTTTTTGCCTCCACTGTGCTAAGTGGCAAAATATGAAACTGAAGCAAATAAATAGACAGGATATGGGACTGTCAGAGTTCTGGTTAACTGGCGAAAAGTTGGCAGTACAATTATGAATTTTGGATTTTCAAACTCAAAGTATATTGAGGATAAAAGCAATAGGATGAAATATTTGGGGTCTAGATTAGAGTGATCCCCCCCCCCCCCAAGAGCACTAGCAAACCTCCCCCCAAGGATCCTGGTGCCCCTCAGGTTCAGGTGCAGACCATCCTGTTTATAGAGGTCCCACCTTCCCCAGAAAGAACCCCAGTTGGGGTTCCCCAGAAAGAAACCTATGTCGTTGGTGCCAATGTGGACCACGGCTCCCCCTCCCCCTTAAGGACCCGGAAAACACGATCAGAGGCGTCACATACCCATGCCATAACTCTGGCCATTATATACACATGCTAGCCCTTTGACCACTCCACGTGTTTGTTCCTCCCTCAGTTTTCCACCCAGCTCCCGTTCAATGTTCTTTTCTGGGATCTGGCCTCCTTTCCCTGCAACTACCTCTCCCTGTCTCACCTTGAGGAAAGATCTCTCTCCTCTCTTTCCCCAGATTCGCTGGACGGAGCATGAGACCCTGCCTTTCTGTAGCACCTCTTCGCCATCCAGGAGCCGGCACTGAATTCTTCAGCCCCAAGGTGTTCCTTTTGAAACGCCAACGTTGTTAGAGTCATAGAGATGCCCAGCACAGAAACAGCCCCTTTGGCCCAACGCAATCTAATTCCATTTGCCAGCACTTGGCCCATATCCCTTTAAACCCTTCCTATTCATATACCCATCCAGATGCCTTTTAAATGCTGTAATTGTACCAGCCTCCACCACTTCCTCTGGCAGCTCATTCCATACACGTACCACCCTCTGCGTGAAAACATTGCCCCTTAGGTCCACTTTAAATCTTTCCCCTCTCACCTTAAACCTATGCCCTCTAGTTTTGGAATTCCCCCATTCTAGGACTGTTCACCCTATCCATGCCCCTCAGGATTTTATAAACCTCCATAAGGTTGGAAAGATGGCTGCCAATTTGTGCACAGCGCTCCCCAACAACAATAATGGAACAACTGACCCCATCATCCATGGCTTGAGGGATAAATATTTCCCAGCACACACAGGGAAGCAGTCCTACCCTTCTTCGAGATGGGGATATGTTACATCAGTCTGAGAGGACAGGTGAGGCTTCAGTGTAGCATCTTGTCAGCAACTTTGACAGTGCAGCGTTTCAATTGTGCTGCTCTGATACTGTCCCCCTGGTTGTAGGTTCAAGTCTCTGAGAATTCACCCCCCCCCCCCCCACCACTGACAGGAGAGGTACAGGCGTAGTGCTGATGTCACATGGGTTAGTAGTGCAGAGGTCCAGCCTATTGCACGGGGACCTGGGTTCAAATCCCACCTTGGGAACCTAAATTCAATTCATAAACATGCAATGGAACGCTAGTTATAAGATGGGATGGTGGTGGCAATACTGGGCTGGCGGGACCTCAGTTGAGTGGGTGGCTGGTCTGCAATGCAGAGTGACACCATCAGCCTGGGTTCGATTCCCACACCAGCTGAGGTTACCATAACAGTCCCACTTTGCCCCCTGAGGTAAAGGGTCATCTCTCTCGAAAGCGAGAGCCCTGTGGGAACTGTTCCTCCTCAGCTGGTAATCCAGGGGTTGACACTCACACCCCTTCATAGCAGCCACCAGACGTTAACAAATAAATCAGGAGTCAAAAGCTTGTCTCGTGACTCGTCTCTGGTCACCGTGACAACTATTGCTGTAAAAACCAAAATCTAGTTTTCCTTCAAAGATCACAGTCACATGGCATGAGGCTATAGTCCAACAAATAAACCTGTCGGATTATAACCCGGTGTGATATGGCTTCTGACTTTGTCCATCCCAGTCCAACCCCAGCACCTCTACATCCTTCACAGATGTACAGGTTAGGGTGGATTGGCCATGTTAAATTACCCCATAGTGTTCAGGGATGTGTAGGTTAGGGTGGATTGGCGATGCTAAATTACCCCATAGCGTTCAGGATTGTGTAGGTTAGGGTGGATTGGCCATGCTAAATTACCCCATAGTGGTCAGGGATGTGGAGGTTAGGGTGGATTGGCCATGCTAAATTACCCCATAGTGGTCAGGGATGTGCAGATTCGGGTGGATTGGCCATGCTAAAGTGTCCCTAGTGCGCAGGGATGTGGAGACTGGTTTGGATAGCCACAGGGAAATGTAGTGCTACAGGGATTGGGCAGGATGCACTTCTGAGAGGTCTGTGTGGACTCGATCGGCCAAATGGCTTTTTCCACACTGTAGGCTTCTGTGGTTCACTTGACTGAAGAAAATCTGCCATCCTTACCTGGTCTGGCCTACACGTGATTCCAGACCCACAGCGAACACAGTGGCCCTCTGAAATGGCCCAAGCAAGGGAGTTAATCTAGGGGCAATTAGGGACATGGAGCAAATGCTGGCCCACTGCCTGTAGTGAGGTGGACCTCATCGAACAGGAGTTCCCTGTTTAGGGCTGTTAATCTGGTCCAATCAGGGAGCCCTGGCTGACATAGAATCACAACAGAAAATGAGAACTGTGCTAAAGATGCTAGAGATGCTAGAGATCAGAGTCGAGTGTGTGGTGCTGGAAAAGCACAGCAGGTCAGACAGCATCCAAGGAGCAGGAGAGTGAACGTTTCAGGTATAAGCTTATGCCTGAAATGTCTACTCTCCTGCTGCTCAGATGCTGCCTGACCTGCTGTGCTTTTCCAGTGCCACACTCTTTAACGTGGGATCATAGAACCCCTATAGTGTGGAAACGGCCCTTCGGCCCAACAAGTCGATACTGACCCTCCAAAGAATAACCCACCCAGACCCATTCCTCTACATTTACCCCCAATTTAATGCACTTCCCTAAACATGATGGGGCAATTCAGCATGGCTAATTCACCGCAACGTACACAGCTTTTGGTTTGTCAGAGGGTCAGTGTGGACTTGTTGGGCCGAAGGGCCTGTTTCCACACTGTAGGGATTCTATGAAACAGGAGGAAACCCACTCAGACACGGGGAGAATGTGCAAATTCCACACAGACAGTCGCCCGAGGCTGGGATCAAACCCGGGTCCCTGGCGCTGTGAGGCAGCAGTGCCAAACACTGGGCCATCGTGTCGCCCAAGGGTGAGTGTCAGGGATATTGAATCCTTGATTGCCTGACTCAGCGAGAGGCAGTGTTATTTCCAAAGGCCGTGCGTTTGTATATAAGGGGTGATTGGTGCTGGGCTGGTCAGCCTCTGGGGCATTACTTTCATGCTCACGGGGAAATGAAGGAATAAGCAAATACCTTTCCAGCTCATGGGTGTTGTGCGCCAAGGCTGGCACCAAGCAAGAAGAGGAATTGATCCTGTCTCTACCTGCATTTTCCCGCATTGACTGATGCCCAGTGGCCTGGCAGAGGGAGGTGGGTGAGTCCGACCAGAGATGGCAAAGAGAGTCACCACAACCAGCCCCCTCCCCCAACCACTGAGGCCTGAGCTGGGAACATTGAGCTGTTTCCATCATCATGAGACCTTCAACTGCTATCCCCTCCTCCACACCCCCCCCCCCCACCCCAAATCCCCCACATTCCTTCTATTTGTCACGTTCCCCACTTCCTGCCCTGCCATCATTTGGAAAGAAGCAGGCTCCCTGACAGCCAATCGGATGATTCGCAAGACAACCCAATCCCGGAGATGGCCTCACAAATTCGGAATCATAGAATCCCGACAGCGTGGAAGCAGGCCATTCGGCCCATTGGGTCCACATCAACCCCATGAAGAGCATCCCCACTCAGACCCATTCCCCCTATCCAATCCTATCCCTGTAATCCTGCATTCCCCATGGCCAATCCACCCTAACCTACATCCCTGCACACTGTGGGGTAATTTAACATGGCCAATCCATCCTAACCTGCACATCCCTGGGCACTATAGGGCAATTTAGCATGGCCAATCCACCCTAGCCTGCACATCCCTGGGCACTATGGGACAATTTAGCACGGCCAGTCTATCCTAATCTGCACGCAGAAAGACCACACTTGCACTGAATGCCCCCATGTGTTCTCTCTCAGGGTTTGGGCATCGCCCAAACCCTGAGAGTGCATCATGGAGATTAATCTCCCATAGACCCCAGGAAGGACACCAATGGAGAGATAATTTAGGGGGAAATATCTGTTGGGACTCCCTTCCCCTCATTGTGGTTAACATTTCAGCTCCTCACAAAGCCTGGGATTACCAGTGAACCCTATACCCCTGCCGACAAGAAAATAACCGCATTTAGATAGTGCCTGGCACTACAATCAGCTTTTCCCAAATGACTTCACAGGTGGAAATAAACATTATTCAAAATATAAGCCACTCGAAGTCCCCAAGATTCCAAACTCAGAAGGACTGATCGGGGCCACCTGCGATTCCTCCTGTAGTCAAACAGCCAACTGATGCAGGCCTTTAGAATGGTCTCTTAGCAACAGCTGCCCAGGGACCGGAATTCAGTCTTTCCCTCATCAAACCCCACTCCCCTGAAACAGAGAATGGATCCTGGTGAGAGAAACCGTGAGGTCAGCAAAGGGGGAGCCGATCATACTCTCACCATTTTGACTCTCTGGCAGACCAGGCAGGGTCGGTTTAATGTGGAAAAATCCAACTGGAGAAATGTTATTGCAATAACATGGCAACTTCCTGAGTTATACAACTACTTGAGGCAACAGGAGGCCCAAGCTAAATAAATAATATCTGCCGGGAGGAGACTTTTCAATGTGCGAGGAATGAAAGGCTGCGGTTAAATATAGACTCTGTACTTTATCAGCTCACTCTGAGGGAACTGTGTTTTCACCTACCCAGAGTCGAGCAAGAGACATCCTTACCACATTTACAGATTGGAATCCACTCGAGGGGTTCACGGGTTTATACATAGAATAACAAGATACCCGGGAATGAGTTACAGACTGGAATTTAACTGTGGGTTTTGGAGGGTTTATATATAGAATAACAGATATCCAGGAGGGATTTTCAGATTAGAATCCAATTAAGGGTTTGAGGAGGTTTATATATAGAATAACATATACCTGAGAATGAGTTACAGACTCGAATCTAATCAAGGGGTTCGGGGGGTTTATATATAGAATAACAGATACCTGAGCTTGAATTACAGACTCGAATCTAATCGAGGGGTTCGGAGGGTTTTATATATAGAATAACAGACACCTGAGAAAGAGTTACAGACTCGAATCTAATCGAGGGGTTCGGGGTGGTTTATATATAGAATAACAGATACCCAGGAATGAGTAATAGATTGGAATCTAATTGAGAGGTTCAGGGGTTTATATATAGAATTACAGATACTCAGGAATGAGTTACAGACTCGAATCTAATCAAGGGGTTTGGGGGGGTTTATATATAGAATAAAAATTACCCGGGAGTGAGTTACAGACAGGAATCTAATCAAGGAGTTCGGGGGTTTATATATAGAATAACAGATACCCAGGTGTGAGGTACAGACTGGAATCTGATTCAGGAGCTCGGAGGTTTTATATATAGAATAACAGATATGCGGGACTGAGTTACAGATTGGAATCTAATTGAGGGGTTCAGGAGGATTTATATACAGAATAACAGATACCCGGGGGGGTGTTATAGACTGGAATCGAGGGAACTTCGATGCCTTCTTTTTGAATCCTATTTGTGACAATCGATGAAATATTTTTGGACATTCTGATGTCGTGAAAGACACCATCAAAATGCAAGTCTTTCTCTCCTCTTCAGCAGTGATAATGCCACAAGAGATCAGCTGGTATTTAAATGCATCTTATCCCACACACTTAAGATTAGGGAGGAGCTGAAATATGAAATTGTACTCAGTCTCTAAAACCCTGAAATAGGAACGGTTCCTCAGTGCAGGACTCAAACCGACCAGGGAACTGGAATCTGATGAGTGGAAATCATGTAGTTCAAGGACAATCTGAAAAACACATTGTTGGAATCTAGACCCAGCTCAGCCATCACTGCCAACCACAAATATTAGCAAAACATGCAGCACATTAGCTGTGAGAGAGTGTCTATTGCCCTGGGTGTCAATTTGTGTCTATATTATAGATGTGATTAAATACTGCAAACTGCACTGTGGGGAGCAACGATGAGACACTGAGCTATTTTCTCTTTCCCTGTGACAGTTAGTTTGCTGATAATATCTCAGCATACACCTCACGGTGGGTCTTTAGCTGGGGCAGGGTTTCCTGGAGGTTTGCAACATCGTTTCCAGCTCTGACTGGGCCCGTCCTCATGCTCTGGGCCCGACTCTCGGAGAATTCCTGGATCCCGTGATGTATCTCACAAAATTTAGCTTCCCAAGCGGGTGGGGGGGCGGAGGGGGGGGGGAGGTGTTTGTGTGTGTGTCTGTGTGTGTGTGGAGGGGTGGGGGTGGAGCTGTTGACAGGTTCGGGGCCCAGTCAGCCCCCATTGGGGGCTGCCCTGTCCCCGGCAACGGGAATTGCCTGACTGTCAGTGGCGGCCATATTGGGGCCTTGCAGAGGTGTGTAGACCAAACTTGAGCGAGTCAGCCCCCTCAACGTGGGGAGAGGTAGCCAAGTAACCAACCGAAAGGTTGCAGTTCAGAAGGTTCACTCGCCTGACCCCTGTGGCAAAGAGGTTGTCTTGTGAGTTAAGGTTAAGGAGGTCGGGCCTATATATCCAGTGGAGTTTACAAAATCCATGGGTGATTTTATTGAGACATACAAGGGTGGATGCTGAGAAACTTCCCTCCCTATGGGCTGTCTAGAATGAAGGGATACAATTTCAAAATATGCAGTGTTGTATTTAACATGGAGATATGGGAATATTTATTCTGTTAAAATTCATTGATGGCCTGGAATTCTCTGTTCCCATCGAATAGTGGAGGCCAGATCACTGTTCCACACGTATGCCAGAATCCTACACGTATGCAAATATGAGGCCATTTGGCCCATTGATTCTGCACCCAACTCTCCGAAGAGCATCCGATGCAGACCTACTCCCCTACCTCCTCCATGGCCAATTCACCCTAACCTGCACATCCCTGGGCACTATGGGGCAATGTAGCATGGCCAACATCCCTGGGCACTATGGGGCAATGTAGCATGGCCAATCCACCCTAACCTGCACATCCCTGGGCATGGCCAATCCACCCTAACCTGCACATCCCTGGGCACTATGGGGCAATGTAGCATGGCCAATCCACCCTAACCTGCACATCCTGGGCACTATGTGGCAATGTAGCATGGCCAATCCACCCTAACCTGCACATCCTGGGCACTATGGGGCAATGTAGCATGGCCAACCCACTTAATCCACCCATCTTTGGGCTGGAAGAGGAAACCGGAGCACTCAGAGGAAACCCACACAGACACGGGGAGAATGAGCAAACTCCACACAGACAGTCACCCGAGGCTGGAATTGATCCCTGATCCCTGGCGCTGTGAGGCAGCGGCGGTAACCACTGAGCCACCGTGTCATCATCATCATCATCATCATCATATTCATTTCTGAGTTAGACAGAATATTGATCAACAAGGAAGTCAATGGTTATGGACGACCTGACAAAAGTGGGGGATGAGTACACAGTTGGATCACGGAACAGCAGAGCAGGCTCAAGGGGCTGAATGTCCTGTCCTTGCCCTGAATCTAGTGCAAGAAACCCTAGTAGCAAAACATTTCTCCTCATATAACGAAAAATCACTTCACTGCTTCCTGCATCGAACCGGACAGCTGTGCACAAATGTTTGGAATTCGGTGATTTTATAAATTTAAAACTCTGCCTCTTGACCTCTCCATCCTGTTTAACAAATCCCTTGAGGAGATTAAAAGGCCTTTCACAGAAGGTGAGCAAACTCCCAGCATTCCCTTCCAGGCCTTCACTTTGAAAGTTCCAGCAGCCAGGAGGTGGATTTCTGAGCTACACTGCTCCTGATGCCACCTGCAACCTCCCCCCCCCCCTCCCCCCCCCCACCGGGGTCTTCGTGGTCAAAGTCATGACCTTCAGTCTCTGCTTGTATGATGTCTGACTGTCAGCTCAACCACCAAGTTTACTCCACACTCCCCCATACCTTTAGGATTAACCAGTAAGTTAACTTTCATTTATTCTTTCACTGGATGTGGCTACTTGCCCGTCCTTAATTGTCCCTTGAGAAGGCGCTGCTGAACTGTCTTCCTGAACTGCTAGTGGAAAGACACCCACAATGCCCTTAGGGAGGGAATTCCAGGATTTTAACCCAACAACACTGAAGGAACGGCGATATATTTCCAAGTCAGGATGGTGAGTGGCTTAGAGGGGAATCTGCAGGGGGTGGTGTTCCCATGTATCTACTGCCCCTGTCCTTCCAGATGGCATTGGGTTTGGAAGGTGCTGTCTAAGGATCTTGGATGAATTTCTGCAGTGCATCTTATAGTTGGTACACCCTGCTGCTACTAAGTGTCGGAGGTGGAGGGAGGGGATGCTTGTGGATGTGGGGTCAATCAAGCGGGGGCTGCTTTGTCCTGGATGGTGTCGAGCTTCTTGAGTGTTGTTGGAGCTGCCCCCATCCAGGGGCAAGTGGGGAGTGTTCCCTCACCCTCCTGACTTGTAGATGGTGGACAGGCTTTGGGGAGTCAGGAGGTGAGGCTGCAGGATTCCCAGCCTCTGACCTGCTCTTAGATTAGATTAGATTACAGCGTGGAAACAGGCCCTTCGGCCCAACAAGTCCACACCGACCCGCCGAAGCGCAACCCACCCCTACCTCTACATTTACCCCTTACCTAACACTACGGGCAATTTAGCATGGCCAATTCACCTGACCTGCACATCTTTGGACTGTGGGAGGAAACCGGAGCACCCGGAGGAAACCCACGAAGACACGGGGAGAACGTGCAAACTCCACACAGTCAGTCGCCTGAGGCGGGAATTGAACCCGGGTCTCAGGCACTGTGAGGCAGCAGTGCTAACCACTGTGCCACCGTGCCCAAGTCAGGATGGTGAGTGGCTTAGAGGGGAATCTGCAGGGGGTGGTGTTCCCATGTATCTACTGCCCCTATCCTTGTAGCCACTGCGTTTATGCAGTAAGTCTCGTTGAGTTTCTGGTCAATGGCATCCTCCTGGATGTTGATATCGAGGGATTCAATGATGGTAACACCATTGAAAGTCAAGGGGTGACGGCTTGATTTTCTCTTGTTGGAGATAGACATTGCCTGGCATTTGTGTGGCATGAATGTTACTTGTCACTTGTCAGCCCAAGCCTGGATATTGTCCAGATCTTGTTCCATTTGAACATGGACTGCTTCAGTATCTGAGGAATCGCGAAGGGTGCTGAACATTGGGCAATCATCGTCAAACATTTCCACTTCTGACCTTACGGTGGAGGGAAGGTCATTGATGAAGCAGCTGAAGACAGCCTAGGGCAGTACCCTGAGGAACTCCTGCAGAGATGTCCTGGAGCTGAGATGACTGACCTCCAACAACCACAACCATCTTCCTTTGTCCCAGACATGACCCCAAACAGCAGAGAGCTTTCCCTCATTCCCGTTAACCCCAGTGATGAATAAGAGCTGCCTTTTGTTTTAATAGCTTTGTGATTATTATCCTGGGCTTTTCTTGCAGTCTTAGCCTGGAGTATAATCCACAATTCTGACAACTCTCCAGCCCTGGAGAGTTGGTAGCTTCTATATTAGGAGGTTCAGATTGACCTAGATACCATGTGAGAGTTTTATTAAGGGTAACAGTTCCATTTCAACCGTGGAATGTTTGGCAGTTAGAGAGTGAGAGAAAGAGATAGACAGACAGACACCCAGTTTCCAGCTGACCTCTCCTTCTACAACCCTCAGAAACAAGTGAGAAACTTGGGATTTATACTGGACTCAAAGCCAGCAGTCACTTTCACTGGAATCAAAATGTATTGGCTCAGCACCGTCAATGTATACAGCACAAAACTACATCAGTCAGTGTACAGAGTCCCCACTTAAACAGCACAACACTACATCAAACAGACTAAAGATGACCAACATGGAGTCAAAAGGCATTTATGTGAGCGTGTGTGTATGTTTGTGTGTGTGAATGTATCTGTGCAAATGTGTGTGTGTGTGTGAGGAATTGTGTGTTGTGCGCACGTGTATGTGTAAATGTGTCTGTGTAAATTTGTGTGTGTGAGAAATCACGTGTGTGTGTATGCATGCAAATGTGTCTGTGTAAGTGTGTGCGTGTGGGTGCGCGCATATGCATGTCTGTATGTATGTGTAAATGTGTCTGCGCTGCATGTCTGCGTGTGTGTGTGCGCGCATGTATGTAAATGTGTTTTTGTGTGTGTCTGTGTGTTTGTGAGTGTGTGTGCGTGTGCCTGTGTGTGTGAGTGAAGGCAGACAAAAGCTTGAACACACGCACCGACAGGTTCAGGAACAGCATCTTCCCTGCTGTTATTAGGCTGCTGAACAGACTTCTCTCACTTCAAATCTAATGGTGGTCTTGCCGAGCACATCTCCTGTACAGTGTAACCCTGTGTGCCTCACTCTGTCTCAGCACCCTGTGTCCTTGTTTCCTATGATCTGCCTGTACTGCTCGCAAAACAAAGCTTTCCACTGTGACAACAATGAATCTAATGAAAGGAAAGTGGAGTTGAAGCCCCAATCAGAACAGCCATGATTTTATAGAAGAGCAAAGAGGGGCTGAATGGCCTTGTCCCATTTCTCCATCCTTCACACAGAATGAAAGCATGGGCTCGTCGAGCCAGCTCTGACCATGGGTCGCTTGTTCTCAAGGTCTGCAGTCTATTAGAGTCTTCACCTCCCTCAGATCAGTCCCGCCGACACCAATCTGCAGGCTTTTACGAGCCGAGTTTGGCACCGCCTGAGAAGGGCTGCTGGATTTACAGACTTAGCCCGTCCTCTGTTATTAGTTCCTTCAACTGAGAAGGGACTCTGTAAATGCCAGTGTTTGACTTCACTGTGGACCGGGGGGGAGTTCCTGCGGAGCTGACCAGTCACATCCAGGGGGTCACCGGCTGGGGTCCCAAATCCACCAAGCTGGGGTTGGGGGTAGGGGGAGGTGAACAAGCTACTCTGCTCCCCAACGCAGTGTCCAGGGCAGTTCGGAGACCAAGGAGATACGGGGCAAGTTTGGACTCATGCCAACAATTATCGCCTTGTGCACAGGGATGACTAATGACTGGATGAAGTTGCCAGAAAAAGCAATGAGCTGGTAAAGAAAGAGGCAGTAAGATTCATAGCCTGTGCAAGCGAGGGAAAACGCATTCCCCATCCAGACCTTAGCTCCCAAAGCTGGTTTTGGCTCGCTCGCTGAGTGGTGGGGCATCGCTCTGAGATGGATGGACCCCAGCTAGTTTTCTGCAGACGGGGGAAACCTCTACAATGTTGGGTGAGGAGCCCTTTTAAAGATATTGAGGGCATAGTGCAGGAAGACAGTGCTAAAATAGAAGGTCAGTCATGGTCTGGTTGAATGGCAGCAAGAGGTTTGAGGGGCTGAATGGCCTCCTGTTGTTTCTATTTCCTGTGTTTCCCGGTGTGGTCACTGAATTCAGTGACCAATAGAAAGGCCGAATAGGAACTGAGCTTGTGTGTGGGTCACCAACTCATTAAGTAAACATTGAGAAGGTCCCAACTTTTCCTCAGAATTTCTCTTTCTCTTCATTTCTCTTTCTCTCAATCTGTCCATTTCGCACTGCCTCCCTCAGTAACTCTCTGCAGCACATCTCTTAATTCTTGGAGGGCAGTTGGGCTCCTTCGCACAAGGACGCCCCCGAAAACGTGCCAAGTGGGCACTGCCAGCAGGTAAGACCTAAAACACAGGACCAGCATGGAAGAGCACAATACTGCAGATGCTGGACTCTGTACTTAAAACAGCAAATGCTGGAGATCATAGCAGGTCAGGCAGCAGCCACAGAGAGAGAACAAGCTAACATTTTGACTCTTCTGATGAAGAGTCATCTAGACTCCAAACATTAGCTTGCTCTCTCTCTCTCTCTCTAAGTCTCTCTCTCTCTAAGTCTCTCTCTCGCGCTCTCTCTCTCTCTCTCTCTCTCTCCATGGATGCTAGCCTGACCCACTGTGATTTCCAGCACTTGCTGGTTTCACGTTGGTGCAGAGGTAGGCCATTCAGCCTATCAAGTCTGCTACATCGTTCTGGCCTCCACCCCCGAACCCTAACCACCCGACGCCTGGAGGAAGAACGTCTCATCTTCCGCCTTGGGACCCTCCAACCCCAGGGCATCAATGTGGATTTCACCAGTTTCCTCATCACCCCGCTACCCTCCACCTCATCCCAGATCCAACCCTCCAACTCAGCACCGCTCTCTTGACCTGTCCGTCTTCCTTCCCAACTATCTCCCACCTATCACCATTACCCCCATCGACCTGTTGCACTCTCAGCTACCTTTCCCCTCCAGCCCCACCCCCTCCCATTTATCTCTCCACCCCCTTGGCTGTGTGAGAGTATGTGTGAGCAAGTGTGCGTCTGTGTGTGTGCGTGTGTGTATAAGTGTGTGTCTGTGTGAGAGTGTGTGAGAGAGTCCGTGTGAGAGAGTATCCGTGTATGAGTGTGTGTGTGTGTCCGTGTGAGAGAGTATCTGTGTATGAGTGTGTGCGTGTGTCCGTGTGAGAGAGTATCTGTGTATGAGTGTGTGCGTGTGTGTGTGTCCGTGTGAGAGAGTATGTGTATGAGTGTGTGTGTGAGAGAGTATCTGTGTGTGAGTGCGTGTGTGTGTGTGCGAGAGAGAGTGTATGTGTGGGAGTCTCACTCTCTCCATCTCTGTAAACATTAGCCTCTGTTTTTCTCTCTCTCTTTGTTTATTTCTCTGTCTTTCCTCTCTCCTGCTTGTCTCTCGCTGCCTTTATATCTCTATTGCTGTTTTCTCTGGTCTCTCCATCTCTTCCTATGCATCCCTCCTTTCTCTCTATCTCTGATTTCACGTTTCTCTCTCTCTATTCTGTTGCCTCCTTCCACCCCCTCTCCTCTTTGTGTTTCTATGAATTTCTCTCTCTTTGCTTCCCTCCTCCGCCCTCCCTCTCTCTTTTTCTCAAAATGACCTGACAGATTCTCAATGTTTATCTGCGCTCTCTGGGTTAACCCTTTCCTGCCCGCATGTTTACTGAGCTTGCTCTCCACTGCTGCTTTCTGCACATGTTTCTGCTTTGTTTTTATTGACTCTAGACCTTGCCACCATTGTCTCAGTGTGATCTTTAGGGAATGCCCGAGTGCCTGTTTTTTTAGCAGTGAAAGGCAGCCTCAGTGGATTCATAGACGCCCCGCAGCGTGGATAGAGACCATTCAGCCCATTGAGTTTGCAGGGAGTGGATCCAGATTCATTTGCTCTTGAAACCCTCACACCACCTTCGCCTCTCCATCCCCCAAAACCGGAAAAACATTTTGGCCGAGGTATTGGAGGAAAGGGTGGACGGTGACGATGCCACCCACAGCTGAAGAGCTGACCACTGCCTCGCTCACAGACCGAGAGTGCCTGAGGTCAGACCATGTGACACAGAAACATGCCCGCTAATGGCGGGAGAGAAATCGGCACCACATCCTGAAACCGTCTGCATCCCCAACAAGCACCACCTCATCCTCCCCCAGCCCCTACACCCCTCCCATTGGCTGTAATCTCCTCAAATCCATATACCCCCGCAATCTCTGTAACCCCCCTCCTGCTCCGGAATCCCTCCCTATCTCTGTAACCCCCCTCCTGCTCCGGAATCCCTCCCTATCTC
>NC_057748.1:15849198-15850849 GCF_004010195.1 Chiloscyllium plagiosum | reverse complement strand
CTACATCCCTCCCTATCTCTGTCACCTCCTCCTGCTCCTGAATCCCTCCCTATCTCTGTAACCTCCTCCTGCTCCTGAATCCCTCCCTATCTCTGTAACCCCCCCCCCTGCTCCTACACCACTCCCTATCTCTATCACCTTGTCCAGCCCTGGTACCCCTCCGGGTCTCTGCACTCCTGTAACTCTGGCCTTTAAAGCATTAGGATTTGGTGACCCCCCCCTGCTCCTACACCACTCCCTATCTCTATCACCTTGTCCAGCCCTGGTACCCCTCCGGGTCTCTGCACTCCTGTAACTCTGGCCTTTAAAGCATTAGGATTTGGTGATGGCCCAGTGGCATTAACAATATTAATAGTTAATTAGCTAATTAATAGATAATTATTTAATTTGGAGGGTGGCTCAGTGATTAGCACTACTGCTTCAGTGCCAGGGAGTTGAGTTCAATCCCAGTTTTGGGCAACTTTGTGGGGCGTTTGCACATTCTCCCTGTGTCTCTGGTTTTCCTCCAGGTGATCCGGTTTCCTCCCACAATCCAGGGATGTGTAGGTTAGGGTGGATTGGCCATACTAAATTACCCCATAGTGTTTAGGGATGTGCAGGTTAGGATGGATTGGCCATGGGAAATTACGCATAGTGTTTAGGGATGTGCAGGTTAGGGTGGATTGGCCATGCTAAATTATCCCATAGTGTTTAGGGATGTGCAGGTTAGGGTGGATTGGCTGTGGTAACTCTGGGGATAGGGTAGGTTGGTATAAACTTCCTAGGCCAAGGTCCAGGCCCTGTGCTGGCCCCTCAGGGCTCAATCCTGGGCGGGAAGGTGGTGAAATTTGAATTACAGGGGGATCCACCCCCACCCTCTTCCTGATATCTGTGGACTCATTTTCACCGGTTTTGATTTATCATGGCCCAAACATAATAGGGAACCTTCCAGAACCAGGGACCGGTGGCTGCTGGGATGGTGAATTTCCCATTGAAATGTATGGCTTCACTCCGATCCACAGTTACGGGCTTCAATGATAGTTCTCGGAACGTATTCCCTGTGGATACGGGGCGACTACTGTATTTTGAAATCTGGACTTAAAGATCGAATAATGATCAGGAAATTGTCATTTGGGGACCAATCCAACTCGTTCACTAATCCCCTTTCGGGGAGTAGTCTGATGTCGTCTAAATGTTTATAAAATCATGAGGGGTATCGATAAGGCAGGTATCTTTTCCCTCGGGTGGGGGATTTCAAGACTGCGGGGGGGGGGGGCATATTTTTAAGGTGTGAGGAGAAGGATTTCAAAAGTACACGAGGGACAATTTTCTTTTACACAGAGTGTAGTTCGTGTGTGGAATGAACTGCCAGAGGAAATGGTAGATGTGGGCACGCTTACAAAAAAAGACATTTGGATAAGTTCGTGAATAAGAAACGTTTGGAGGGATAAGGGCCTAGAGCAGTCGAGTGGGACTAATTTAGTTTGGGATTATGGTTGGCACGGACTGGTTGGAGCGAAGGGTCTGCTTCTGTGCTGTCTGAGTGACTCCAGGCCCACAGCATCGTGATCGACTCTCAATGGCCCCTCTGGGTAATAAATGCTGATTTATTTTTGTTCACATAAAACATGTAATCCTCTTTTTAATTGTTTCACCATGCCTCGATTCCCAA
>NC_057748.1:15841649-15848698 GCF_004010195.1 Chiloscyllium plagiosum | reverse complement strand
AGACCAAGGTACAGGGGAGAAACACTGCAAGGCCCTCTCTCTTTCAAACATCCTCTACGTGTGGTGTCAGTGCTCCATGATTCTAGCGATTCAATCCAGGCCAGACTGGGTAAGGACAGCAGATTTCCTTCACTTACCAGACATCAGTAAACCTAATGGGTTTTTCCAACAATCATAGTCATCAGACTGATGCTTCCTGTCAAGTCCAGATTTTAGTCATTGATTGCCTCAGCTCGCCGAGATTCGATCCCAAGACTCTCAGGCATCACGGTTCCAGAGATGTGACTGCTTTACCGTCTCCTCTCGGAAGAAACATAGACAGGCTGCTTAAGAAGGCGTTCAGCACCTTTATGGCTCAGACCATTGAGTATAGGAGTTGGGACGTTATGTAGAGGTTATACAGGATGTTGGTGAGGCCTTTTCTGAATCCAAGTCCCGTCACCCTGTCATCGAAAGGATAGTATTAAGCTCGAGAGGGTTCAGAAGAGATTTTCGAGGGTATGGAGGGTTTCAATTAAGGAGAGACAAGATAGGCTGGAGCTATTTTCCCTGGAGCGTAGGAGGTTTGAGGGGTGACCTTACAGAGGTTTATAAAATCATGAGGGGTATAGATAAGGTGAATGGCCAGGTGTCTTTTCCCTAGGGTGGGGGACGAGAGGGCACATTTTCTAAGGTGGGAGGGGAATTTTTTTTAAAAAAAGAACATATGAGGCAATTTTTTTTTTACGCAGAGTGTGATTTGTGTGTGGAATGAATTTCCAGAGGAAGTGGTGAATGTGGCTGCTGTTACAACATTTAAAAGACATTTCGCTAAGTACATGAACGGGAAAGGTTTGGAGGGATATGGGCCAATCACGCGCAGATTAGTTTGGGATTACAGTCGCCGTGGACTGGCTGGACTGTTTCCGTGCTTACCATGATGCGGGGGAACCAGTGTTGGACTGGGGTTGACAAAGATCGCACAACACCAGGTTATAATCCAATGGGTTGATTTGGAAGCACTAGCTTTCGGAGCACTGCTCCTTCATCAGGTAGCTGTGGAGCAGGATCAGAAGACATTATCAATGGGGGAGAATTTTGCTCTAAATTCTTGTGTCTTATGATCTCTGCCACCTGATGAAGGAGCAGTGCTCTGAAGGCTCACCCTTTCAAATAAACCTGTTGGGCAGGAACCTGGTGTTGTGTGATTTTTAAGTGTTTCCCTGCTGAATGATACAGGACAGATGTCAGAGGTAGTTTCTTTACTCAGAGAGTGGTAGGGACGTGCCTGCAACAGTAGTATTGTATTGGATAGACATATAGATGAAAATGGAATAGTGTAGAATCTAAAATTTGAACTTAGGTTATTATTAGAAGCAACAAGTATATGTGGATTTTTTACTAACCACAAAATGGCTGTTCAATTTAAAAGAATTCAAGAAACTAGCTGAGAGTAGTGATTGAACCCGGTGAACTTGTACACTATTTTGCAGAATTCAAAGATAAGAGGACAATAGAGTTTTCATAAAATAAATACTGACACATTAACTGACCATTCAAACTAATGTTAAACTGCTACCGTGGCATAACAATTTATGTAAATAAGATTTATTTCCCAAGGAATACCATTGGATTAACCTGTTGTCAATCATGTCACCATGTTACAGTTGATTGGACTTTTCTTGATTTTCATTGGTTAAAAAGGCTTCCAATTGGTTTCGTAGGTCGGTGCAACATTGAGGGCCGAAGGGCCTTGCTGTGCTGTTATGTTCTATGTATGACTCTGTGACTACCAAGAGCACTAACTTCCTCACCCAAAAATTAGATTAGATTCTCTACAGTGTGGAAACAGGCCCTTCGGCCCAACAATTCCACACTGATCCTCTGAAGAGTAACCCACCCAGACCCATTTCCCTCTGACTAATGCACCATCACTATGGGCAATTTAGCATGGCCAATTCACCTGATCTGCACACCTTTGGAGGAAACCAGAGCACCTGGAGGAAACCCACGCAGACACGGGAAGAATGTGCAAACTCCACACAGACAGTCATCCAAGGCTGGGACTGAACCTGGGACCTGGTGCTGTAGGCCAGCAGTGCTAACCACTGAGCCACCATGCCACCCTTATGGATAAGGCTATTTTAGAATGAATAATGTGGAATGACTTCCGGGTCAGGGAATATGTTACAGCAGTAAGGGGGAAAGGTCATCTCGGAAGACTCTCCAATTAAAACTGGGTAAAATTTAAAAACTGTAAAGGAGCAATTACATTGATGGGACTGTACTATAGACCCCTCACACTCCAAGAGACGCAGAATGGAGCAGATATGTTGGCAAACTTAGGGAAGTGTAAAAGTAATAGGGTGGTGATTGTAGGGAGTTTCGACTAACCAACAGTACCTATAGTGTGAAAGGTTTAGAGGGAGCAGAGTTATTTTTTTAAAATGCATCCTGAAGAGCTTTATAAGCCAGTATATAAACGGCCTGACAAGACAAGGAGTGTTCCTGGACTTCATTTTTAGGCATCAACACCGAGCAAGTATTTTGCAGACAGCTCTGTTAGATGCAAGATTGGCATGGAAAAAAGGTCAAGAATGGGCCTGAGCTCAAACTTCTCGGCTGGCTGACTTTAATAAGATCAGATCATCATTTGGCCAAAGTGGACTGGGAAACAGATACCTTCTCTCTCAGAGCAGTGGGATCCATTCAAGAAAGAAACAGTACAAGGTCAACAGAGAGAAAGGATGAAGGGCTTTCGCCCAAAATGTCGATTCTCCTGCTCCTCGGATGCTGCCTGGCCTGCTCCACAGTTCAGCACCACACTCTCGACTCTGATCTGCAGTCCCTCACTTTCGCCACAGAGAAAGGATGGGACCATCAAATCCTGTGAACCCTGGGTATTGAGGGACATACAGCATTGGACAAAGAGAAAAGGGAGGTTTCCGGCAGACAGTGAGGCCTCGACACAACAGGAGACTTGGAGCATCACGGAAAGTATTCCATTTGCATGCATCGCTGCTTGTTATGTCAACTTCCCTGCACGGGATTGTCAGAAACTGCAGAGAGTTGTGAACACAACTAAATGCATGACGTAAGCCAACCTTTCCATCCACTGACTCCATCTGTACACACCACCGCCTCAGGAAGGCAGTCAACATCAGCAAAGACGTCTCCCACCCCGGTTATAATCTCTGCCAACAAAAAGCTTACAAAAAGATACAAAAGCTTAAACACACATACCGACCGATTCAAGAACAGCTCCTTCTCCGCTGCTGTTGTTAAACCGCTGTGTTGAGAGTGTGGCGCTGAAAAAGCACAGCAGGTCGGGGAGCATCCGAGGAGCAGGAGAATCGACGTTTCGGGCAATAAGCCCTTCCTGATCAAACGTCGAATCCCCCAGCTCCTCGGATGCTGCCTGACCTGCTGTGCTTTCCCCAGCGCCACATTCTCGACTCTACTCTCCAGCATCTGCAGTTCCCTCACCTTCTCCGTTATCAGACTTCTGACTCGACTTTCTCAGGCTTTAAATGTAATGCTGACCTCGCTCGTTGTGGGCGTTCCCTGCTGCCGCTAACATTGTATCCCTCGCCCTGTTCAATCAGCCTTACACAGTTTGTATGACACAGTCTGCCTGTACCACAGGCGAAACAAAACTTTGCACTGTCCCGAGTAGATGCGACAATAATAAATCAAATTAGATCTGTGTAGCCAGCGCAAGAGGGGACTTAAAAGGATTAGGGGAGCTACAAAGGACCTGAAAGGTAACTGGGAGGCAAATCCTAATTTGTTTTACCACATGTTACCAATAAAAAGAGAATTTTAAGCCCCATAGCAATAATTTGTCTGTGAAGCCAGAGGATGTAGGTTGGATTCTAAATGAATATTGGTATTCTCTACTGAGAGGGATGGTCTGGGTATAGAAATCATGTGATTCTGGTGAAGAAATTAGCGTAGACAGAGAGGGGAGGCTTAAAAGTGGGTAAATCTCCGTGCCTCGAAGACTGTGGTGCTGGAAAAGCACAGCCAGTCAGGCAGCATCCGAGGAGCAGGAGAGTTGACGTTTCAGGCATAATCACCTGCCTGATGAAGGGCTTGTGCCCGAAACGTCGATTCTCCTGCTCCTCGGATGCTGCCTGACCGGCTGTGCTTTTCCAGCACCACACTTTCTACCCTCATCTGCAATCCCTCCCTTTCTCCTAAACCTCCTCGGCGGGTAAGTGAGGCAAGAGAGGAAATAACCGGGCACCTACACACATTTTCACTTTTTAGATTAGATTAGATTCCCGACAGTGTGGCCCAACCAGTCCACACTGACCCTCTGAAGAGTAACCCACCCAGACCCATTTCCCTCTGACTAATGCACCTAACACTACGGGCAATTTCTTACGGCCAGTTCACCTGGCCCGCACATCTTTGCATTGTGGGAGGAAACCGGAGCACCCGGAGGAAACCCACGCAGACACGAGGAAAATATGCAAATTCCACACAGACAGTCGCTTGAGGCTGGGATCGAACCTGGTACTGTGAGGCAGCAGTGCTAACCACTGAGCCACCGTGTCTCATTTCCTCTGCGCCCGCAGAAATGATGCAGTAGGGCTGGAGGATAACTGACGTGGTGCCGTTGTTCGAGAAGGGAGTAAGGGATGAATCAAGAAACGATGGCCCAGTCAGTCTAACCTTGGTGTTGGGACAAGTTTGGATGAAATTCTGAGGGACAGAAATAACCTGGGTTTGGAGAGGTCGAGACTCATCAAGGACAGTCAGTACAGTTTTGTTAAGGGGAGATCATAGCTGACCAACTTCACTGAGTTTTTCAAATGGGGTGACCATGTTTGTACATGAAGGCAATGCTTCTTCCTCAATCCACTTGGATTTCGGCAAAGCTTTCGATAACGTCCTGTATGAGACACTGGTATGACTGTATGGGATCCATGGAAATTTGATCAATTGGATCCACAATTAACTGAGTGGCAAGAAAATATATTGGGTGCAATTCTGGTCTCCCTCCAATCGAAAGGATGTTGTGAAACTTGAAAGCGTTCAGAAAAGATTTACAGGGATGTTGCCAGGGTTGGAGGGTTTGAGCTATAGGGAGGGGCTGAGTAGGCGGGGGCTGTTTTCCCTGGAGTGTCGGAGGCTGAGGGGTGACCTTATAGAGGTTTATAAAATCATGAGGGGCATGGATAGGGTGAAAATCTTTTTTCCCTGGGGTGGGGGAGTCTAAAACTAGAGGGCATAGGTTTAAGGTGAGAGAGGAAAGTTATGAATAGGACTTAAGGGGCAACTTTTTCACCCAGAGGGTGGTGCGTGTCTGGAATGAGTTGCCAGAGGAAGTGGTGGAGACTGGTACAATTACAACATTCGGGTCATACAATCCCGACAGTGTGGAAACTGGCCAATTAGCTCAACAAGGAGAAAATGAGGACTGCAGCTGCTGGGAATCAGGGTCAAAAAGTGTGGCGCTGGAAAAGCACGGCATGTCAAGCAGCATCCGCGGAGCAGGAAGATCGACGTTTCGATCATGAGCTCTTCATCAGGAACGTCGATTCTCCTGCTCCCCAGATGCTGCCTGATCTGCTGTGCTTTTCCAGCACCACACTCTCAACATTTGGCTCAACAAGTCCACTCCGACCCTCTGAAGAATAACCTGCCTGGACTCATTCCTTCACCCAACATTTATCCCTGATTAATGCACCTAATCTGCACATCCCTGGCTGGGACAATTTAGCGTGGCCAATCCACCCTAACCTGCACATCCCTGGGCACTATGGGACAATTTAGGATGGCCAATCCACCCTAACCGGCACATCCCTGGGCACTACGGGACAATTTAGCATGGCCAATCCACCCTAACCTGCACATCCCTGGGCTCTACGGGACAATTTAGCATGGCCACTCCACCCTAACCTGCACATCCATGGGCACTATGGGACAATTTAGCATGGCCAATCCACCCTAACCTGCACATCCCTGGGCACTACGGGATATTTTAGCATGGCCAATCCACCCTAACCTGCACATCCCTGGGCACTACGGGACAATTTAGCATGGCCAATCCACCCTAACCTAAACATCTTTGGATTGTGGGAGAAAACCAGTGCACCTGGTGGAACTCCACGTAGACATGGAGGGAGAATGTGCAAGTTCGATGCAGACAGTCACCTCAGGCTGGAATCGAACCTGGGTCCCTGGCACCGTGAGGCAGCAGTGCTTACCATTGATGGGTACATGAATAGGAAGGGTTTAGAGGGATATGTGCCAAGTGCTGGAAAATGGGACTAGCTTTACCGAGGACATCTGTTCGGCACGGATGAGTTGGACCGAAGGGCCTGTTTCCAGGTTGTACAGCTCAAATGACTCCCCAGAGAAACCATGACCCATTCTCAAAAAAAGTCATTTCAAAACTCCAAGTAGGAAAGTGGCCTGTGCCCGAAACGTCGAATCTCCTGTTCCCTGGATGCTGCCTGACCTGCTGTGCTGTTCCAGCAATAAAGTTTCAACTTTGATCTCCAGCATCTGCAGACCTCACTTTCTCCCCCAAGTATATTTCATTGCTGCACAAAGACTCAGGGAGGATGAACCATCCAGAGAAGGCTACAGTAGTTAAGGATGGTATCAAATCAAAAAACAAGGCACATTACAATGCAGCAGTTTGGGCAAGTTCTAACTACAGCATAGGATGCCTTCATATCTGAGCCCCCGTTCAGCCAAGAATAGGGGCTCGTCTGCCTCAAGGTGAGGAGAAAGGAGATTTCAGTGAACCAAGCGGTTGTGACCAAGTGGCACTGCAGGCGATGACGTTCTTGGTGAGGAATGTGGGGGAGTAAGGTATTTGACGAGCTATGAGCAGGGGTGAGGGGCTGGGTGAAGCAAACTATCGAATAATAGTCTCGGCTCCACGTGAGTTAGTCTCTGTCCCGACTCGAGGTTGTTCCCAGGACTGTTTGCCTGGGAGAATGAGGTTGTGGCAGGAGCAGGCTGGGGTGGGGTTGGTGGGTTGTGCAATGAATGAAGGCAATGGATGGAAGGGGAGGGCGAGTGGGGTTTGGGGGGTGGGTTGGTGGAAG
>NC_057748.1:15830910-15838471 GCF_004010195.1 Chiloscyllium plagiosum | reverse complement strand
TGTGTGTGTGTGTATGTGTGTCTAAGTGTTTATATATGTGTGTATGTGTGTCTAAGTGTTTATATATGTGTGTGTGTGCGTGTATGTGTGTCTAAGTGTTTATATATGTGTGTGTGTGCGTGTATATGTGTGTCTAAGTGTTTATATATATGTGTGTGTGTGTGTGTGTATACATGGTGCCTTCAAGGCAGGGGTGCGTGAAATAGCCGTGACTGGGGACTGAGGGGCTGACAGATGAACTGCAGCAATAGTGCGGCTAACCACTACCTCACAACGCCAGAGACCCGGGTTCAATTCCCGCCTTAGGTGACTGACTGTGTGGAGTTTGCATGTTCTCCCCGTGTCTGCGTGGGTTTCCTCCGGGTGCTCTGGTTTCCTCCCACAGTCCAAAGATGTGTGGGTCAGGTGAATTGGCCATGCTAAATTGCCCGTAGTGTTAAGTAAGGGGTAAATGTAGGGGTATGGGTGGGTTGCGCTTTGGCGGGTCGGTGTGGATTTGTTGGCCCGAAGGGCCTGTTTCCACACTGTAATGTAATGTAATCTAATCTAATAGGCCGGGGTCTTGGGATGGGGCCCTGAGCTGGGTATCACTGGGCATGACAGGAGGTGGAGAGTGCTCCCTCGCTCTCTGCCAGAAAAGGTGAACCAAGACATTCGGGGGGGGGGGGTAGGGGGGGTGTTCAAAGAGCAGCTAATAATCTGACAGAGGAGGAAATCACAAACATCAATCAGGATGGCTTGGAGCATTGGCAAGTTGGCTTCATTTCCAACTAAATCTACAACATAAACCGTCTCTGATTTGCAGGTTAGCGAGTGAGGGACTGAGCACTGTCCACGCACCAGCTGAGCAGGCCAACGCCAGGAGAGATGGCGCGACTGCGTGTTGACTGGCCGCCGCTGGTCTGCGCCCTGTCCTGCATTGCGCTGGCGCCCGTGGCCCCTGGCTACAGTTTCCAGAACTGCATCCAGAGCGCCAGCCACAACGGCTCCTTCCAGTGCGTCCACCGGTTCCTGAGGCGGGTCTCCGGCGCCGTCTCGGACCTGCCGCCCAGCGCCCTCCACCTCAACGTCTCCCACAACCTGCTGAGCCGGTTGCCAGCGGGCAGCTTCGGCGCAGTGCCGGGCCTGCTCAGCCTGCGGCTGGACTACAACCGGATCAGCTGGGTGGAAGCCGGGGCCTTCAGTAACCTCAGCCGGCTGATGGTCCTCAACCTCTCCTACAACGGCATATCCTGGCTGGGGCCGACGGATTTCCTCGGTTTGGCCAGCCTGTGCCAGCTGCTGGTGGACCACAACCGCCTGGCCACGGTCCAGCCTGACGCCTTTGCCGCGCCCACGGGTCTGCAGACGCTCGACATGAGCTTCAACAGGCTGGGGAACTTCTCCAGGGTGGTCGACTCCGTCGCTGCCCTCCGCCAGTTGACCTGCCTGGATCTGAGCACCAACCGCCTGCGCTCCCTCCGGCATTCCGCCCCTCTGCCGCTCTCCCTGCGGCTCCTCTACCTCCGCAACACCTCGCTCGGCGCCCTGGACTGCCGGCGGGATTTCCTGGACCGCAACTTCACCCTGGACGTGTCCGACAACAACATCTCCCGGCTCTCCGACGTCGACCTGAGGAAGGTCGCCTGGTTGGTCGTCAGGAACAACCCCCTGGACGTCTCGGAGCTGCTCCGATCTGGGAACGTGGACCCCCAGCGGGTTGAATACTCCGGGTTACGACTCGGCAGCTTCTCAGAGCTCACCAAGCTGTGCCGTCACCTTGGTAACGGGACGATTCAGCGCTTGCTCTTGCAGAACAATCAGATCTCCTACCCCGCTCTCCTGTCCCTGAAGGACTGCCCACCGGTCAAGGTCTGGGATCTGTCGCACAACTTTCTGACGGCCGACAACTGCCTGAAGTTCATAACCCAGAGGGAGCAAGTCACATCTTTCCTCTTGGAGCACAATAGGATTCAAAGGCTGTCTGCCTGCTGCAGCGAGAGGGCAGCCCCCTTCCCCAAACTGACCTACCTGTCTTACCGCTACAACCGGATTTTGGCCGTGCCCGCCTGCGCCTTCTCTCACGCCCCCGGCGTCAGGAGCCTCCTGCTGAACATCAACAACATCGCCGTCATCAACAGGACGGCCTTCGCTGAGCTCAGCCAACTACTGACCCTCCGCCTGGACAACAACCTCATCACGGACCTCCACCAGGAGACCTTCTCCGGGCTGGCCCGCCTCCGCACCCTCAACCTGAGGAACAACAGGGTCTCCATCATCTTCAACAACGTCTTCGCCAGCCTCGGCAGCTTGGATATCTTGGACCTGGGTGGCAACAAGATCCGGAGTCTCACCGGCCTGTCCTTCGGCGGGCTCCGCAACCTGACCAAGCTCTACCTGGACAGGAACAGCATCACCCACATCAGCGGGGAGATCTTCAGCCACCTCCCGTCTCTGAGGGTGCTGGACCTGGCCAAGAACTGGATCCGGTACAACAGCGGCCTAGCCACAAAGGCTCCATTCGTCCACCTGGGCAGACTCGGCATCCTCAAGCTGCAGGCCCAGCAGCCCTACGGCATCAACATCATCCCCCCGGGGTTCTTCAGAGGCCTCACCTCCCTCCGGGACCTGTACCTGGGAGAGAACAAGATGTCGCTGTCCTCCAGTCGCACGTTCGAGGGCCTGGTCAACCTGAGGATCCTCTCCATGCCCGACACGTGCAACGGCGTCCACAGTCTCGACCCGGGCGTCTTCCGGAACCTCCGACGCCTGGAGAGGCTGGATCTCGAGAACGTCGGCCTCCGCTTCATGTCGGTCGATATCTTCGGCGGCCTCGCCAACCTCAGGAGCTTGGTGCTGGGCAAAAACGCCATCCAGACGGTCAACAGCAGCGTGCTGGAGCACCTGCCCTCCCTGAGCTACCTGGACCTGAGGAAGAATCCGTTCCCTTGCATCTGCAGCAACGGCTGGTTCCGAAACTGGTCCCTCTCCAACCCCAGGGTGCAGGTCGTCTACTTTTACAACCAGACCTGCGCCAACCAGCAGAGAGAATACCTGTACAAGTTCGACACTCGGGTCTGTTACTTGGACTTTGGGCATCTCATGTTCGAAATAATCTTGCCGGTGTTGCTCCTGTTCACTTTCGCCCCTGTCGTCTACGCTAAAGGGTACTGGCACATTAAGTACGGACTGTACATTTTACGCTCCTGGCTGAACGACTACAGGGGAAGGGAAGAGAGTCAACAGTCCTACAGATACGACGCTTTCATCTCCTACAATTCCAATGACGAAGGGTGGGTCCTGCAGGAGCTGGTGCCCAACCTGGAAGACAACGGCCCTCAGTGTTTCAAACTCTGCCTTCACCACAGAGACTTTGAACTGGGCAAGTACATCATTGACAACATCGTGGACAGCATCTACCAGAGCAGGAAGACCATCTGCGTCATGAGCCGCAGCTACCTGGAGAGCGAGTGGTGCTCCATGGAGCTAGAGCTGGCCAGCTACAGGCTCTTCCACGAGCTCAAGGACGTCGTCGTCCTGCTCTTCCTGGAGAAGATTCCGGAAGCCGAGCTCTCCACCTACCACAAGATGCGGAAGGTGATGAAGGAGAAGACCTACATCCAGTGGCCGACGGACGCGGAAGCTCAGAAGCTCTTTTGGGTCAAAGTGAGGGCAGCGATCAAAGGGTCCAGTCGAGTCAAAGACAGGGACGCTGAAGTGGACAGTTAAAACTCAACCCTTCCAGGACCTGCGCTCTGCCCTGTCAGCCTCCTCCAGTGACCCTCACCACACGGCCTCCCCTCGCCATTACTGCTCAATTTGTTGCATTTCTGTCCAATCTTCAAGTGTTAGCCCTTCGTCCGTCGCCTCTCCTGCTCCTCGGATGTTGCCTGACCGGCTGTGCTTTTCCAGCGCCACACTTTTTGATCTCCGGGCATCTGCAGGCCTCACTTTCTCCCGAACTGACACCACGGGCCCAGAAACGGGAGCGAGGTGATTATCCCGTCTCCCCGTCCAGCCCGTCGGACTCTGGAGGCAGAGGCAACGCTGGAGGAACTCAGCAGGCCTGGCAGCATCGGTGAAGTGGGAAGCAGAGTTAATGGGAATGACTCCTCTTCACGACTGTTTTCTGCATCCTGACCCTCATCGTACAAGCTGACGTTCTGAAGACCAGTCAGACCAGACTCAAAACATTAACCCTGCTTCTCTCTCTCTCTCTCTCTCTCCACCGATGCTGACAGAACTGATGAGTTTCTCCAGCGATCTCTGTGCTTGTTTTGGATTTCCGATATTTTGCCTTTATTCCCACCTCTCACTCCGAGCTGCTGGGGTGAGAAATAGATCTCGATTTTTGGTTTTTTTTTTCAAAATTTGTTTTTCCACAGGACCAATACGTTGACAAACACGAACAGTGGTAGACCCAGCACCGACTCTTGCGGCACATCACAGGCTTCCAGTCTGAGAATCAACTCCCTACTACCACTCTCTGTTTTAAACTGTCAAGCCCATTGTGTATGCAAATAGCTAGCTTTCCCATGTGGTCTAACCTTACTAAACTGTATAACTGTGTGAGAAAACTTTGCCTCACATCATCCTTGCTTTTTCTGCACATGACTTTAAATTGACGTCCCTCTCATTCTTGCTCGTTTTACAAGGGGGAGCACCTTCTGCCTATTGACTCTCTCCAGCCCACTCAGGATTTTGAACGCCTCCATCAGACCTCCCTCTCAGCCGTGATCTCTTCACGGAGAAAAGTGCCAACCTCTGGGTTCGATCCCAGCCTCGGGGCGACTGTCTGTGTGGGAGGTTGCACGTTCTCCCCATTTCTGCGTGGGTTTCCTCCGGGTGCTCCGGTTTCCTCCCACAGTCCAAAGATGTGCAGGTTAGGGTGGATTGGCCATGCTAAATTGCCCCATAGTGCCCAGGGATGTGCAGGTTAGGGTGGATTGGCCATGCTAAATTGTCCCATAGAACCCAGCGATGTGCAGGTTAGGGTGGATTGGCCGTGCTAAATTGTCCCACAGTGTTCAATGATATACAGATTGAATTGGAAGTGCTAACTTGTCCAGGGATGTGCAGATTGTGGTGGACTTGCCATGCTAAATTGTCCCATAGTGCCCAGAAATATACAGGTTAGGGGGCGATTGGCCATGCTAAATTGTCCCATAGTGCCCAGGAATATACAGGTTAGGGGGCGATTGGCCATGATAAATTGTCCCATAGTGCCCAGGAATATACAGGTTAGGGGGCGATTGGCCATGCTAAATTGTCCCATAGTGCCCAGGAATATACAGGTTAGGGTGGATTGGCCATGCTAAATTGTCCCATAGTGCCCAGGAATATACAGGTTAGGGGGCGATTGGCCATGCTAAATTGTCCCATAGTGTTCACAGAATTGCAGATTAGGGTAGATTGGCCGTGCTAAATTGCACAATAGTATTGTTGGGTGAGCAGGCTAGGTGCTTTCAAAAATGCTGGGTTACAGGGATAGGGTCAGCGTTGGGGTGGTGGGATGTTCTTTGGAGGGACTTGATGGACCGAATGGCCTGTTTTCACACTGTAGGGATTCTATCCATCTCTCAACAAATCCTCAACCCATTCACAAGACTCCAAAACCCCAAGGTGGTACTGCATGCAAGATATCTGAAGTGTGTGCATGCGTGTGTGTGTGTGCGCGTGCGTGCGTGCGGGTGTGTGTGTGCGCGTGCGGGTGTGTGCTTGTGGAGGTTTGTACAAGAACTGTCGATCGGGGGACACCTTGTGTCAGGAGATACTGAGACACTGGAGCCTTGACGTGCAGGTCGAGCAGCCTTATTTCCCGCAAACCTCACAGCTTCCTCCCCACCTTGCCATGGCCTGTCAGTCGAAGACCACTGAGCCTTGTTACTGGGGCGATGCGGACGGATGTCTCTGACTGTGTGGGTCTCTGTGGGTACTGCACTCTTCTGGTTATTACCCAGCCAACCTGTGAAGTGGTTTTGTATGTGGGGTACTTAAAGCCAAAACATTAGAAAATTGCCATAGATTAGACCATTTCAGTCCTCTTGAACCTGCCTTGCTGTTCAGCTGAAGCACAACTAATTTTTTTTTCAAAAATGTACTTTAAAATCTTTACACACACAGTCACTAGAGCTGTTCTGTTCTGTACAGTCTTTCCACATGAAGATTGGACATTTCTCACTTACAAAAGACAATACTTACACACATTTAATACGACACAGGGTAAACCCCCCCCAGCTAATTTAAACCGACAACACCCCCTGCATTAATTTGTTAAAATTCAAGAGGCAAGAACTATCCCAAAAGTCACTATTTGAAGCAAAACTTGGTGACTTTATTTCTTTAAGTCTAACAGAGAATAATTAATGAACAACTATTTACAACGCCTTTCTCTAAACCCATACAACATAGAAAAGTACAGCACAGGACAGGACAGGCCCTTTGGCCCACGGTGTTGTGCCGAGATTTAATCCTAATGTAAAATATAATATCTTAACCTGCACACCCCTCAACTCACTGCTATCCATGTGCCTGTCCATCAGTCGCTTAAATGTCCCCAATGATTCTGCTTCCACCACCACCACTGGCAACGCATTCCATGCATTCACAACTCTCTGCGTAAAGAACCTACCTCTGACGTCTCCTTTATACCTTCCTCCTATATCTTCAAACTATCACCCCTTGTACCAGTCAATCCTGCCCTGGGGAAGAGTCTCTGGCTGTTGACTTTATCTATTCCTCTCATTATTTTGTACACCTCGATCAGGTCTCCTCTCTTCCTCGTTCGCTCCAGAGAGAAAAGTCCGAGCTTTCTCAACCTTTCTTCATAAGGGAAGCCCTCCAGTCCAGGCAGCGTCCTGGCAAACCTTCTTTGCACCCTCTCCAAAGCCTCTGTATCTTTCCTATAGCAGGGCAACCAGAACTGGACGCAATATTCCAAGTTTGGCCTCACCAGGGACTTGTAGAGCTGCAGCAAAACCTCGTGGCTTTTAAACTCGATCCCCTTGTTAATGAAAGCCAAAACTCCATATGCTTTCTTAACAACTTTGAGGGATCTATGTACTTGCACATCCAGATCCCTCTGTTCCTCCACACCGCACCTATCTTTTATGTTCCCCTCTCGAATACAGAACCGATTAAAACAAAATCCCGATTACGGTTCAAAAAAAAATAGTCACGTTTCAAAACCAGTCAGCTTAGCCAAATATCCTCTGTAGAATTTCCTATGTTTTCTTTTCCACTTCTTAGGAATTTGACTTCACAGATCGTTGATAAATAAAGGTCCCTTTAAGAGTGCAGATCTCTCTGTAACCATCTCTCTCCCTCTCTCTGGTTGTTGATATTTGGTAGTTCTCTCTGTCGTTCTTTGCCGCTCTGGATAACTGTTAAAAATGTCGGATATTTATACCCCAAAACATTGGATCATTTCATTGGTGTTAATATTGTCAAAGTACAGAGGAACCTCGATTATCCGAACAAGGTGGGCGAGCACTATTTCGTTTGGATAATTGATGATCCGGTTCATTGATTTCCTCTGGGGCTTACAGATTTCTGTGAAGTCTGCTCCGTGTTCAGGAGACTA
>NC_057748.1:15693002-15830410 GCF_004010195.1 Chiloscyllium plagiosum | reverse complement strand
TAAGACATTGAACCAAGGGCCTTATCTGCTTTTTTTAGGTGAATCTAAACAGTCCCAAAATGTGATAATGAGAACGGAAGTTTTAGCGAACTTATCCCTCCATCAACATCTCAGAAATAGAAGTATCTGAGCATTGCTGCTTGTGGATGTTTGATGCGTGCAAATTGGTTGCTGTGTTTCCTACAGGACAGCAATACACATCTAATTGGCTATAAATGCAGAAGAGAGGAGGGGAAGTAGGCCATTTGGCCCATCGAGTCTGTAAATGCCCTGTGGTCAGGAGTGCTGCTGAATAACAGCATGTGTTTCTTATTTGGATCCTGGGGGAAGGAACTGCTCCTTCCTCGAAACCCAGGAACGGGAAATAGGAGCAGGGCCCAGTTGGCCCATTGAGCCCCGTTCAATATGATCATGGCTCATTCTATAACTCAACACCAAGTTCCCACTCTCTCCTGTACTTCTTGAAGCATATGGCTTCTAGAAATCTATCCATTCCTTTCTTAAATATATTCAGTGACCTCACCTCCATGGCTTTCTGTGGTAGAGAATTCCACAGGTTCACCACTCTCTGAGTGAAGACATTTCTCCTCATCTCACCCTTAAATGGTCCATTCCGCGTCCTGAGGCTGTGGCCTATTGTTCTAGAACTGCCAGCCAGGGAGAACATCATTCCTGCATCGCATTTGTCATAATTTTATAGGCTTCAATGAGATCTCCACTCCCCATATTTTGAATTTGAACACGATCCTTCCTAATGTGTCTTTCCACCCTTTAATTCGTAAGATATTTCAAACAGCACAGGATTGCTGATGAGTGCTGGCCATTCCTCATCCTGTCCATGCACAGCCAAAGTGATAACTGTCTCCTGTGGAACATAGAACATAGAACAGTGCAGCACTGGACCAGACCCTTTAGCCCACAACACTGTGTCGAACATGACACCAAATGAAATTAATTCCTTCTGTCTGCCTTGGTCCATATCCCTCTATTTCTTGCATATTCATGTGTTTATCTAAAAGTCCTTTAAATGTCTTTATTGTATCTACCTCCATGACCACCCTGGCAATGCATTCTAAACTCCCATCTCTGTCTGTGTAAAAACTTGCCCCTCAAGTCTCCTTTTAATTCTCCCCCCACCTCACCTTAAATACATGTCACCTAGTATTAGACAGTTCAACTCTGGGAAAAAGATTCTGACCATCAACTCTATCTATGGATGTCATAATTTTATAGACCCCTATCAAAGTCTCCCCTCAGCCTCCGCCGCTCAAGATAAAACAACCCGAGTTTTTTCAACCTCACCTTATTGCTCATACCCTCTAATCCAGGCAGCATCCTGATAAGCCTCGTCAACAACCTTTCCAAAAACCTTCCCATCCTTCCTGTAGTGTGGCAACCAGAATTGAACACAATACTTGAAGTGTGGCCTCACCAAAGAGACTACATGGATGGATCTTTGTGCTACAGCTCTCAGGATTTCAACTCCTGGGCACTAAAGCAACTCTCTTGGAGTCATGCCTTATTTACATGGCACCAATCAGGAAGGGAGGACACCCTGAGCAAATGCGGAAATCTTGGCCAATGTTTGGTCGAAGCAATGCCTTTTCAAGGAGCGAAGAGAATTGTGAGAGCTGGAGGTATTTGAGAAAGGAATTCTTGAGTTCGATGACTTGGCATCTGTGGGCGGCATGGTGGCACAGTGGTTAGCATTGCTGCCTCACAGCGTCAGAGAGCTGGCTTCAATTCCCGACTCAGGCGACTGACTGTGTGGAGTTTGCACATTCTCCCCGTGTCTGTGTGGGTTTCCTCTGGGTGCTCCGGTTTCCTCCCACAGTCCAAAGATTTGCAGGTTAGGTGAATTGGCCATGCTCAATTGCCCGTAGTGTTAGGGGTATGGGTGGGTTGTGGATCGGTGTGGACTTGTTGGGCCGAAGGGCCTGTTTCCACACTGTAAGTAATCTAAAACTGTCTGTAGGATGTTCAAGAAGCACAGGTTAAAGCAAGGACCACCCATGAAAGGAAAATACCAAACCAGTTTATTTTATTTTGACCTTCCTCCTTGACGGTTGTTTTGGTTACGGAGAGTTAATCCACTTTGGAGTGTGAAGAGTGGAAATTTGCAGCTTACCTTCATAGCAGCTCATGGTGTAACAACCTTGTACTTTTCAAACAATACTGAGGCTAAGATGTGTTACGCTTCCAGTGCATAGGGACTCAGTTCATGTGGCAATGCCAGTTATTTTTTTTGGACCGTTTATTTAATGTCTTTGTTCATTGATACCACTCTCATATCTGAGTCAGAATGAGATGATACTGGATGGGTGAGCATTCATTACCCTGAGGCCAGCTAAGAGCCAAACAAATTGGTCTGGAATCATGTCTAGGCCAGTGAAGGACAGTAGATTTCCTTGCCTGAAGGAAATTAGTGAACCAGATGGGGTTTTTTGATGACAATTGACAGAGTTTACACAGTTGCCTTCAGTCTTCTTTGGCAACATCTTCCTCCTTGATGAGGATAGACACAAAGTAGCCATTCAAAATATTAACAGGAAAAGACCATGCAGATAAAGATAAACTCTTTCTCCTGGTTGGGATTCTAGAACTACGATGCATTGTCTGAGAATTAGGACCAGAGCTTTCAGGGGACATGTTAGGAAGCAGTTCGACACACAAAGGGTAGTACAGGTTTGGAACTCTCTCTTCCATCAACGGCAGTGGATGCTGTAACAGTTGTTAGTTTTAAATCTGAGATAAATACATTAAGTTATTAAGGTAAATGGGCCAAGATCAGGTAGAAGGAGTCAGGTGCAGATCAGCTATGATCTCATTGAATGGTGGAACAGGCTTGAAGGGGCCTCACTCCAAGCTTTAAGCACAAAACTCAAGTTGAAGAATCCAGCACTGTATTGGCAGCGATGCTTCCTTCTGGTTAGATGTTAAACTGAAGCTCTCCTCATCTGCCTGTTTGGGTGAAAACTAAGACTTGTGGTATTACTTGAAAGAAGAGCAGTGGACATGTCCTGTACATCGTAACAGAGGCAAAGAGTATAAAAACAAGGAGCTCATGTTAACCTCATATAAGACACTTCTGATTAAAGGTTCCAACCTGAAACGTCACCTTCCCTGCTCTTCTGATGCTGTTTGACTTGCCATGCTTTTTCCAGCTCCACACTTCATCGACTCTAACTTCCCAGCATCTGCAGTCCTCAGTATCTGTGAGACACAAATTCAACCTCAGTTGGAGTATCGCATCCAGTGTGGCTACCACATGCTATGAAGGATGTGAGCACATTGAAGAGAGTGCAGAAAAGGTTTGTGAGAACGGTTCCAGGGATGAGGAGCCTCAGTAGTGAAGATAGATTAGAGAAGAGAAGGCTGGAAGGAGATCTGATTGAAGTGTTCAAAGTCCCCAGAGGCCTGGAAAGCGTAGATGGGGAGAAACTGCTCAAATTCATACAATGACCGAGAACAAGGAGAGCACAATTTTGATGCAATTAGGAAGAGAAGCAAAAGCAACATGAGGAAAGTCTTTTTCATACAACAATAGGTTCGGGTCTGGAATACACTGTGAGTGGGGAGGAGGCAGGTCTAATCGAGGCATTTAGAAGTGCGTTAAACCGTAATTTGAACAGGAACGATATGTAGGGTCATGGGGCAGGGAAGACGGGAGAATGGAACGAAGTGAAATACTCATTCAGAGAGCTGGTGCAGCCATGCAGTGGGATCAACAATTTCCTGCTGCACGAGAACCGTCCTGTGAAACAGATGATGTGCTCATTAGCTCATTTTGCTGCTTGTGGCAGTCTTTTGTGTGACCACATTCTCCACATTAGAAAAGTGATCATACTTTAAAAGTATTTTAATGACTGGCACAGCAGTCTGAGACTTTCAGTGGTGGCAAAACACACTCTATAAATGAAATGCCTTCTTTCCTCATTTTAATCACTTTTTGTTCATCATCGATACAAGTTGAAGGTAACAAACCATTAGTCAGTATTCAGGCTATTAGAATCCACAACCTCGAGTATCTCACTTTCCACCAGTGCAGATCAGAACGGTATCTTAAGCATTGTAAATTCCAAACACTCAGTCCCTTTGTCTGGAAGACTAATGGCCTCAGATTTACAAGCTCTATATAGACATAACTGTACACAATGAACAGATTACTCAAAAGGCTTTCATTATCAGTGTACTGTAAACATTTTCTTCAGTTTCTGCCTAGGTTAAAATTAATAAACTGAGACACAATTTATTACAACAATATACTGCACAGCCAAATCTAATTAAAAACAGTGGTGGTGGTTAATGAAAAATAATTTCTTACGGTTAAAGGAAGCTGTGGCAGATGCTGGGGACCAAATGCTGGAACACAATAAGCTTCCAGCATAACCAGCTCCCTGACAAGAAAATCTAATAGCTGTTTGCAGGGGTCATACATTTTCACTAACTCTATATTGTGGGTTGCTATTTTGCAGAGATTTGAATTACATTTGCATCTTGTTCATCTCCACCCCCCACCCCCCTCCCCCAACCCCCTTTCTTTAAATCGAGGAAGTAAGGTGGAAACTGAAGGCTTGCAGTGGGATGAAGCAGGAGAGCTGCTGAACTAAGCAAGGAAGCTGCAATATCCAACTTGGGACCTGCAAGTCAGTCAGGAGGAGCGAAGTCTGAGAGAGTGGCAGACACCCTCAGTCTGGGATTCCTGAGAACGAATTTGCTGCAATCAAGCAACTCCTCAGCTTATGGATGTCGGCTATACAACAAGAAGCTAGGGTGGGCAGGTCCATTTGTTATGATGCCCCATTCCAATGATTTGCAGATGCCGGTGTTGGACTGGGGTATACAAAGTTAAAAATCACACAACACCAGGTTATAGTCCAACAGGTTTAATTGGAAGTACACTAGCTTTTCGAATCACCTGATGAAGGAGCAGCGCTCCGAAAACTTGTGCTTCCAATTAAACGTGTTGGACTATAACCTGGTGTTGTGTGATATTTAACTTTGTCCATTCCAATGAAGACAGTATACTTATCTCCTGTGCTTCTAAAATCTCGTGGGTGCAATATTCCGCATTTTGTGAGACAGCAGGAATGTCCAGACGTCAGCTCCTTCATGAGCTCTGTCAGCCCTGAGGTGCAAATATTCTAGACAATATGGAAGCACAAGGGCTTCGGAAACCCCCTGCAGGAGGGGCTTTATACAATCATGGACTGGTTACAGTAAGATGAAAGTTATTCAGCTGTATAATAGCTCTCTGCAGGGGAAATTCACTTCATCCACCTCTTAACACTGCAAATCATAGAATGGAATCTCTATAGCGTCGGAGCAGGCCATTTGGTCCATCAAGTCCACATCAATGAGCATCCCACCCGGACCCAACCCCCTAACCCTGCATTCCCCATGGTTAATCCCCCTCGCCTACACATCCCTGAACACTATGGGCAATTTAGCCTGGCCGATCCACCTAACCTGTACATCTTTGGACTGTGGGAGGAAACTAGAGCACCCAGAGGAAACCCGAACAGACATGGGGAGAATGTCCAACCTCCACACAGACAGTCACCTCAGGTGGAATTGAACCTGGATCCCTGGCACTCTGAGGCAGCAGTGCTAACTGCTGAGCCTGAGTGCCGTCTTTATTTTCTTTTCAAATAGTTATTTAACTCCCTTTGAAAGCCATTATTGGATGTTTCACGCTTGGGCCTTCCATTCCAGATCCTGAGGAGAAGGAATATTGATTTTCCTCGTGTCACCTTTGTTTCTATGTTTGTTTCACCTCAAATTGAAGTCATGAACCATAGGATTAATCTCTGTTACCCTATTTAAAATACTCAATCAAATTAGTTCAATGCAATTAGTTTTTAACAAACCCATTTTGTCATCCTTCAATTCATCCACCTTTGTCCAAGTTTATTAATTTTTTATTTGCTGCAAAAGCTTGCTATTGCTACCATTCTTTGGGGAGAGCATACAGCATTTACAATTCACCCATCCGTGTCTCTAAGGAGGATTGGAATATCTTGGCCAGTACATCCACAATTTCTATCCTTACTTCCCTCAGTGTTCTTGGATGGATATCATCTGGTCCTGGTTATGTATTGTCTTTACGTTCAACCAGCTTTCCCAGTGCCTCGTCATCATTTTTTTTTAACCCGCCCTGCATCTCAGCTACCTGCTCTTTCGCTATGCCTTTGGCAACATCTTCCTCCTTGATAAAGACAGGTGCAGAGTATTCATTCAAAATATTAACAGGAAAAGACCGTGTAGATAAAGATAAACTGCTTCTCCAGGTGGGGGATTCTAGAGCCAGGGTGTGTTGTCTGAGAATTAGGGCCAGTCAGTTCAGGGAATATGTTAGGAATTAATTCTACACACAAAAAGATGGTGGTGGTTTGAAACTCTCTTCCACAAATGGCAGTTGTTAATTTTAAATCTGAGATAAATAACTTTTTGTTAAGCGAAGTTATTAAGGAAAATGGGATCAAGTACAGTAGAAACTCAATTATCCAAACATCAATTATCTGAATTTCAGATTATCTGAACAAGATCTCAAGGTCTTATTAAAAACGGTATCAGGTAACTCAGCATTCAGTTATCAGTTAAATGGCATTATGGTGAGAATTGCCAGATAACCGAGAAATGTTCAATAACCAGCACTCATAAATTACCGCTTGTTTCCGGTTATCCAATAACTGATCTATTAACCGAACAAAATATTCCCTGCCCATCGCGTTCGGATAATTGAGGTCCTACTGTTTATGGAGTTAGGTTTATCAGTTATGATCTCATCTAATGATTTAAAGGCTTGAAGTGCTGAGTGGCCTACTCATGTTCCCATTTGGTGCATTAGCCATGCTCTCTGTGTCCCCCTTTTAAGCCCCTACTCAGCCCAAAGCCATTTTTCTCACTGTTAGTTATTTTATGCCTATGAAAGACTTTTGTATTCCTTCAAATACTAACTGCCAGCATCTTCTCCTTCTCATTCTGCCTCACTTATTACTTTTCCCTTTACTTTTTTTACTTTTCTTTTGAATGTTTTACACTTAACCTAATTTTAATTTGCATTATTGATCTGTCATGGAGTCGTAGAGTCATACAACATTGAAACAGATCCTTCGGTCCAACCAGTCCATGCCAAACTTCATCCCAAGCTAAATTAGTCCCACCTTCTGCTCCTGACCCATATTCCTCCAAACCTTTCCCATTGATGTACTTAACCAAATGCCTCTTAAGTGCCCACATGAACCACTTGTTCAGGAAGTTCACTCCACACCTGAACCACCCTCTTCGTAAAACATTTGCCCCTCACAACTTTTAAAAATCTTTCACCTCTCACCTTAAACATGTGCCCCCTATTCTTGAAACCCCCCATCCTCGGCAAAAAAAAATCTGTAAGATATTTCCCCTTTCTTGCCTTTATCTTATCCTCTCTCCCTTTATTTATCCTGACAGTATCACCTTTCTCCCTCATGAGAACACTTTTCAGTTATGCCCAAATATGTCTATTCTTTAAAAGCAGTCATTGCTCTGATAACATCTAGAAAATTCAGGTTTGTAACTATTATGCCTCACTGAGCTAATATGCGGGAAATCAAGCCTCACTCTTCAAAGTGTTGTCGTAAAAGTTAAAGATTTTATAAAAACACGCAAAATTCCTCAATTTACCTGTTTTTAGACTCAGACTGACAGAAGACCAGATTTCTGTGCTTAAGAAGAATTCCTATTGATGACAACTGGATTCTAGCTACAGATAGGCAATTAAGAACCATCAACCTATAATTCGACTTATTAAAACTCTAACCCTCATGTAAACTCCCCCTACTCCCACATGTAGACAGACATAAAAACCATGATTTTATGGGCAGAGGGAAAGATTGGGATGGCAGTTCAATGATACCTGTCCACAGAGTTTGCTGAGATGACCTCTTTGGATTGTTAGGACTAGCTGCTCTTGGATCTCACTTTTCTAGGAGGCATAGAGCAACTGGTTCCAGGTTATAAAGTCTCTGACTTATTGGTTAAAAGCCACAATGTACAGCAACTGACAAAAAAAACAAGTAAACTAGCTTTCTTCAGGCTTGAAGTTTTTTTTTGCAGAGAAAAGGATGGTATCGTACTTTTTAGATGTCCAATGGTTTCTCATTCATACCCACAAACTGTTCAGCTACCTGAGAGCCAATCACATAATTGTTGATAGGCAGAAAACCTTTGTCATCAAGAATGGTCATCATACCACAGACCATTCAGCTACTTGTTGCCGGTCGAATCTCCCTTGGTGCACACTCCCTGGTCCAGCTTATTCATCATAACTTCCCCATTGGTGTGTATTCACATACAATGAGTGTCAGGTACTACGCTTTTAAAAAGAGGATAAATCGCTTCCACAATGCTTGGTTTTTAAGACAGTGCTTTTCTTCCATTTCAATCCACACTCAAAACTACAGAGGAAAAAGATATCATCTGTACATAACAAGGAAAAAAAAGTGATACCATTTTTGTAGTGTGTGCAGTTGTTCTGCTGGAGTTGCATGCCAATCTTGAATGCTATTTATTGAGGAATGATCCATTCTCACTCCACTGAAACTGGCCCTCAATTATATAATCTTGCTCGCGACTTTTCCTCATCTTTGTCCACAGCTAATTCAGCTTTGTACACAATGATCACAGGCCCCTAATCTTTCCTTACTGACACTTAATCCACTTTAAATTAATTCTGCAGAACCAGATTTAGTGAAGCCTCCTTCCTCACTTGGTCATACTGATTTAAATAATTCTGAAACTTTTGGAAACTTTTCTCCTCTCTGTCTTTTGCCAATTACTATCCCACTCTATATTAGGGAATTAATGTTCCTATTGTACCTACTATGAAATCTTGTGCATTTTTATAGAATTTCCTTACAAATTTCTCTATATTTGCCCCAATTGTTGGATGACTATAAAATACATCCGGTTGTGTAATACTTCCTTTATTGCTTCTGAATTCCAAAAATAGATTTTATCCTTTACCACCTTCAAGACATCCCTTCTCAAGGGAACAATTCAGGTCCTTGAGCCTGCCATTCAATTAATACATGGTTGAACGTCTATATCAACTCCACTTTCCTATTCAGATGCTTATATTGTTATGAAGTTGAAGGTGTGTACTGACCTTTAAGAGAGAGAGAATGCTGTTCTGAATTGAGAGCTTGCAAGCACCTGTGTATATGAGTAGATGGCAACCCCAGAGTGTATTGAAAATATGTAACATTTGTTTGTGAAATGGATACCTAGATTTGGTTGTCGTTTTGGCAATGATTCGTATTTACCCATTCAGTTCAAATTATGCCCCAGGATACAAAAGTCCAATTGAGTTTGAATGTATTGTTTTGCCAACATTGACCCAATGAGACAACCCTATGTTTGAGGGTATAAGAATGTAGACATTTTGAAAAATTAGTCAGAGAGCAACTGCATAGAGAGAGAGAGAGCTAACTGCCAATATAACATCTTGCTCTCCAAGAAATTAGGAAACACTCTCTATCAAAAGTACTTTTTCATGTGAAACATACTTGCATTAAAAGGAGATCCTCAGCTGGAAGAGCGAAGACACAGAGTGTGTAGTTTTGAAATTGAGTAAATGTAATTTTAATAAGTGTCTTATTGGAACAGCATATTGTTATAGAGTTGTAGGCAGATACTGAGCTGTTCAGAGAAAGAGGGGCTTAGATTTGTGAATAGTTTTTGTTTATTGTTCACTTTTAGAGTTATAAAATAAATTGACATTATTTTCTTTAAATAGTGGAATTTGGAAGTTCTCTGTCACTCATACTTTAACAGATTACGAGGCGAGGTGAGCTTCTCTGGGTGTTCGGTTTAATTAACAGAAAGGTTCACTGCTGTGTCATAAGATTATCCTTTGATATCCTTACTGCCCAAAGTTCCATTCAGTTTTGAAAATATTCAGGGACAAGGCACCCACAAGACTCTAGTAGAGAATGTCAATGACTTACAATATTGAATGAATATGTTGCTCCTCAACTCAGTACTAAACAGACAGCTGAGATTGTGACCCGTAGTTTTTGACTCTATAGCTGGGGAAATAATGGTGTTGATTTTCTCATGGGCTTCAGTACCTGAATGTCAAAATGAAATGGGAACCTGGCCGCCCACCTAATCAGCTGCCTCTACTTCCACTGTGTGATGAAGGTTCAAGGTGCATTATTATTGATATTTGGCATCTCCACTTCTGAAGTTGACATACCCACATAGAAATTTAAGGTTGAATTGCATTTCTATATTACTTGGGTTAAAAAGGGAAGCACATAGTTTTTGCTTCATTTTTGGTTCTGTGAGTCACATAGGATTGTCAGGAAATTTGTTACCACACATTCAAAGTAAGATTTTTCAGGAAAAAAAAGACTTCAGGTGAATAGTTCAATGCATTAGAAAATGAAGGTAGACAAAAGGGGAAAAACTTAGGCTGTTACTTAGCAACACTGTGTTATATGACACAGGGAAACAGATAGAAATAGTTCTATTTTAGTAACACAGCAGCATTCTGAAGGTCAGTGAATGTTCAGGTTTCTCTGAGAGAGAAGCAGACCATTCAGGAAGAAGTCTGCAACACCAGTGTTGCAGTTTCACAGTCTCCAGAACAAGAAAAGCAGAACAGAAGGGTTTGGAATGAGTTAGAAGTTAAGAAGAGGACACCAAGGCTTTAAGATGTCAGAGAGGATGACATTTTACAAGCCTGTTAAATGTATGGGTTTAATGAGTCGATGTTAAAAAAAAGGTAAGCTGTGTTAATAGTCTGTTTTGGGCCTTAGGGATAGACTAGGAGAAAATGAGGACTGCAGATGCTGGAGATCAGAGTCAAAGAGTGTGGTGCTGGAAAAGCGCAGTTGGTCAGGCAGCATCTGAGGAGCAGGAGAGTTGAGTTTTCGAGCATAAACTCTTCATCAACTTGTTCCTGATGAAGTGCTTATGCTTGAAACATCGACTCTGCTGTTCCTCAGATACTGCCTAACCAGATGTGCTTTTCCAGCACCACACTTGTCGACCTTTCGGGATAGACATCAACTAAAGAAATAGCATTGAAGAAATAACACTGGGTGAATTTGTTGAGAAGACACTGATTGTAATTATGCCAAGAGAACACAATTTTAAAGTGGAATCAGAGTGACCCTTTAATCAGGGTTATTTCGAAGAGAAAAATCTTGAATGACTATTTCGGATTAGGATAATTAAGACCATTTCAACTAGTTCTTGTATAACGTAAAATATTCTGCATTTTTATTAATTTTTGTGTGAACAAAACTTTGATATCTGTTGCTAGATTCTGGATTAGTGGTGCTGGAAGAGCACAGCAGTTCAGGCAGCATCCAAGTCTGTTGCTAGATGTACACTGGCAGCTTTTTGTGTTTATGTTCATTCACCGGGGTGGACAAATGACAAAAACAAAGCTTATGATCTATCAAGCCAGTTTTCCTTCTGGGATTTGACTTGTCTAGTGTTACCATCAGCTGGGGTCATCATAGGGTGAGCAGGGTGGGGCTGATGGGGATAATAAGAACGTGACTGAATTCTGGACAAGAGGAGGGAAGAAGGCATTTGGTATGTTTGCCTTTATTGGTCAGTGCATTGAGTATTGAAATTGGGATGTCATGTTGCAGCTGTAGAAAACATTGGTAAGGCCACTTTTTGAACACTGCATTCAATTCTGGTTTCCCTACTATAGGAAAGATGTTGTGAAACCTGAAAGGGTTTAGAAAAGATTTCAAGAATGTTGCCAGGGGTGGAGGTTTTGAGGTACAGGGAGAGACTGAATAGGCTGGGGCTGTTTTCCCTGGAGCATCGGAGGCTGAGGGGTGACCTTATGGATGTTTATAAAATCATGAGGGGCATGGATAGGGTAAATAGCCATGGTAGGGGACTCCAAAACTAGAGGCCACAGGTTTAAGGTGAGAGGGTAAGTTTTAAGGGGAATTGAAGGAGCAATATTTTCATGCAGAGAGTGGTGCGTGTATGGAATGAGTTGCCAGAGGAAGTGGTGGAGGCTGATACAGTTACAACATTTAAAAGGCATCTGGATGGGTGTTTGAACAGGAAGAGTTTTGAGGGAAATGGGCCAAATGTTGGCAAATGGAACTAGATTAATTAGGACATCTGGTTGGCATGGACATGTTGGACCGAAGGGTCTGTTTCCATGCTGTACATCTCTATGACTCTACAACTGGAGAAAAACACTAGAGGACAAGTATATGAAGATTAGCAACCAAAGATCCAACCTATGGACTGTCAGTTTGAGCCTAACGAAGCGGATCAGAATGAAGGTGTAGAGATGCTGGATGAAGGCTTGGAAAAAGTGAATGGCAGCAGATAATTAAAAGACAGGAATGGAAATTCAGCAACGGATTGGCTCTGATAGGAGTGACTGGAAGAAGTGCAATGGAGTGTTATGTGTTAGAATAATATCGCTGAAACTGAAAGATATAGTGCAGAGGGCAACATTAAGAGGAAGAGTGACTGGCGACCAACAAGATATGGATGTGGAGGTAGCCATGGGGAAATGCCAAAGGTCAAAATCAGGAACCAGTACATCATTGGGGTGGTCAGTGAAGATTGTGGGAGCATCAAAGGAAGTAGTCCGTGAAGAGCTATTGAAGTGGTATGGTCATCTGTTGTGAGAGAGAGTGGGAATGTGATGAGTTGAAAAATGGAGATGAGATTGCCAGGAAAACGCAGAAGAGGAGGCCTGAAACAAGATAGAAATATGAGGTGGTGCGAGTCTTAAACACAGACAGATCGGAAGAGGAAAAAAAAAATCGAAAGAACTGCGGACACTGGAAATCTGAAACAAAAACAAATTGCTGGAAAATCTTAGCAGGTCTGTCAGGTTCTGAGGAGTTAATGTTTTTGGGTTGAGTGAGGCTTCCTCTGTGCTGATGGTAGCTAGGATAAAGTTGGTTTTGATGTAGAAGATAAGGGGAAGGACTGATTGATAGGTGGAGATAGAGCCCTCAGAGAGAGAGAAGCACATTTGGACAGGCAAAGAAGTAGATGAAGATAAGCCTAGGAGAATGAATAGCTGCTAATGGGTAGTATTAATAGATGACAATGTGATGACAAGACCTGGTGTGTGGGAGTGGGGGAAAGCGGGGAGAAAGAGGGGGGAAAGGGTATCAAGCCTTTAAATAGTTGAACACCTTTGTCGGTCTAACAGTTTTTCTTCTCTCTTTGGTCTCTATCTCCACCTATCATTTACTCCTCCCACTTATCTTTTACATAAAAACTGTCCTTTTCTTCATTTAGAAGTATAGAATCCCTACAATGTGGAAGCAGGCCCTTCGGCCCAACAAGTCTACACTGACCCTCCAAAGAGTAATCCACCCAGACACATTCCCCGACCCTATTATCCTATATTTACCCCTGACTAATGCACCTCACCTACTTAGGTACCATCACTTTTGAAGAGGGATCACTGGACCCAAAACGTGAACTTTCTCCACCGTTTCTCTCTGCACATGCTGTCTGGATTAGGCGAGGAATGGATAAACCATGAGCAGTATGAGTAGAGCAGATAGGGAGAAGCCCTTCTCATTTGTAAAAGGTCCAAGAACAAGAGGTCATGGATAGGGATAGGCGATGGAAGAAAAAACATTTTCACTGGGCGAGTAGTTATGATATGAAATGAATTGCTTGAGGTGTGATGTAGACAGGATCAACTGAGGCATTCAAGGGAATATTGGATGATCATTTGGATAGAAATAGTGAGCAACGTTATGGGGGGATAGGGAGAAGACTGATACTCAGGAGTGATGCTTGTCTGAAGATGGCCTCCTGTCACACCATAACAATTCTGTGATTCAGTGATGGAGAGATGGGGAAAGGTGACCAATTTGCCTTTGGTGACCCCAAGTGAAATGGGATAAGCCCAATGGAGTGGGCGTGGCTAAGATAAAGTTGACCCAATCAGAGGGCAGCACCACTGGGAGTGCTGAGGCGGGTCGCAAGCTATGGGAATTGGGAGGCTGGCACTGGAAAGTAAAATGTTTAGGGCCGAAACAATATGGCCCATTGAATTATGAGGGGTTATGCCTCACTGTTCATCACTCAGAGCTGGAATGTAACATTTTTCACTGCGGATCCCTGCTCCTGACCTCGGGAATTCAACCCTGATGAGAGGCAGAGAGAGGTCCATTGTCATGGCAGCGTGAGGTGGGGAGGAGCAGTCGGACACAAGGGAACCCGACCTACTCTTGCTGATGGCTTCCTTGGTGGGTATGGTCAATCTGGGCAGGAATGGGGCAATGTCACAAGAAACCATGATACCTCTTATTTTCAAACTGCCCTTCCTGTTCCTCTCCCCCAGCTCTGGGAAATTAAACCAAGTCTCTGCCATACCAAACTGCACCCTTCCTTTCTGTGTGACAAAGTAGTTCTGATGTTTGCACCAAAATGGCATCGTAACTGCATGTCCCTTTAAATCCTCCATCAAGTTAGAGCACTGGGCCAACCTTTAAACAGCTAACACAAGCTAGAACACAGCCACTATCCTATATTCAAACTCCACCTGGAAGGTGGAATTGAACTACTCTGTCAGTCAAAACCTACAGGTTTGAAACCTACGTACTAGAACAATATGAATCCAGGTGCTAACCAAATGTGGAAAGAGTCTTATATAAACCAGAGGAAGGTGCAACACATTATATTCAGGTTTAGTAGATAATCAGTGTGAATCAAACAGTTTGCAAAATTACATTCCAGTTCATGTTCTATATTATTTTCCATTTATGTTGAGAACTGGTATTAACTAAAACTGTGCTTATCTTCCAAACTTTAATGGATTAATGATGCAAATTACATTGCATGTTATTAAACATCTTGTGGCTTTCATAGAATCATAGAGTTATAGAGCTGTACAGCATAGAAACTGACCCTTTGGTCCTACTCACCCTAAACCTCCATTTTTGGACTCCCCTACCCTGGGGAAAAGACCTCAGCCAGTCACCCAATCCATGCCCCTCATGATTTTATAAACCTCTTAAAGTCACCCCTCAGCCTCTGACGCTCCAGGAAAAATAACTCCAGCCTATTGGGCCTTTCTCTATAGCTCAAACATCTTTGTAAATCTTTTTTGAGCACTTTCAAGTTTCACAACATCTTTCCATAGTAGAAAGACTAGAATTGAATGTGGTATTGTAAAAGTGGCCTAACCAATGTCCTGTACAGCTGCAACATGATCTCCCAATTCCTATACTCAATGCATTGACCAGTAAAGGCAAGCATACCAAACACCTTCTTCACTATCCTATCTACCTGTGACTCCACTTTCAAGGAGCTATGAACTTGCAGTCCAAGGTCTCTTTGTTAAGCAACACTCCCCAGGACTTTACCATTCAGTGTGTAAGTCCTGCCTTGATTTGCCTTTCCAAAATGCAGCAGCTCATATTTATCTAAATTAAACTCTATCTGCCACTCCTCGGCCCATCTGATTCATTAATTGTTTGAGGATGCAGCTGTTGAAGAGGCCAAGCACCTTCGAGGATAAAGGAATCCTCATACAGACTCAAGTTCCCAGGATTCGCTGCTCATTGTCAGCTGAGGGAAAGGCACAAACTATTGAATAATACCACAATTACAAACGGATGGGAGCATCACTCTCCATAAATCTGAGTGCGATCCTGTAACACACACTCACTTCCTGATCACAATCATTGACAAGAAACTGTGTCCTCAGTAATGGGGGCATGCTTGAATTTTGTTATTGCTTACAGAAACTCGCCTTTCTAACTGGATGGGTGCTCTAACTTTCTGGTCTCTTTTTAGGTGTTGGACTTGGATGATGACAGCGGGGAGTTTCTCAAAGAGCAGTGAGTTGTAAGTGAGGTATCTGTCCACCTTCCGCGAGTGAGACACTCCAGTAGGGGACCTCCCGTTTTACTTCAGTTTTCCCCCCAGTATTGAGTTCCAGGAGGCTTCAAGCCCCTGCAGTTCCCTGTGCCATTTTCTCTTGAGAATACAATGGAGAGCTAAGCCCACTTCTCACCTTTAAATGAGGCAGTGTTACGATGGGCCAAATTAAAACTGGGTCCACAGATGTAATTCAGTTGACATTTTAAAAATGTTGATTCTCTTTTTTTATTTTTTCACCTCCCAAGTCCACATTTGAACAGAAAATATCTGAGGAATTGAGGACATGAGAGAGGAGAAGCAGGAGAGAAGGTGAAGACGGGCCACAGGGAGGTGGAGAGAAGGCTGGACGGAAGAGGGAGAGAAGTGAAGCAATGAATTCAGCGCAAAGGACGGGTCAGAGGAAAAGGGGATGAGGGGGGAATGGGTGTGTAGGGGAGAGGGAGGAGGAGAAATTGTGGAGGGGAGTCATGGAGAGGAAAAGGAGGAATGAAGGTGCAGAGGGAGGGAAGGGAGCAAGCAGGGAGTGGACAAAGAAGGGGGAAGAGCTAGGGGAGAGGAGAGAGGCAGGAGGAAAGAAACATGAATGCTGGACATGGAGAAGGGTAGGGAGCAAGAGCAGGAGAAACAATAGGAAGAGAAAGAGAGAAAGTAGTGAGAGGGATGGAATGTTGGTATAAGAGATACAGTGGATAAGGTGAAAGATACAGGGTTCAAGACTTGCCTGAGGAGAAGGGGATAATGTATGACTTTTATATGAAAGGACAATGGGAGATGTTTGTCTGGGTGTGATGCATTGCTGGAACAGTGGGCGGGGAGAACTTATTTTTGATTCACCGTGAAGTGGGTTATAGTGACTATATCTTTTCCAGAGTTCATTCTGTCTTGGCCAGTCACAGATACCTTCCACATTGTATTTTTGCAGAAGCTTTCTTTCATATTTTGAGGTTAAGGCATTTTCTGACGTATTTTGTTTTGGATTAATTTTCTTTAAAAGGAGCATATGGAGAAAAGAAACTCCCTTGAACAGTTGTGTGAAGCACGGTGAATGTCCCTTTCACATAACATTACATTGAGCCCATTGCCTACAGATGTAATGGCTTTGGAATACTGCAAAGTGGGTGGCACAGTGGTTAGCACTGCTATCTCACAGTGCTAGAGAACTAGGTTCAGTTCCCATCTCAGGCAACTGTTGGTGTGGAGTTTGCACATTCTCCCCATGTCTGTGTGGGTTTCCTCCCACAGTCCAAAAAGAAAGTGTGCAGGTTAGGTGAATTGGCCATGCTAAATTGCCCGTAGTGTTAGATGTAGGGAAATGGGTTGGTGTGGACTTGTTGGGTCAAAGGGCCTGTTTCCACATTGTAAGTAATCTAAATAAATGCCAGTTGTTTTGATACATAACAGATGCAATACTTATTTCTAATACTATTTTCCATTAGTTTTGTAAAGAGAGTGAAGATATTGAATATCAAAAGCACCTGCAGATTTACAGCAACCTTTGTCTGAAAACTGCCTACAATACACTATCACCAGACACTTTACAGGCACATTAGGAATTAGAAATTGACTCTGAGGAAGGCAAGAGAGCTTTTTCCCAACTAGCTTGAAGATGTGAGTTCTAACAAATATCAGAAAAAAAAAGTAGAGCTAGAGGAATAGAATTATTTAGAGAGGAAATTCCAAACCATCATTTAATATTGACCAAGGGCAAATATGACCAGGATCTTGGGAAAATTTCCAGCCGAAGAGTAATGCCAAACAAGGACTGTTGAAGGGAAAGGTCCTTGTAAAAGGCAGAGAGGGGTGGGGAGGGGAAGATGTTCTTGGTGATGGGGACTAGTTGGAGATAGTGGAAGTGTTTAAGGATGTGTTAGATGCGGAAACTGGTGGGGTAGTAGGTGAGGACAAGGGGGACTCTGTCTTTATTGCATTTGGAGATGGGGTGGTTTAGAGCAGTGCAATGGGGAATGAAGGTGGTGTGGTAGCGGGCTGTCTGAATGACAGCGGGGGCATAAGCATGTTGTTCGAAATAAGTAGACACCTGGAATATTTGGGAGTGGGATGTGTCTACAAATTTACAAGAAATAACAAACAGGATGGATAAAGAAGAAGTAGTGGATGTAATACATTTGGATTTTCAGAGGCATTTGATAATGTACCACACATTAGGTTACTTCATAGTATGAGCGCATGGTGTTGGAAGTAGGATTTTAACATGGATAGATGTTTGTCGAACAGAAGACAGGAAGTCAGGATAAGGTGTCAATTTTCAAGCTGGCAACGTGCAACTAGTGATGTGCCACAGGGATCAGTTCTGGAGTCACAATTATTTATACATATAGTAATGAGTCGGATAAAGAAAGTGAATGTACTATAGCCAGGGTTGCAGAGGACATTAAAATAATTGGGAAGGCAAGTAGTGAGAATGATGCTGTCTGTGTGGAGTTTGCACATTCTCCCCGTGTCTGTGTGGGTTCCCTCTGGGTGCTCCAGTTTCCTCCCAGAATCCAAAAATGTGCAGGTTAGGTGAATTGGTAAATGTAGGGGAGTGGGTCGTGCTTTGGCGGGTTGGTGTGGACTTGTTGGGCCGAAGGGCCTGTTTCCACACTGTAAGTACTCTAATCTAGAATGTTGGAGAGAGAAAACAGGTATTCTATCACTCAATGATATCTTGGCTGAACTGCAAACTAACTTCATATACCCATTGATTGCCCCTAGTAGTTTGATTAAGAATGTAATAAGACCTTTAAATAACAATAATCTAACAACTTGAAATTTAGAATGAACAATTAATCCAGCACCAATGAATGATTGTATGGATGCTTTGTGGGATCATACATAAGGAAAGATAAACTTGCAATACGGGAAGTGTCTCTTAGGTTCACTTGACCAAATCTTGGGCTGGAGGGACTGTCCAATGGGGAGAGATTGAGCGAAGTTGGACTGTAGTCTCGAGAATTAAGAATAACAGGAAATGATCCTATTGAAACTTCCAAGACAGGGAAGAGGCTGCCCTGACTGGGGGTTATCTAACACCAGGAGAATGTCCTGATAGGAAAGATTGAGCAGATTGAAATCTTACCCATCAGAGTTTAGTAAAATGAGATTGAAACATAGACAGTAAGTTCACGAGGAGTCTTGAGAGGGTGAGTGGTGAGAGAATGCTTCTTGTCACAGCATGTAAATCGTAAAGTTTAAAACTAAAGGACCTCCCATTTAGAGCAGAGATGGGGAGGAGCTTCTGCTCTCAGTGGGTTTAATTCTTACAAACCTCTCCTCCAGTCAGTGGTGTAGATCAGATTCTTTGAATCTACTTAAGGCTGTGTTACATCAACTTCTGGAAACTGAAAGAACTGCAGATGCTGTAAATCAGAAAACACAAACAGAAATTGTTGGAAAAGTTCAGCAGGTCTGGCCGTACCTGCGAAGAGAAATCAGAGTCAATGGTTCGGGTCCAGTGACCCATCCTCCAAACTTGAGCTTTTCTAGCAATTTCTGCTTTTGTTACATAGAGTTCTGATGACAAAGATGTCAAGACAAGCATTCATCAGCAATCATGTGCTCTCTTACAAATTAAAGCCTGTACTCTAAGAAGGACTGTGCTCAAAATCAAAATAAGGGGAGAGGAGATCTCATTGAAGTATATAAACTTCTCGATGCAGGAATGATGTTCTCCCTGGCTGGCGATTCTAGAACAACAGGCCACAGTCTCAGGACATAGAATGGACTAGTTAAGGGTGAGATGAGGAGAAATGTCTTTACTCAGAGGATGGTGAACCTGTGGAATTCTCTACCACAGAAAGGTCGTGGAGGTGAGGTCACTGAATACATTTAAGAAAGAAATGGAAAGATATTGAGAAGCTAGATTGCGTCAAGGAGTACAGGGAGAGTGTGGGAGTGTGGTGTTGAGATATAGTATGAGCTGTGGTCATGTTGAGCAGGGGTAAATGAGGTGGCACAGTGGCTCAGTGGTTAATACTGCTGCCTCACAGCACTAGGGACCTGGGTTCCATTCTACCCTTGGGTAACTGTCTGTGTGGAGTTGCACATTCTCCCCATGTCTGTGTGGGCTTCCTCCCACAGTCCAACATGTATAGGCTAGGTGGATTGGTGATGCAAAATTGCTCATAATAAGGGAATGGGTCTGGGTGGGTAACTCTTTGGAGGGTTGGTGTGGACTTGTTGGGCCAAAGGATCTGTTTCCACACTGTGAGGATTCTCTGGGCCCTGCTCTCATTTTCCGTTCCTGGGTTTTGAGGAAGGAGCAGTTCCTTCCCCCAGGCTCCACAAAAAGAAACACATGTTGTTATTCAGCAGCACTCCTCACCACAGGACATTTACAGACTCGATGGGCTGAATGGCCTACTTCCCCTCCTCTCTTCTACGTTTACAACCAAATTAGTTGTGCACTGCTGTCCTATAGGAAACACAGCAGACAATTTGCACACATCAAACATCCACAAGCAGCAACACTCAGATACATCTATTTTTGAGATGTTGATGGAGGGATAAATTGTCCAAGGCTTCCTTGCTCATTGTCAAAATCACACTTTGGGATTGCTTAGATTCACCTAAAAAAAAGCAGATAAGGCCCTTGGTTTAACATCTCATCTGGAAGGCAGCATCTCCAACAGTACAGCACTCTCTCAGTACCGCACTGGAGCATGAGTATATGAATAAGACACCACTTGGCCCTTTGGAACCTATTTCTGCCATTCAATAAGATCATGGCTGATTTATTTTTAACCTCCACTCAATATTCCTGCAGCTCCCAATAATCATTCATCCTCTTGGTCATCAAGAACCTATCTCGCTCTGCCTTAAAAATATTTAAAGTTGTAACATTCATTGCCTTTTCAGGAAGGGAATTCTAAAAAGTCACAAACCTCTGAGAAAAATAAAATTGTTTCTTTATGTCTGTTTTAAATGATTGCCCATTATTTTTAATCTTTGACCCCTAGTTCGGGATTGTCCCATAAAAGGAAACATCCTTTCAACATCCACTTTCCAAGTCCCCTCAGGCACTGTTAATGCTGAGCTTTGTATGATATCACCTGATTGACAGTATTGGCATCTTATGGTCTCTGCTACTTCTGCCAGAATGTGATACAGGGTGAGGGTTGTTTGAGGGAGCTCCTTGCCATCAATCCTCCCCTATTTCATACCATGTCTAAAACCTACATATTGTTCTGCTATAATGCGTGTTTCATGAACTTGAATTCTCTGTAACGCGATTAATGAATTGGGGATACTTCCTAAAGCTTGAACTTTTAAAACCTGAGTTGGTTGAAACATGATTATATTGCTAATACTTTAAACGCTGTTTTGAGCATAAGCCCTTCATCAGCACCATTCCTTTTGACTCTGATCTCCAGCATCTGCAGTCCTCTCTTTTTATAATGTGGAATTGTACAAGAACCCAACCATCGTGTTATAGGAGAACTACCTATATTTAATCATCTATTATAGAGAATAGTCTACTGGTTAGTCTGTACAGAAGAGACACGCCTTAGTTAACAAGGTGGCTTATTACATGATTGCAACGAGTACAGACTGTGCAGGACATTGGTTAGGGCCATTTTTGGAATGCTGCATTCAATTCTGGTCTCTCTCCCATAGGAAAGATATTGTTAAACTTGAAAGGGTTCAGAAAAGTTTTTGTGCTACAGTGAGTGTCTGAATAGACTGGGAGCATCAGAATCTGAGGGATGCCCTTGTAGTTTATAAAATCATGAAGGGCATGGATAGGGTGAATAGTCAAGCTTGTTTTCCCCAGGGTAGGGGAGTCCAAAACTAGAGGGGATAGGTTTAAGGTGTGAGGGCAAATATATAAAAAGGACCTAAGGGGCAACTTTTTCACGCAGAGGGTGATGTATGTATGGATAGAACTGCCAGAAGAAGTAATGGAGGCTGGTACAATTACAGCATTTAAAAGGCGTCTGGGCGGATGAATGAATGTGAAGGGTTTAAAGGGATATGGGCCAAATGCTGGAAAATTGGACAAGATTAATTTAGGATATCTGGTTGGCATGGACAAGTTGGACCGAAGGATCTGTTTCATGCTGTACATTTCTATGACTCTAAGTAGTACAAAATTAAAAATCACATAACACCAGGTTATCATCCAACAGGTTAGTGTTGTTGGATGTTTTTAACTTTGTCCACCCCAGTCCAACACCGGCACCTCCACATCTAAGTAGCGCAACATTGCTTATCAGGTTTAATTGCCAAGGAAACTCAAGGAACTGTACAGAATGCATCTGCTTCCTCTGAGAATGTGAGGCGATCTCATTGAAAAGGGATAGACAGGATAGGTGCAGGTAAGATGTTTCTCCTGGTTGTGAGGAAGGGACATCTGAAGCAAAGTCAGGTTCATTAATTTCTGTCACTGTCACCTTGATCTTAGCGTTGAGCATCAATGGCTATGGTAATGGTGTGCAGGGACATCTGAAGCAAAGTCAGGTTCATTCATTTCTGTCACTGTCACCTTGATCTTAGTGTTGAGCATCAATGGCTATGGTAATGTGTGCAGGTCCATCTGCATATTTGGCAGCCTCTGAGACCTCAGTTTCTATGGCAATCTGTCCACGGAGTCGGCCATTGAGACTGCATGCCAGGGCCAGCAGAGTTCCTGTAGGCTATCAAGGATACTCGAAGGGAGATCAGGTCGGGTAGGTTTGATTGACATTTACAAAGAGGTGACTCAATGTGTAGATGAGGGTAGTGCTGTGGATCTAGTCCATATGGAGTTCAGTAAGGGCAATGACAAGGTCTCATGTGGCAGACTGGTCAAGAAGGTAGGAGGAGAAAGTGAGGACTGCAGATGCTGGAGATCAGAGCTGAAAATGTATTGCTGAAAAAGCGCAGCAGGTCAGGCAGCATCTAAGGAACAGGAGAATCGACATTTCGGGCATAAGCCCTTCTTCAAGATTCCTGACCTGCTGCACTTTTCCAGCAACACATTTTCAGCTCTGGTCAAGAAGGTAGTCAAAAAGTGTGGCACTGGAAAAGCACAGCCAGTCAGGCAGCATCCGAGGAGCAGGAGAGTTGGCGTTTCAAGCATAAGCCCTTCATCAGCACCATACGTTTTGACTCTGATCTCCAGCATCTGCAGTCCTCTCTTTCTCCTGATCAAGAAGGTAAGAGACCAAAGGATGCAGAAGAAGTTTGGTTAACTGGCAGAAGGCAGAGAGAGATGGCTGAAGGGTGCTTTTAGTGATTGGAAACCTATACCCAGTGGCATACACAGTGTTCAGTACTCGGTTCCTGAAGTTTGATTTGATTTAATTTGATTTATTACTGTCACCAAGGTACAATGAAAAGTGTTGTCTTATATGCTTTACAGGCAGGCTGTACTATACATCAGGGTAACAGCACAGAGTGCAGGATGCAGTGTTACAGCTGATGAGAAGGTGCAGAGCGAGATCAATGTGAACATTAAAGAGGTCCATTCAAAAGTCTGATAACAGTGGGGATAAAGTGCATTTTGATGATCAAGACATGAATGCAGAGGTTTGATCAGAAAGTTTAAAGATGACATGAATATTGGTGACATGATCAATAGTGAGGAGGGAAGTCTTAGATAACAGGATGCTATAGCCAGGCTGGGCAAGTGGGCAAAACAATGGCAAATGGAATTAAATCCTGAAGTGAATGAGGTGATGCATGTTGGAAAGAGTAACAAGATAAGGGAGTACATGATAAATGGTAGGACCACTGGAATTACAGAGGATCAGAGGGACCTTGGCATGCACGTCCATAGAACATTGAAGGCAGCAGGACAGTTGGATAAGATGGTTAAGAAGGCACGTGGAATACTTGTCTTTATTAGTTGAGGCATTGAAAACAAATGTCACTGCATATAGTATTAGTTAATTAGTTATCACTGTGTATAGTTCTGGTCACCACAATGTAAGAAGGATGTGATTGCACTAGAGAGGCTGCAGAGGAGATTTACCAGGATGTTACCTGAGCTGAAGTGATTCAGTGATAAAGAGAGACTAGATAGAATGGGGCTTCCATGGAGCAGAGATGGTGGTGGGGGGGAGCCTGATTGAGGTACACAAGGTCATGAGTGGTGTAGGTAGGGGACATTATCCCATCTAGCAGAGCACACAGATACAAGGTGAAAGGCAGAAGGTTTACAGGGGATTTATTTCACCCAGAGGATGATCTGGAACTCACTGCCTGAAGGGGTGGTAGAGGCAGGAACTATCTCAGAATTGAAGAAGGGTTTCGATGATTCCTTGAATTGCCACAGATTGGATTAGTTCTTGATGACCAGAATGGTCACAATAGCCCTTCATCCTGCCCGCTGTTCCTGTCACTGCGTGTACGGTTGTCTACAGCCTCTACAAAAACAGAAATTACTGGAAACGCTCAGTAGGTCTGGCAGCCTCTGTGGAGAGAAACCAGAGTTAATGTTTCAGATTTTTTTATGCAGAAGGTAGGGCCGAGGAAGGGGATAAGGAGTAAATGATAGGTGCAGTGAGAGCCCAAAGAGAGAAAACAGTTGCACAGACAAAGGAATGTATAATGGTCAGTCCAGGAGAACGAACAGCTACTAATGGGGACAATTAGTGGCTAACAATGGGTCGTGTGTAATAGCTGACTATAACAAGGAAAATGAGGTTCTATTCTTCCAGCTTGATCTGAGCTTCGCTGGAGCACTGCAGCAAGACTGAGACAGAGATGTTGGCCTGGAAACAGGGTGGGATGTTGAAGTGACAGGCAACTGGAAGCTCTGGACCTTTTTTGCAGGCAGAACGTAGATGTCATTTTCCTCTTTGGAACTCTGCAGCCTTCAGGACTCAATATTGAGTTCAACAACTTTAAGGATTTGAAGCTCCTTCTCCCATATCCTTACCCAAATCCCCACACACCAGGCCTTGGCATCACATGGTCTGCTATTATACACAACCTATTGTTAGTCACTAATTGTCCCCAAAAGTTGATTTACAAACAAGTGCTTTGCGTTTGGAATGAACTTCAGAGGAAGTGATGGATCCAGGTACAGCTACAACATTAAAAAGACATTTGGATAAGTTTACGAATAAGAAATGTTTGGAGGGATACGGACCAAGTGCAGGCAGGTGGGACTAGTTTAGTTTGGGATTATGGTCGGTGTGGACTGTTTTGGACCGAAGGGTCTGTTTCTCTATGACGCTATGATCTTCCTGAAAGGTTTGGGGAGGAAGAGCAAAGAATGTTGATAACAGGTGATTTATGACTATCAAGTCAGTGGGAAAACCCCCTCAGGCTCCTGTTTATTTCTGCATTCCTTTCTCTCATGTGCCACCCTTCCTTACTGACATGATCTAATCCAGTGACTGGCTTTCACTGTGTTTGGCCTTGAAAGGAGAACAAGTTCTCTTTGCATAACTGGAGGATATGCCCACTCTAACCAGGCATGCACAGAACAAGTCTGCAGAGAGCACTGCACTTGGCTGCTCCCACAATATATCAAATTGACAAATGACGGATTGATTTAATGTCAGGAGGTGTAGTGTTGCAGCGTATTGAGCAACTTTGTCATTTCACTTGAAGAGTGTACAGACATTGATAGAATAGCCCAATTACTCGCCAATGTTCAGCATGTGGGGAATAAGGGAATAAATATGATACTTTGTTTTGCAAAGTTGTCAAAGCAAGAGCAAAGCCAAGCGATATTTTCAAAGTAGTGAATGATTTACTGACTTCAGCGCTAATCAGGTAGACAAATTGCATTGGGTCTGCCTTGATGATCATTTCTTTTGGGCATTATTATGGTGTTGTACAATTAAGACAAAGGCTGCACCTCGAGCTATTTAGACACATTGTTTTCCATTGATAGACCCTGGCTGTGAAAGATATTCAATGAGGTCTTCACATTGTTCTCAAAGGATGACATTTATTGTTTTGCTGCAATTTGTGAGTGAGGGGTGCGTGAGGAGAATTCTTTGCTATCACGAGGCAGAAAGCTTAGCCGTTTATTTCAGATATATCTGGAGTATCGTGGCCAGTTCAACTTCAGGCAAGGTGTGAAGAAATGAGAGAGATTGCAGGATAGGTTCACAAAGACAGTTCCAGGAATGGGAAACCCCAGTTACATGGACAGCCAGGAGATTTTGGGCTGTTTTTCATAGAGAAGGGAAGGCTGTGAGGTGATTTTTCATTCAAAATCATAAGCTGTCTGCACAAATGAAAACAATGGAAGAAAAGCATTTTCTCCCCACAGGAAGTGGTATTGGACTCTGGAATGGATTAGCTGAGAGGATAGTGGAGGTAGGTTCAACTGAGGCATTCAAGAGGCAATTCGATTATTACCTGAAAAGGAAGAATGTGAAGGATTATGGGGAGGAACATAGAAAATAGGAGCAGTAGGCCATTCAGCCCTTCAAACCTTCTTCGCCCATTCAATATGCTTGAGGCTGATTGTCCAATTCAGTCCCTGTTGCCATTTTCTCCCCATACCATTTGATCCCTTAAGCCCTAAGAATTATGTCTAACACCTGCTTGAAAACATTCAATGTTTTGGCCTCAACCACTCTTTGTGGCACAGAATTCCACAGGCTCACCACTCTCTGGATGAAGACATTTCTCCTCATCTCTGTTCTAAATGGACTACCTCATATCTTTAAAGTAAGACCCCTGGTTCTGAACATCCTAGTCATCAGGGCCATCCTTCCCACATTCACTCTATCTAGTCCTATAAATACTTACGGATCCCCCTGGTTCTTGAATCGCCGAGTAAAACCAAAAGCATCAGAATTACAGGAGGCTAGTGGTTGTAATATTCCTTAACTAAATCTGTCAACTCTTGGAAGGTTTTAGTATCTTGTGCCTCAGGGAAAATTAGGCTCCTAATAACCAAAAAGCTGTGGGTCCACAGGCTGTCAGGAGAATGGCTCGATGCTTTTCATCTGCCCCAATGTTAATTGCCTGGAAAAAAAACCCACAGCTTTCCACATATTGAACCCAGTCTTTGATGGCAGGATCAAACGAGTCAAGCTTCCAAAATAGCGGCATGGTGCCAGAAATGTTTACCCTGACTCAAAGACGAATGCTGCAAGTGAATTTCTTCTTGGATAGACGTAATTTAGAATTTATATGGATTTCTACGGGATCACCCCTCCTTCTCCTAAACTGTGAATATAGCCCTAACTGACCCAGTCTCTCTTTGTATGTCATTCAATCAGTCAGGTGAACTTTTGTTGCACTCCTGCCATAGCTAGACCATCCTTCCTCAGGAAAGGAGACCAGAACTGAAGAAGGTGGGTGGACTGACACTTAGTGCATTGTTCATTTGGAGAGCTGGTGTAAATACATTGGCCAACACGGTGAAATCACTCTGCGACTGACCAAGGAACAGGTCTGTACTTTCTGAGTGGATTAAAAAGCCTGAACTTGGCGTGGTTCTGGCTTAACTGGGTTAACTCGTGTACTTACGCAGTGAAATGAAAAGCTGAATAAAACTACGCAAGATGGAAGAATTCATCTTTTTCGCCTGTGTGAAATGAATGATGCATTGAGAAGTAAATTTGAAATCTGCAATGTTCTTGCCTATAGGGGCACCATGGATTAGGTTTCAGCTCCAACATTCTGACATTCAAAAAAATGTTGACTTTGATGTGACTAAACTGCAGGTGGTAGAACATCTTTCTGGTCTATGGAATGTATGTAATACTTAGTTTCCAGAACTTACAATGGAGCAATTTGCTGAAAATTTGTAAGTTACGAAACCTTCGGGCTAGAAGCTTGATGAAACTCGTTAATGTGTGATTACCATGTACCCACTTGTATTGATATTGGTAGTGCATGCTCATCAACACAGTTGTAGCCTGCAGCTTGACACTGCTGATTGGCTTCATTGCTCCGTATAGTATATATATTATGTATATATCAGTGGGTGTGGTTTTTTTTAGCATTCAGGAGATGTAAGCATTATTGGCTTGGGCAGAATTTATTCTCTATCCTTCATTGCCCTTGAGAAGGTGGTGGTGAATTGCCTTCTTAAACTGCTGCAGTCCATGTGCTGCAGGTAGATCCACAATACCATTAGGGAGGGAATTCCAGGATCTTGAACCAGTGGTACTGAAGAAACATGATATTGGCAAGTCAGGGCAACTTTCAGGCATGGTGCTCCCGGTGGGGTGGCATGGTGGCTCAGTGGTTAGCGCTGTTGCCTCACAGCGCCAGGGACCTGGGTTTGATTCCAGCCTCGGGCGACTGACTGTATGGAGTTTGTTCATTCTCCCCGTGTCTGCATGGGTTCCTCCGGGTGCTCCTGTTTCCTGCCACAATCCAAAGATGTGCAGGTTAGGTGGATTGGCCACGCTAAATTGCCCATAGTGTCCAGGGATGTGTAGGTTAGGTGTATTAGTCGGGGGTAAATGTAGAGTAATAGGGGAATGGGTCTGGCTGGGTTACTCTTTGGAGGGTTGGTGTGGACTTGTTGGGTCGAAGGGCCTGTTTCCACACTGTAGGGATTCTATGTATCAGCTGCTGATGGCAATGGTTGTGGGTTTGGAAGATGCTGTCAAAGAAACCTTGGTGGATTTCTGGAGTGCATCTTATAGATGGTACACACTGCTGCGACTGAGGGTCAGTGGTTCAGTTGCTGATGCATCTACTAAGGAACAAAGTTTCTTCCTAACTAGCCATCTATGCCCCTCAGAACCTTGTACACTTCAATCAGGTTCCCCTTCTCTGATGTAAGGAAAACAAACCTATTTATTTTCTCTATATCCTGTGAAGGAATTTTTAAAAGAAATGTTGTATGTGTCTTGATGTGTGCAACAGTGTTTCCCTTATCAGAAAGATTTCAGTTTGGTTTATAGGGAACACTAGCTGCTGAGTATATCATAGAGAAAAGCAGCCCCTATGTATGCCATTGAGACTAACAGATTTCATGTTACATTATAGGGAGCTGCAAACCCTGTCTGTATTGTAAAAAACACAGCTGCTGCTGTGTATATTCTAGAGAATTGCAACCCATGTACATTGTAGTGAATAGAATATATGCATTGGAATGAGTAAAAGGCTTCTAGTTGTCCCAGTGATGTCAAACACAACTCAAATTCTGAAAAAGGGTCCCTGGATCTGAAACATGAATTCTGATTTCTCTCCACAGATGTTGCCAGACCTGCAGAGTTTTTCCAGCAATTTCTGTTTTATTTCTGATTTCCAGCATCCAGGAATCTTTTTTGAAAATTGCCAGCATCTTTTGGCTTTTCATTACAACTCAAGTTGTGTTTGCCTCATTTGTTTGTAGCTTTTGTGCGGAGTCTCCCCTCTGTCACAGGCATTTTACACAGTGAGGGAAGTAGGACGTCCTCACTCAGGGTTGGTTCCTGAAAAGCATGACTTTAAGTGAAACAACTTTAAGTGAAGCATGGTTTCCCATATGAATCAATGTTACAGCCAGAGTTTGGTCCCTGTGGAGACTTTCTTTGCTCAGAACAAAACAATGTACGGATTGAAATACCATACAATAGTGTGTATTCCTAACTGAAATAACCTGAAAAATAAAGTAAATCACTAAATAATAAAGAATCACTGCAGTTCAGTCATTAGAATGAAAGAATAGATGCCCAACAATGTGTGTGCAGGTCATTCGACTCATCAGATTTACACTGACCCTCTGAAGAGCATCCCACCCAGACCCATCACCTTCCCAAACCTGTAACCTTGCATTCCGCATGGTTAATCTACTTAACCCACACACCCCTGAACACTATGGATAATTTACCCTAACCTGCACATTGTTGGACTATGGGAGAAAACTAGAGCAATGGAGGAAACACACACAGACATGGGGGAAATGTGCAAACTCTACACAGTCACCCGAAGATGGAATCAAACCCAGGTCCCTAGTGCTGACAGGCAGCAGTGCTAACCACTGAGCCACCCCAGAATATTTTCAACAGAAAGCAACTTTATACCTACATTCATAAAATGATTTAACTTCTAAATTAAATCGTTTGTAGAAATAAAGGAATAACACAATATGAATGCAGTTATTCTAAATGCTAACATTAAACTTGGTTGATGTCTTTAATTGTCCTGACTCCATCTAATGGCACATGTTGGTCAGTGCAGGCAAAATTATTTGCACTAACCCACTTGTGTCAATAGGTGGAGTACAGTACTGAATGCAAGTTTAGAATGGCACCTTGAAGAACAAATGATGGAATCAGGGAGCCAGGGGAAGGGAGGTGTTGTGAAAAGAGATTGAGACCAGGGGCAGAAACCTGATGAATGACAGAAGGACTGGAGGTGTGAGCAGAAGCTTGGGAGAAAGGGTCCTGAGAGGCAGGCAGACCACAATGCTGAACTGAAACTCACAACTTTAAATGAGTATCTTGCAACTATTGTATCAACAATGTTGAAGTGAAACATTGATGTGGAGGTGTCAGTGTTGGACTGGGATGGACAAGGTCAGAAGTCACATGACACCAGATTATAGTTCAACAGATTGATTTGAAATCACAAGCTTTCAGAGCATTGCCCCTTCATCAGGTGAAGGCACAGAATTTATAGCAGAGATCAAAAGATAATACGAATGGTGTGAGTGGAGTGTCGACAAGTTGAATAATAAGTCTTTTCTCGGTGATCAAAAGTGTCAGATGGTGTGAGTAAGGTGTGAGCAGCAAGTGAAAGGGATGACCTACAATCCAATTCATTGAGGCAGAGAGACTACAATTACAAAAAAATTGAAAATAAGGAGACAAACCAAATGTTTGGAATAGGTCTAAGAATTGCATGTCGAGGGTCGAACCAAAGTAACAAGTAATCCAAAACTGTACAAACTAATTAAGGTAGACCGATCATAACAAGTTATCAAGACAGTGGTTTCAAAACAGAACAGTAAGGAAGATTTTACAGATACAGAACATGATGGTGGGATTACATGTGGCATGGCATGAACCCATGATCACGGTTCAGGACGTCTTCACGGGTATGGAACTTGACTATCAATTTCTGCTCGGCGATTCTGTGTTGTTGTGTATCTCAAAGGCAGCTTTGGAGGACACTTACCCGAAGATCGGAGGCTGAATGTCTTTGACCACTGAAATGTTCCCCGACTGGGAGGGACCTTCCTGCCTGGCAATTGTTGAGTTGACTTTAAGCTGTTTTATTGTATTATGAGCCTTTGATAGCCCTTACTGTATTCAGAAGTTGATTGATGGTCTTTGTGTGTAGGTCAAGCCTGATTTTTATTCTCTCTCTTACAGAACAGAAATTACCTGAGGGATGTCTGGGTTGACTGAAAACGTGTATCTCTCAATTAGGATGAGCACATCCTTCGAAGTAATATTTACCTTTCCCATTCATGGCTTATTCTTTTGTGAGCTAACTTTGGTCCTGGGAGTTAGAGTGTTCACTACACAGGAGCCCAAATCTAGTCATGGTCAGCCCATCCTCTCATGACAGGCTTTGACTCCATGAAATGGAAGAGACAGTGAAACAAAACATCGAATTTCTGCCGTCATTTCAGGATCCTCGGAATCCTCCAGGAATCCCAGCAGTAGCTACATCTGAATGAATGCATGACCTTGGAGTAGATATACAGAGGAACCTCGATTATCCGGCATTTGATTATCTGAATTTCAGATTTTAGGGCAAGATTGCAAGGTCCTGATGTATGGCTAAACTGTGTTATTTGGCATTCAATTATCCGAACATTTAATTATTGACACAGGCGGGGTGTAGTAGTTTGTTCATTTGGATAATTGAGGTTCCTCTGTATTAATTCTGGAGGAGTGCATCTGCAGAATCACCTGAGATTTAAATTGAGGAAAGAGTCCAAAAATACCTTGTTATTCCTGGAATAAAGGAAAAAGAAACAAAAACAGTTTGCATTCACGTAGCGTTTCTCACACTCACTGGATTTCACCAAACACTTTACAGTGGAAGTTGGAATGTGGGAATAACCACAGTCAATTCGCACAACTCAAGTTCTCACAAACTGTAATGTGATAAGGACCACGTTATCTGTTCTTTCATGATAAAGTTTGGACTGGGCGCAGGGAGAACACAACCACTCCCAATCTTGCTTTGAAATAGTCCCATGGAATCTTCAATATCCACCCAGACGGAGGCTGAGTCTAACATCTCATCCACAATATAGCATTGCTGAATGCTTTCTGTATACTGCACTGAAGTGCCAGCCTTGATTTAAGAGCCTAAGGAGTGGCAACTGGACCTGGAACCTTGCATCTCTGAGCCAATAATGCTGTTGGAACACAAATGGTTTCTTATGATTTCAATGGAACTGGATGGTGGCGTAGAGAGAAATATTTCATAGCAGTTGGGCATAGGGGCTCAAGGACAAATGGAACACACTACAACTCTCTTGAGAGAGTGCTCTGGTATCAAAATCACTATTCCCTGAATTTCCAAAAATGTGAACATTTAATTAAACCACCAAAAAACCCAATGTACATGTCCACTTCAGATTGAAAGTAATACACAGCAGGGTTTTTTTTCTCATTAACAAGAAAATGGCTATTAATTGCAACCAAACTGATGTTCTCAACTAACCAGAAAACAAAAGAAAAATGAATTGATAATTTCTGATTGCACCTTACCCCGGTTAAAGATTCCTAGTCCCCACCTCCAACACACACACTCACTCACCAAAAGAAACAAAGAGAATACAAATATAATGATGGAGAAAAATAACAATAGTCTGGGAAACAATTATTTATCATCAATCCAGATCACAAAACGGAATGGGTTGATGTCACAATTCTTTTAATTCTTTGGTGATGTAACCGAACCAATCAGATACTTGTTACTATGCTGAGTTTTCCTGATAGTGTCAATTTGTCTGCATTTCAATGTTGTCTACACAGCGATGGACAGTCATTATTTCACTGATTGGACCAGGGTCTTTCCTTTTCCATTGGAATTTATAATGATGTTTTTCAGCATCTATTAGTACAGATTTCCTGTTCTTTTGACTGTGAATTGGAGAGAGGAAGTTTACAGCAAAGTGGAACAGAAAGAAAGATGGTCATGCAGCCAACTTTGAGAGATTTCTCCTTGCCTCTGTTTACATTTCTGTCTCAGGGTCTAGAAAGCTGCAACCTAACCAATCAGAGGACTGTTACTATGCTGAGCTCTCCTGAACCCACAACAGATGGCGCCAATTTGTTGGACCCAATGTTCCAAAAAAGCAACAGGACCCATATGCATCAGTTAGCTTAACTTTTTTTTTGAAGTTTAAAGAATTCCTTGTACATTCTCCTCTTTGAAAAGCAGTGCCCATTTCCCTCAATTTCAGTCCATAACCCAAAAAGAAAATAAAAGGTGGTCTTTGCAGACATAAAAACGCACAAAATAAGAGCCAAAGCAAGGTGGGAAGTTAAAGGAACACCTTGTGCAAAAGGTGGTAAGTGGGGAACCAGAGGGCAAGTGATAGCACAGTAACACTACCCCAAGGCAAGTAATCAGGAACCCAGGCTAATGTTCTACTGACACAGTATGGATAAACCATGATAAATGGTGAAATTTGAATTCAATAACACACTGAAATAATAATCTGCTTCACTAATGTCCTTTGCAGAAGGAAATTTGCTGTCCTAACCTAGTCTGGTTTTCATGTGACTCCAGACCCAGAGCAATGTAGTTACATAAGAATGTAAGACCTAGGAGCAAGAGTCAGCAATTCAGCCCCTTGAGCCTGCTCCGCTATTCAATGTAATCACAACTGACCTCAACTTAATCTCAACTCCACTTTGCCCACTCTCGATAACCCTTTAGCCAGTTACTGATTAAAAATCTGTCTGTCTCCTCTTTAAATTTATTCCGTGTCCACCACTCCCTGGGCTGATGAATTCCATAGATTCATAAACCTTGGAAAGAAGTAATTTTCCATCATTTCTGTTTTAACTGTGCCATCTCTTACACAAAAACTATGGCCTCTCATTCTCACAAGGGAAAATACTCATTCCATGTCTACTTTATCAATGCTCTTTAGCATCTTTTATGTCCCAATTAGATCTCCTGTCATTCTTCTCAACTCCAGAGAGTTGAGGCTCAGGGGGATGTGATGGCCTAGTGGTATTATCATTGGACTATTCATCCAGAGACCCATATAATGTTCTGGGGACCTGGGTTTGAATCCTGTCATGGCAGATGGTGGAATTTGAATTCACTAAAAAAAAGTCTAATAATGACCATTAATGTCAATCTGGTTTACTAACATCCTTTCGGAATGGAAACGATCTTACTTAGTCTGGCCTACACGTAACTCTAGACCCACAGTAATGTGATTAGAGATTGCAATAAATGCTAGCCTAGCTGGCTATGCCCACATCCTGTGAATGAATAAAAAAAATGCTTAATATCTCTTCATAAGACAAATCCCTCAGCTCTGGAACCAATCTTGTGAACCTCCTCTGAACCACCTCCAAAGCAACTACATCTCTCCTCAAGTAAGAGGACCAATATTCCCAGCTCAGTCTCATTAATATCTTGTACATTTGCAGAAACACATCCCTAATTCTCTATACTTTAGTAACAAATGCCAAAATTCTATTTGCCTTCCTTAGCACCTGCCAACTGGTTTACTATAATTCATGCACAAGGACACCCAGATCCCTCTTCACTGAAGCACTCTTAAGTTTCTCTCCATTTAGGTAATAAGTTGTCTTTCCATACCTCTGATCAAAATGGATAACCACACACTTATCTATGATAAACTTTATCTGCTAAATTTTTGTCCTTTCGCCTAACCTGTTCATATCCACTTACAGTATTTTTTTACTTCTTCATTGCAATTTACTTTCCTACCTATTTTAATGTCATGTACACATTTGGCTATAATACCATGCTTCCAAGTTATTAATACAGATTGTAAATAGTTGGGGCCTGAGGACCAAACCCTGTGGCACCTAAGTACATCTTGCCAACTAGAAAAATACCTATTTGTCCAGACTCTCTGCTTTCTGTTAGTACCCCAATTCTTTAATACCCCAATAAATTACCTAAACCCATATCATCTTACCTTGTGCATTAACCTTTTGTGCAGAATCATATCAAATGCCTTCTGGAAGTCCCATTATATTACATCTAGAGGGTCCCCATTATCCACTGTGCTTGTTATATCCTCAAAGAGCTCTAGAAAATTAGTCAAACATTATTCACCCTTCATAAAACGATGCTGATTCCGATGGATTGTGTTTTGATTTTCCAAATGTCCTGTTATTGCTTCCTTAATGGATTCTAACAATTCCCCAATCACAATTGCTAAACTAACCAGTCTAGTTTCCTACTTTCTGCTTTCCTCCCTTTCTTGAATAAGGGTGCTAGCATAGCTTCTTTCCAATCCAACCCGAGACTTGTCTGACTTCAATCCCAGCAGCTTTTTCCCTAGTGATGACAATTATAGTCATAATTGTTCGAAGTTTCTTCTTTTCCTATAACCTACCTGACACTTACCTGATAAAGTGGGCAGTTAAGGATGGACAATAAATGCTGGCATAGGCACCTGCATTACAAGAACAGAAGAGAACTACTGCAATAAAACAGGAGACAGACAGTAGCTCTATTAAAGGTGTTTAAGGGATATGAAACCAAGCAAAGTACATGGAGTTAGGGGAGGAGTTAGTTGTGAGTTCATTGCAGAACAGGCTTGAGAGGCTGACAGGCTTAGTCCTGTTCTTGTGTTCCTAAGATGGCAAGGGTTTTTGTTAAAAGTGGATCCCTGAACCGGGCAGCCTCTGAAACTGTAAATTAATACAAGGTGAAATCAATATCTGATAAAATCAGAAATCTGTGTTTCTCCATGTTGATATCTGATTAGACACAGCAAACGTTGTTGAGGAACCAGGAAGAAACCCAGCGTGATGTTTTACACTGGACAGGCACTCACAGGAGAGTAATCAGAAGAGTGCGAAAGACTGATCAGCACTTTGAATGGATTCCCATGCCAGATAGTACGAAGAAAATCTGGATCCTGTGAAACAGATGCATGCTACAAGGAACACAAAACATTGAAGTTAGATGGTCTTAATGACCACACCTAAAAGTCTGTATTAACCAAGATAGCATTTTGAAGTTCTGGAGACTTTATTTTTTTGAATATAAAGTGACAAGAAATGATTTCCAATAGAAAAAAGAATCTTTCTGTATGTACAGAATTTTACATAGCAACGTCTGTGTATTTTTTTTTAAAACAACCGCACCATAGTTATATACAGAGGAAAATATTGTGGCAAAAACGGTTTGTCTCTCACTTCCCATTCCTTTTCAATTTTGGGCATTTATTTTTCTTGGTTTCAAGTGTTTTTTCTCCAATTTTCTTCCCAAATAAAGTGGCAAAAGTGGAAATTAAGTTTCAACAGAGCCGAACTGATATAGAGGAAAGGAAGTCAGCCAGGAGGCCCCTGTCCCTTGATCAATAGTCAAACCCCAAGACACTTTACCCACTGGGAGTTTAACCTCACAAGGTAAATGAGGGAGAGGGATTGAAACCTGAGCTAAAAAGATGTTCTCACAGCAAGTACAGCCATAAAGGGCATCTCTGCATTGGCATGATTTCACAAGAACTCTTCTTTTTTGACCCCCATCCCAAATGTTTCTTCAAGGAGTGCTGCTTGATATTAGCAAGCTGACCTTGTTAAATATCGAATTCAAAGCTATTAACCTCCCTTAAAATCCTAAGTAGGGGAATTTTATTTCCATATGATGGCAAGTGAGTTGCTAATATCAGGGCAGCATCCCTTCCAGACCCCTCTCTTAATAAGGGTCTTCAAAATAGATTTTACCGCACAACGGTTGGCTTCCGAAATTCCCATCAGCTTGGCTCATACCCAACAAACTGTTGGCTTGTAAAGTATCAAATTACTACGTATTTGTGTAACACATCCACACTTTGTGTGCCTATTTAAAACAATAGGGTTCAATGACTGCCATGTAGGATGTGTCTCGTGACTTAAAGCCCCCACCCTCCTGGATGGGAATCCCACTTCATGCCTGATAGATTATGTCAGTGCCATTGCTGGTGAGGGTGTCCCCATCTGGGGTGGGGAGAAAGAGGGAGGAAACGAGTGGCAATTTGCTGCAGTCACAGTGCACCTCTTTTGCACTGCGTTGCACATTGGCACAGACTGTGAGGCCAAGAGGCACTGTGGGCCCAGTTCAACCTCTGCCCTCTGAACCGAAGGAGGTCACAATTAACCATCATCTAAATAAAATAATCCTTGGCAGTTGGTTAGTGACTCTGCTTTGTTCCACTTGTGAATGAATTTATGATGTTTATCTGAGATTGTGGCTCTATCACTATGAGGCTTGCTACGCTAGGCCTGAAGCCTAAAGAGAGACTTTACAGACAGCATACAGTGTACCACTCCGACTTTGTATGATATCAGGCTCATATAAGTAACATCATCAAGTCTCAGTTGCTTCTATGACAGGAAATATTTTTGCAGAGTTGGAAGGGCATGAGGGAGGAGAGCAGAGGTCATAAAAAGGGCCAAAGGCCTTCAGAATAACAGAGATGGATGGCAACTATCGCTCATAGGAAGTTTTGATACTTAGTTCATTTTTGCAAGGTGGGTGGGGCGTGTGTTACAATACGTAGTAAAGGATTCAAAGGAAAACTTCCACTTCAAGTCCCAAAACATTTCGATGTAGAAATCACTGGAAATGCAAATAAAAAAGCCATCACAATCTCAACGAAGGAAAGGTTATTTCTAAAATGATTCTCACGTAACACACACAGCATAGTTCATCTCAGTACCTGAATTTAAAACCTTTAACTGCTGGAGGAGGGCCCAACTATTCCAAAAAAGATACACGGTCTATCTTTGGGCATTGGCCCTTTGTACCAGGCAAGGCCCTCATTAATGCCAACCCATCCTCCTCCGTTAGTTAGCAAATTTGAGCATTAATTTAAAAAAAAATCATTCTCAGCTACCTAAAGTCCTGATATATATATGTACAAGCAACAAATTAAACACTGTACTACAAAGCTACCTAACACAGATATTAATTTCCCCATGAACTACATATTCTCTTGTTTAAAAAGTTTGAAAACCAAACAAAACAATACTTTCCTCTCTTGAGCTAAAATGGCTTCGGGCTCCATTTTCGAAATGCTGCCGGGTTTGCCTGGTTGGTGGTTTTGTTTTTGTTAAAAGCTCTCTGCCTTGTGCTATTTGTTTGGAACAATGACATGTGGCGGTGGAAGGGTGGGGGAGTATGTCGGTGGGGAGGGAGTGACGGCACGGACACAGATAGGAGAAAGTGCCGTCTCACTATCAGCAGGAGGGACAAAGTATTTAGCAGCTTTGGAAAGCTCTGGCAGAATCTAAGCAGCAAGCTCTCAACATGACAGGCTTGGCTGAGCTGCAAGTGGAGATGAGGGAAATGCAAAATAAAAGCAAAGATTTCAACATGCTTGTGTAGTAATCTTTCTGAAGAAAACCTGTAATTTGATCAGCCTTAAAATTTAGCGTAACTCCTTTTGAGTAGGAGTGGGGTTGTGGGGGGTTAGTCAGGATGAGCAAAGTTGTGTACTCTGACAATGTCAAACCGCACAGGTTACACTGAGAAAAACAAATTTGAGAAGAAAAATTAACCAGCAGTTTAAAAGGCTGTCAAGAGCGATATTTGTTTTTGAGATATAACCTGCACAGCTCGATCTCAACTTTTATAAATCAGAACACAAACTTTAGAAGATATGGCCCCATTGTGCATTGGGGTGTTAAATCACTTCTGTTAAATCAGGGAATATAACAGGCAAAGTTACTGGATGGGAGTATCTGCACTTTACTCAAATCTCGTTAAAATTTATTAATTTTGGTGTGGGCTGTAGACCAACAGCAAACCATATTCCGGAAAATAATCGGCAGAATGAAAAGAATCAGATAGTCGCAAATGAGCACTGAAATCTGAGAAAGAAGACCTACACACATACTTACAAAGGCACACATTCTACACTCATGTATATACACAGAGGTATTGAAGTGCACAGAACATGCACCCAGTTAATTAGACATGTTGGCACACAGACCCATGTGCATATGTACTCATCACAAACCTACACCCACGCTTGTATAGAGACATGAGTACACACACACTCATACACACCACATGCAAATAATCAAAGACAGGCACATCTCCCTTTGAGCCACTGTTGTTGTATCCAGGGGAGATCTGGTTCATCAGACAACACGGCTTGGAAACAGAATTCTGAGTTTGTTGAGAAACTCCTGGGAATAGAGAAAGCCAAATGAATATAGATTGAAGAATATAGGAGAAGCAAAGGTAGGAGATAGGAAGTGAAGGAAGAGAGAAAAAAAATGCCCCATTTGGGTTTGTTAAGGCCCAATATGGTTTGCTGTATTGGAATGTGTGAATTAGAAAGGTACACTGCAATGGAAATGACTCTGCCACAAATTGCTCAATGGCTGGCGAGAGCACACCCTGTTGATCCTGTAGAAAATGTTTACATAGTGCATGGTTTGCATCATCAGAACGTATGGTTCTCCCCCTCATTGTCCTTGGCCAAACTGTCAGCGCCCTAAGACACAGAGGTCTCAAACTATACAGGAGGGTTCTGACTTTGCAGAACGCAAGAGAGCCACAAGACCTCATGTGGAATCAATAGTTAACATAGGAACCACAGTCACCTGGTTTAGGTAGCAGTGAGTGAGCATGAGGTTAAAAATGCCCAGCCAAATTTGAAGAAATTCTTACTGCAGATGGGAACCTATGCCATAGTCAAAAGATGGTGAGGTTCAGGTTAGCTGTCCAGGGTCCTGAAATCCATGCAACTGTACTTTGGAGATGCTTGTAAATGCTACAATTTTACTCCAATTGGTCTTGTTCCTTCTTTCCTGCATGCGTAAGACTCCAGGGAGACCCAGCATATAAAGTGCATGATTGTTAGGTATCGGTTTATGAGATATTGACAGCATCAGAATTTTTGCAACTTCTGGACAAAATACATTCTGGGACAAACACTACTGGCGCCAGCAGGCAAGAATGAAGGAGGCGAGATGTTGGCACCTGTGGAGAGAGAACTTTCAATTATTGATGTGAAGCCTTCTCCAAAACAAAGCTTCACACATTCAGAATACTAGTGGGCAGAGTCCATTACTTGCAGATCTAACTGTTGAAAACTTCCTTTTTTTAACATAGGATCAACGCTCCTCCTTTAAGATCATCCAGTCACTTCTTGTACAATATGTACTTCAGGTCAGATAGCCCATTCATGTCCCTCTCAAGTTCTGGGCTTTACTGTTCATGGGAGGTCTGTTTAGTTTCAACCCTTTTTTTTTTAAGGACAATCATTTTCAGGCAATAATATGGACACCTCAGCTGCCATATTGAAGTGTGCACTGTGTGTTACCAATGGACACTGCACAACACAAGAAATTTTACAAGATTTTGTGATAAAACACTATTAAAATACATTTTTAATGAGTTCACATGGATATCAGAACAGATTTCTTCAAAGGAACCATGCATTTCAAGATGAAAAATCAGGTTTTTTGTCAAAGGCAACAATGGAAGCGAATCGTTGCACAGTCCAATATGGCAGATCATCAGGGTCCTTCAGTTCACCAAGACATTCTTAAGTAAGGTCTACAGCCAATCCTTAATCAAACTTTATCATCACACAATATACATTATGAATTCAAGTAAAGTTTACAAATGTATTTCAGCGGCCCAGGTAGTCAGCGAAGCTTGTATTCTGTACATTTGTTTAGAAATTTCAGATGTACTTGTAGTTAATAACTAGGGAGGTTGCCCCTCCTTGATCAATAATTCAAAAAGTGTAAACAAATCATAACATAACACAACAGTTAAGAGTATTTTCTTTTCGTACACCCTGTATTGTTTTAATAAAAGTCTTAATTGAAATCTATTTCTAAGTTTAATCATTTACAAAAAGAGCAAAATCCAAAAAGAAATGTGTACCGATAAAGTACTTGAATAAGAGATTGTTGTTACATTCAGGCACCCATCACACATCCTATGTACACATTGTGTTAACTACTTGATCATTCCTGGCATTAAGTCACTGCTTGCTTATTGGCTTCAGATACCAATTTGTTTCATCCTCTGACAGTCAAGCCTTTCCACTTGTCAACTCTCTACCTAACTGCACCCTTGCCATACGAATTGCAGCAGTCAAAGAAGACGACAGCTCACTGCCATATTCTCAAGGGAAATTAGAGATGGGTAGCAAATACCAGCCTTGCCAGTGATGCCAACATCCAAGGAATGATTTTTTTTCTTAAATGAAAAAAAGCATTTGAAAAAAACGTGGCTTCGAAGTATGTGGCATGCCTGACAGACCAAACTAGTTTATGCCCTTGCAGAAATCTAAGAGTGGGTTAAGATTGTTGTATCAAATGTATCACCATTTGGCTTGTGGTTTGATATGAAGCATTCTGCAGTGTGAATATGTTACATGTGAACTTTTTTTCAAAACATGCTTTCTTTGAACACTTTTCAACAGCAATATCCACCTAGGTTTACGAACGGAAGTAATTTCAGTACCAGTCAACACTGCTGCCATGCAGCAACAACGTAGGAACACCATCACTTTTGAAGCACCCTTGTGAGTCCCATAATGTATGTCTCTTGATCAAAATGCTGAACACCCAATCTGATACCAATGTGCCATCACCAGAAGAACTGTCATGGCTCAAGAGAAAAGACAATTACAAGTTTCTCACTGTAACTAGGGATGTGCAGTAAATGCAACCATGCTCGCATTGCCTACATTCCCAGAACAAATAGTAAAAATAAATGTTCTCCATATATGTTGGGATATACAGCAATCCCTTTTCTAATCTTCTTCATATACATTGTAATAAATACTAATCCTCAATCCGGAATCCTTCATATACTGTATTTACACACTTATATCTATATAGAATCCAACCTAATATCCTCCATATAATGGGGGTGTGTACATTCATTTGCATCTAACAACCTCCATGTGTAGGTTGCTCAATAATCATTCCTCAATAAATATATATTGTGATATCAATACTCAATCAATAATCCGCCAAATGCCACATACATATTCCAATTCCCAAATATACCTAGTCCAACATCCTTAATAATATCCCCAGTCTTTGGTCCCATTTCTACTCTAATATTGATGACCTTTCTGAATTGTTTCAAATTTGCATCTCCAATCCAGCTGCTCTCAAACTATTCAATATACAATTTTATTACAGCTCTGGCTTAAAACATTTAAGAGGAGGATTGCAGATGCCATAAGTTGGCCTGCAATGAGAGGTTATTCAGCAAACTGTAACAGTGTCATAGTTATTCAATTATTTGCTATTCATTTATAGGGTCAATACCATTAGTCAGCATAGATCATGTATTCAGATGTCGAGGCACAGTGGGCACTGCCCAAATGCATCTGACTTTGCTTTGGATGGGCAACATTATTTGCAAGGTTACAGTCCAGCTACAGAGGTTAAAGAGAGGCAGACACGAAGGTGAGGGGTTGGGGGGGGGGGGGGGGGAGAAGAGGCGGAGGAGTGGGTAAATGTTTTAATAGGGCTTATTCACCACTTGTCCAGAAAATTAAAAAAAACAGCATGGGTGGGTTGACTCTATAGGTACAGTGGTGTTGCCTGTGAAATACAAAGGCCACGTGAGGTGATTTGTTTTCCAGAAATTCCTAAACTCCATGGGCCTCCTCATCATGGATTCAAGCATCATGATGGATATTAAGAGCTGTCAGAGTTTCTTCTTGGGTCCATATCCAGAGAGCCCCTGCCTCTCCCACTGAGAGGACTATAGCTGGTGTAATATTGAGCCTCTGGCCTGATTTATGCTACATATTAAAGTGCTACCCCACCACAGACACACCATGCCTTTGAAGAGCACAAATGCCTGGCCCTCTTCCCAAGTAAAAAAATCCATGATTCATTCTGGGTAGGGCAGGGAGGTGGGGGTTGTCAGTGCTAAATGGGTAACAGGAGTTGGGGAAGTGTAATCATGTCCACTGTGGAGCAAGGGAATGGGCTGGAACTTTGCTGCTTCTAGCTCAGCAGCAAGATTTGCTTCAGAAGTATTTCCAAAACACACCAGACCTGTGGAGGGCGACTGCAGCTGGAATCCCAGACCTGTCCCTCACTGTGGCCTCCAAGGGTCAATGAGAAGTGTTAAAGTAGTTGTTGCAGTCGTTGTTTTATCCAAACATCAGGTGCCTCAATTCTAATATGACTGCCAATTTGGGACACTGGACTATGCTCCTCAAAACTGAACCTTGCGCTCCTATAAAACAAGTTCAATTTATATCCAAGTTGTATTCCTACAAAAGGCAGTCCCAGACAAGCCACAGTGCTGACTTCGCAGAGTTTACAGACTTGACGCTTTTCACACAGGGGTACAATTATTAGGTGTTCTTCATTCCCAACGGCTGAAGCCACTCGCACTGCAGAAACAGCATCCCAACACAATTTAGTCCGAAGGTTTTGAGATGCGTCAGTCACACTTCAGGTCTCACGTTTAAGATCATTAAGAAAAAGAGGAAGAGTTATATTCCATCAGTTTCCAATGACCTTGGGGCCAAACCGGCTTTGCAAAGAGCTGCCAATCTATAGAAAAATGCCTCACAGCAATGGATTTGTAACTGCCATTAATCTTTGCCTGTTTGCACAAATTAGACCTTGTGATCTTAAAAGGATGTACAGTCTCAACCCAAGTAACTGAAATAATGGGTTGTGCCTCTTATGGTGTAGTGTTGCCATTCTTACAAGCCAGTAATTCCTCAGTAAATTCAGCAGTTCTCTTGTAGCTCACAGTCCATAAGACAATAAATCCTCTTATGGACTCTGAGCTACAAGAGAACTGCTAAATTACTTTAATTTCTGAACTTGGAGTAATGTGTTTATTCAACTTTATGTTAATCTCTGGACTCAGCAAGATACTGCCCCATTTGCCTGACTCACTCAAAATAATATTTAAGATTTTGTTTTAAGGGCTTTAACGTTTGATGATCTGGGCTCCTACAAGAGAAAGAAACATTTAAATGTTCATAATGGTGCAGAACACCTTTTAAGAGAGGGAATCTTCACTCACCTCCTCGGTTCCTCAATCAAAGATGCACTTAAGGCCTAATTTTTAAGGCAGAAGTTGACTTACGTAATGTTGGAAAGATTTTGTACCATTGGCAGCCAAGACATCAGCTGCACATTGTAAGAAACATCTGAGGGAGACCAATACTGAAACAGGTTGAATGTGATTGTAGATCTCTCCTCAGGACCCTGTCTTGGAGTAAACGTCATGTGGGATAATAAGATGGTGCAGCCAATCAGAAAACAGATGCTCTTGAAAGCGATAAGTATCCATCCATTAATATCATCTCCACACCCCATGAGATAATTTCTTCTGCTATTCCTTCCCAGGAAACACAGCCACCGCTTCCCCCCACCCATGTCACTGCCTCCATATTTATTGTCTGATCTTTCACAGCTGTCCCACAACTTGCTGGGACTCTTCAGAGGGAAGTAGATGGGAGACCGTGGTATAATCTGGGAGGGGAGTCTTGTGTAGGTCTAGAATGGGTTCAGGACGCTTAGCTCCCTTCCCTTAAGGGGGCTAGGAAATTAGTTGGGGTTTTTCAGATGATCCTGCATCTTTTAGAAAAAAACCTTGCTATGGTAGGAATTTAATTCACAATCTCCATGCTGCCAGACTGGGTCCATTAATCACTAAACCAGCTCTTAATCTGAGCTGATGACAGCCCTGTAGTGGGCACACATTGCTTTACATAGGACGACCTTCCTCTAGTGGGAGATTCTAAACTGCACCTCACGATGAGATGGCAGTGCCCACTCCTTCCATAATTCACCCATTCATCACCAAAAACTCTTGAGCTCATTGAGCAGCTTGGGGAGTTGAGAGGCAGGCTGAGTTTATGATGAAAAACTGACACTTCCTTCTCTCGTCCACAGACAGGCTAGCATTTTCTGCTTCTGATTCCCAGCGCCTCCAGTTGGGGAATTTGCAGGAATGATGAATTTGAGATTTAAGTCAGAACAGCCATGATCATAATGAACAACGGAGCAGACTCAAAGGGCTGAATGGCCTACATTTGCTCCTTGTTTGCATGGATGACTATGTGGTATGGAGCCTGGCTTGATTGATCTGCCTTTGAAAGACAGGAACAGCACGCTATCACTACATCCGCAATTCTCGTTCTTCATTCAGTTAGATCAAGACAATTCACTTGTCTCTCATTCACCTGTCTTGGTTGGGTAGCCCTTAATACTACCTTAGCCCCAACAGGGCGTAACAACCATGGATTTCCTTTGGATTGATCCACCATTATAATTAGCAAAGTTTCTGTAGGCTGACGGACTGACCCAGAGACTCTCCCAGTCTGGAGAGATTTACAGAATGACAGTCAACCTGTTTGGCCATGTTATGACCACATCTTCCAATCAGTCCTGAAGTGGGATTCGAACCTTGCGTTTCAGGCCCAGAAGTGGCTCTGTCACAAGGCCTATTTTCCTTACTGCCCTACTCGACAAAAACCTGTCGACTGTCCAGTTTGAATGGACCCAGCTGTTGGGCTTTGGCTTTGAAGTTACATTCCTCATTGAAATGAATGGCATCCTCCGCGGTAGAGTGTGCTCCTCCCTATCACAGGCATCGCTGGTAAGTCTGTGCAAGGAAGAAGGCCTAAAATGGCAGAGACCTTTTGCCTCATAAATAAATAACATTCAATTGGAACATCATGCGAGTATGTTAATAAGATAGTTCCTGATATGGCCCAGCATGATTTCACACCAGACATTTGCTTTAACATATACATTAAAGGAGATCTTTGAGTAACTTTCTTCCAGTTGGATTTTCCACCACGTCAATGTTCCATCTTTTCGAAAGAGATTAGCATCCAAAGGCTAAAGGGTTAATCCACCTGCTTCAGTCAACCAGCAGGAACGTCATTGTGTTCCTCCTGATGAACATCATCTAAACACTTCGCAAAAGCTGTAAAGCAGAACAAAAGGCCAAAATTATCAAAAAGAAATTGCCAATAAAGCTCACTGAGATTTGCAGACAATGCAAATTTACATTTCTGCCACCCACACTTAAAACTCTTCGATGTGAATATGCACGTCCAATAAAACTATTGCCACTAATTAATCTTGGCTTTCCGAAATCTTCTTCGTACCAAGGTACTTCAAAAATCACACAAACAACAAAAGCATAAACATCCTATTAAAGCTCCATAAAAACAGTCAACCACACTCTTCCTCAAATAATGTATGTATCTGCAGTCACACTATGTACAAATTGAATTATCGGTAAAAATAATTCCTACTAAAGGTTTAGCAATGGGTGATGTGCTTGAGTCCATGGATGATCATGGGATGGTCATCACTGGACTATTTGGAGCGAAGGACTCTGGGAAAGCTGCTACTGGTACCTCAAGAGCTGAATGGAAACCATTTCAGGGTTTGAGATCACAGCTTGATATTTGAACACTCGCTATCCAAACACGAAAACATTTAAGCTACCTGGCCTTGTTTTTTATCAATCAAAATACCCCATGAATTATTCTGTCAAGAGTATACCTATTGCACAGCATCCTTTGTGCCCTTTCTCCTCTCTCTAGCAGAACTAAGATTTTTTTGAATTCCTTGTCAAGATTTGGTATCACAAAATAGCCTCCCTACTGTATCATTCACTCCTTTGTTTCATGTCTCCTCTCTTTTGAAAGAGTTCACCACCTGCACAGCTCTATAAAGTGTTTCTTCCTGTACAGATCCAGAATACCATTTCACAGCATTTCTTCCAGAACAGGCACCAGTGACTACATTAGCAACATACAGCAGTTTCAGGGTCCACAGAATCCATTCACAGGGGTTTCCTGACTTTGTGCTGTCCCCCGGCTTACAGATCTCCTTTCTCCACATTAAATTCACAGGTTGCTGCTGACTTCCATTCACTACTACCACACCTGATCCCCTCCCCCAACCCCCGGACCAGTCTGTTCCCTTAGCTCCAGATCATCTCAACCCTCAGTTTCTCCTTTCAGTGCAGCACTTACTCCTTGCCAGTGTTCCTGAGCTCAATAAGGTGCTTTTAGACCCATGACATACTGCCACCAAATTTGCCCGGCAACAACTCCATTTGCTAGGCTGCTGCCTTGACAGGGGAGCTCAGATGTTGACAGAGATCATAGGAAGCATCATGCCTTAACCCTTTCCCATCCTCATCATGTTTCAATAAACATTGATCACGTGAGGGTACACTACCCACAGGGCTTGTCTGGGGCACTAAGTGACGATTGCACCTCAGACTCCTATGATTGTAGTGCAGCACCATGCCAACCACTGCCATCTGAAATCTCCACAATGTTAAAAATTTCCAATTCCTGCTCAGCCTCTAGATCTTACCCTGCAATGAGGTTCTACCCTTCAAAAAATAGTGATGGGACACTGCATTCTGGAGGGGGCTTGTATCCCACCCACAGTAATGGTGGTAGACACTCCCAAAATCCAAGACAGCCATATTTATCACATCATTGCAGAAATCCCACCCCAAAATTATATAGGACCAGAAAACGCGTTCACAGCACTTGTTCCACAACGGGCACCAGTGACTACATTAGCAATATACAGCAGTTCAGGGCCCACCAGAGAAGGTAGCCCATTGCAGCCTACAGTGGCACTGTCTTCCATTTGGCACAAGGTGGTGCCAGGCATCGCAAAGGGTCCTCGGTCAACATGCCCAATGATGGGTTGTACCCACTGCCATATCTACACAGAACAATCTCGGTTATCCGAACATCCATTATCCAAATTTCGGATAATCTGAACAAGATCTCATGGTCCCGTAAAAACGTTATCCAATCAATCAATTATCCAAACGATCAGGTATCCGAACAAAATACTCCCCAACCGTCTTATTCAGATAATCAAGGTTGTTCTGTATTGATCTATTGCATTCATCGACCGAATGAAACGCTTGGGCAATTCTACCTTCAAAGCAAAGTTAAATTGGACAGCCAGTCTTCTTGGTTCTGTTACTGGGAAAGGTCCTGTCAGTGGGGGAGAGGGAGCATGGCCAGTTGGGTTGGGAGGAGGTTTGGGGGGGGGTTCATACTTTCAGACCATGCCCCAATCCTTTTGGGTTAGAGTCAGCCTAGCAGGAGTTGGATTAAAATGCTCCCTCCATAAATTCACACTGGATTTACAATCTTCACCCCCTAGGAGAAAGTGAGGACTGCAGATGCTGGAGATCAGAGCTTAAAAATGTGTTGCTGGAAAAGCACAGCAGGTCAGGCAGCATCAAAGGAGCAGGAGAATCGATGTTTCGGGCATAAGCCCTTCTTCAGAAACCATTTCAGGGTTTGAGATCACAGCTTGATATTTGAACACTCGCTATGCAAACTGTGATAGGACTCCAAACACGAAAACACTTAAGCTACCTGGCCTTGTTTTTTATCAATCAAAATACCCCATGAAGTATTCTGTCAAGAGTATACCTATTGCACAGCATCCTTTGTGCCCCTTCTCCTCTCTCTAGCAGAACTAAGATTTTTTGAATTCCTTGTCAAGATTTGATATCGCAAAATAGCCTCCCTACTGTATCATTCACTCCTTTGTTTCATGTCTCCTCTCTTTTGAAAGAGTTCACCACCTGCACCATTCCTGAAGAAAGGCTTATGCCCGAAACGTCGATTCTCCTGCTCCTTTGATGCTGCCTGACCTGCTGCGCTTTTCCAGCAACACATTTTTAATCTTCACCCCCTCCCAACTGAGTCTCCCTCAAATTTAACTTTCACACAATGGATTGAGAACAACAGGTTTAACAGGAGAGAACAGAACCACGTTGCCTGTTCTCCATTACCATCACATCTGTATCTCAGTTCTAGCTGTGCATCCAGATCAGAAAATGATACAGCACAGGATCTATCATGTCCATGCCCAGAAATCTCATTGCCTGCTGCTTCCCATAATCCCAGTCTCACAGGGTAGCTGCAACTAATATCAGCACAAGCCCCATAGACTGGAGATCAAATCTGGGATCTGGGAATTGGTCAACCATGGCCATATTTGAGTGTCAAGCAGAAGGCAATCGGCCTGTCATTTCAGTGCTGGCTCTCTGCAACAGCAACACAGCTAGCCCCTCTCTCTGCCAAAGTTAGAGCATAACCCCCTGAGCCACAGTTAACATTGTTAGACACAAAAAAAAACTGCACACACCCTTGAATCCAAATAGACAGGCAGGAGGCTGGAAGAACACAGCAAGCCAGGCAGCATCAGAAGGTGGAGAAGTCGACATTTCGGGTGAAACTCTTCTTCAGGATAGTTAACATTGTGCCATCGACTGCACACTAGTTGGCGACAAATCCAAGAACGGGCACATCTGAATATAAAACTTAGCAAGTACTTGTGAAGCTAAGGGAGCCCTTTGTTTATAGTCCAGGTATTTCTGCTGTCTATCAGTCAATGGGAGAGGAGAAAAGGGTCCTCTATAAGGTGTAAATTGAAAAGTTGCTCACGTTTCCATAACAATAACAAATAACTCCCAGCCGACACCACTTAGAGCTAAAATCTCCCCAAATATTTAAGCCAGCATCATTTCTGAATTATCTGTCGGCACCGTAATGGTGTTCCTGCATTCTTTTCAATTTACCACTGTGCTCTCAGCATCATCTATGTCTAAAAGTACAAGATGACGAGTTTTAAATGGTGTCACAGCTAGGAGAAAACTAACACAGTGTAGCCAAAGGCTTCCCTTCCTAGACAAAGTTAGCAGACCTCACTCAACTCCACCTAGCCTTTACCAGAAGGATTGATCTAACCAGTCACCATAGATCCTTAGGGCCCTCCAGTCAGCTTGGGAAGAATGGGAGCTACTGACTAGTCAGGTCAAGATTTATCTCTATTAGCATAGTTTATTCAATGTTTTGACATCATATGTTGCACTCAGACATATGCTATAGTTGGGAGTGAAGGAGCGCCTTTTAACTAAGGGAAGAAACATGCATCGATTAAATGCAGACCGCCACACTGATGATGATATGCTGTTGAATGCCCACCTGCAGATGGGAAAGATAGTTAATTTTTCCCACAAGCGAAGAGCATCGCTGAATCACCATCCGCATAGCAGCAGTCCACTAATTCCTGATCAGAAATATCAAATACTACTAGATTGTAGTGCAATATCATGTTTCATTCTTATTGCAATGAAACTTCACATCACGAGGCACTGGTGCAGTGAAATTATCATCTTAACCCATGGAATGAGAAGAGACCATCAATATGCTAACTGACAGATAGCAGCGTTCCGTCATAGAAAGACCTGTGAGGACTTTGTAAGTGATAATTTAATTATGAGTCATTAGTTTCCCTTCCAGTCTGACAATAACGTTGTTGGACACTAACATTATCACTCACCGTGGTGGAATAAAATTGTTTTCCCTGTATTGATAATTAGAGGCTGCACCTGAATTGAAGATTCATCTTTTTCTGTAGGCCTCACTATCACGGTGGTTGCAATTGCAATATGCATTTGATAGCCACAGACCTTAAAAAAACTGGCCTCGATATATATTTCAAGGGCTTCAAAATCATTGACTTCTTGAAACACACCCATGTTGCTGAAACTGTGACATCACTGACATACCAACATCACTGTCATCATGATGTCACTGACAGTGGCATTATTGGAACAGTGATGTCATAATTATTGTTATATTGGTGCCACTGTGACATCAGCCATCGTGACATAACTGACACTGTGACACCAGCCATTGTGACAGCGCTGACACTGAGCCATCAGTTTGACATCAGTTCTGCACGATATCACAGGTTCTGTGATACCACAACCAGTATGACATCACTGGCTTGATGACTTCACAGTCACTGTGACATCACTACCATTGAGACATCACTGACTCTGTGATGTCACCGAATGTGTGATGTCACAATGTTTCACCACAATGAAGACCTGACAATGCCAGTATAGGCTGCCCCTGGAGAGCATACACATGTATTCACACACACGTCCATGACTGGAGATACACACTTACGCACGGTCTCACACACACACACACACACACACACACACCCACCACCGATCTGAGATCGCTTTTACTAGAAGCCACATCCACTCGTGCAATTGTTTTCCAGAACCCTGGAGAGGCATTCAGAACGAAGCCATATGGAGTTTTCAGTGGCGAATGGGTTAATCCAGCTTTTAACTGTACAGTATTGGCACTGATATTAATATTTACTATATTAATCATCACCCCCTACACAAAGATGCATCACCCGATGTAACTTGATACAAATGACATGCAGTTAGAATTTTGTCATATTGTACTGGACCAGACATAATATAAATCATGGAATCCGATTCACTCCCATAGAAATGCAATGGGAAAAGAAAACGATGTTCTGTGGTGTTTTGCATGAAGATCAAAAACTTAAAAAATAGAAAACGAAGCAGGTCCATCCGGAACTCCAGTACGTCGTCCAAATGGGGATCTCCTAAATGACAGCTCCCCCTCCCTCCCCCCGATAAGCAGGAGTGACTCCGACCTCAGACATCGGACTCAATACTGGAGAGTTTCTCGTATACGTGTCCGTTGGTGGACCCGTTGAAAGCCCTGGGAGTCTTGTTATTTGCCACACACACCGTCGGTTGGCTTCCTGTGCACATTTCCTTCTGAAACCTGGCCGGGATGGCGTTGAACATGGACGATGCGGCCTTGGCCGATGGGTGAAAGTCGAGGCGGGCTTTGGAAGCGGCCGGGTGCTTGAAGAAGTGCGACTTGCTGCCGTGGAGCAGGCACTGGTCATCGCCGAAGGTGGGGATGAAGGGGTTCTGGGTGACCCGGTCGGGGTACAGGGATTTGCTCAGGGTGTAGCGGCTCAGGTTGTGGCGTTCCGGGGCGGCAGCCTTACCGACGAAGGCCGGCTCCGGAGTCGCTTCGAACATGTGGGCGTACGGGCTGCCCTCCAGGAAGCGGTCCTTCTCCTTCAGGCTGACGCTCCTCGGGGCGATGGCCACGCTGTCCTCCTTCTGCAGCTCCACGAAGGTGTCGTACGAGTGCTGGCGCCGCAGCTTGCCGCGGTTGCGCCGCTGCAGCTTGGTGGAGTCGGTGGGGCTCTGGTGGTACTTGGAGAGGCCGGAGCCCGGCACCAGGGCCTGGTCCACGTCCTGCAGCGAGTTGTCCTCGCTGATGTCGTACAGGGTGGCAGTCTTCTTGCACGCCTCGCACCACAGGCACGGGCCGCCACGGTTGGCGTTCTGGCCGCCGTAGTTGTGCAGCTTGCTGGGGCAGTTGTGGCAGTAGCTGTCGGCCTGGCGCTCGTCGCCCCAGTCCGGCACGCCGCCGGCGCTCTTGTCCCACAGGCCGACCGTCGACGCGTGCAGGTTGGCCTTGGCGGACGGCGCGAACTCGCCCACGTGCACAGGGCGGGGCCGGCTCAGGCGCGAGCCCGGCCCCTCATGTTTGCCGAAGTCGTCGTCGTGAGCCTGGTAGAGGTCGCTGAGGTCCACGTGCTCCCAGCGCGAGCCAGCGTTCTCCTTGCACCGGAACTGGTCGCGGTAGAAGTCGCGGAGCTTGTCCTTGTTGAAGAAGCGCGCCTTCCGGTCCGAGGTGTGCGCCTTGCGGCGGTACGCCAGCTCGATCTCGTCGAACTCCTTCCGCGACTTGGCCGACGCCGGCCGCTTCTTCAGGCTGTCCTTGTACTGCTTGCGCCGCTTGGTGTTACCGATGTTGCCGTAGGTCACCGTGTGCGTGGAGATGTCCGAGACGTCCGAGCGGATCAGGTCGTCATGGGCGTAGCGGTCGTTCTTGAACAGGTACTTGTGGCTCTCGTAGCTGTCGCCGAGCGGCCCCTGGGCGTGCTTCAGGGGCAGGCCGATCTCGAAGGGTTTCCTCGCCAGGGCCCGGCCCTGGGTGCCAAACATAGCGTTGTCGCACTCGTACGGGATGTCCAGCGAGCTGGTGCTGGCGATGCTGTGCGGCCGGTGATGGTGGTAGTGGTCCTGGTAGATGCTGTTGGTGTCCTTGGCGTGGAGGTTGCCAAACGTCCTCTCCACCTCGCTGATGTAGTCGCTGAAGAGGTTGTCGTCGGGCTGGTAGGATTTGCAGTCGGAGTGGGTGAAGCTCCGCCGGTGCTCGGAGACGTCGAAGACCGATGGGTCCCGCCCGATGAAATCGAGGGCGCTCTGGGGGGAGCCGAAGTGTGTGCCGTTGACCCCGGTCAGGTTGGCCATGCTCTTGGCTGTCCGCAACAGCCGCATGATGTTGGAGTGGGTGTCGTTCACGGTGGCGGTGGGGGACTCCATGCAAGACTTGTTATCCTCGATGGGGACTCCATGGATGCAGCTATATATACCCTGCAATAAACCACAGAGAGGATAAGGAGTAGATCGGGTTGTGGGGGTGTGCGCAGCATGAACAAAGAGGCTCAGCTGAAATGTTATTGAAATGCCTGTTAACCTGCTTTAGACAGCAATTATGCAGAATCTGCAGCACAGAAATAGAGCACTGGTCTATTTATGCTCCACATGAGCCTCCTCCTACACTGCTCCATCTAACCCTATCACCTTATCTTCCTTTTTGGGGACAACACGGTGGCTCAGTGGTTAGCATTGCTGCCTCACAGCACCAGGGACCGGGGTTCAAATCCAAACTCGGGCAACTGTCTGTGTGGAGTTTGTACATTCTCCCCGTGTCTGGGTGGGGTTTGCTCCGGTTTCCTGCTGCAGTCCAAAGATGTGCAGGTTAGGTGAATTGGCCACGCTAAATAGCCCGTGGTCATGTTCAGGGGTGTATAGGTTAGGTGTGTTAGTCAGGGGTGAGGGAATGGGTCTGGGTGGGTTACTCTCAGAGGGTTGGCGTGGACTTGTTGGGCCAAAGGGTCTGTTTCCACACGGTAGGGATTCCATGATTGTCCTTCCTCCCCCATGTGCCTTCAAAGCATTTGAGACTATTCCCCTCAAATACTTCACGTGGTGGCAAGTTTGACATTCCCACTACTGTCTGGGCAAAGAAAGCATCCCTAAATTCCCAAATTTGTGGCTGTCTTATCTTCATGGCCCCATTACTGGTGGAATGTTTCCTCCTGAGTCTACCCTGTTCAGATTTTCACAGACTTCCATTACATAATTTCCTTCATCTAAAACAAAAAGTCCCAATCTAATTCAGTCCTTCTTTTGAAACTGGTAACTGCTACCGACTAGTGTCAGGAGTTAGTATGAAGTTATATTGAGTGTGTCACCATGCCTTCTGCTCAGGCAACATTGGAGTTGGCATGTTGGGGGAACTTTAGAACATGCTTCACTATGGTTATAAGCTAGAGGTAGCAGGCAGCTCATAGAATCCCTACAAGGTGAAAAAAGGCCAATTGGCCCAATAAGTCCACACTAACCCTCTGAAGAGTAACCCACCCAGACCCATTCCTCTACCCTATTATGCTACATTTACCCCTGACTAATAATGCACCTAACCTTCACATCCCTGTGACACTATGGGCAATTTAGCATGACCAGTTCACATAACCTGCACATCTTTGGATTGTGGGAGGAAACCGGAGCACCTGGAGGAAACCCATGCAGACAAGGGGAGAATGGGTAAACTCCACACAGACAGTTGCCTGAGGCTGGAATCGAACTTGGGTCCCTGGCGCTGTGAGGGAGCAGTGCTAACCATTATGCAACCATGTCTCTTCTGGGCCAGTTGCACATTATTGGAAGTAACCTGGTATATTGTTAGAGACATCACAATAATGCTGTTCCACACTGACTTTTGTGACCATTATTCATATAGAGTCAAACAATTTGTACAAAAAGCATATTGGATAAAGGTCATGTTTCTATCTATTATTAGAATGCAGACTGAATAACAGGCAGTGAATTGCCCTTCCATGGGATAGGGAGTTTATTGCCGATGCCAATATTTATTGCCCATTCCTAATTGACCCTGAGAAGGTGGTGGTGAGCTGTCTTCTTAAACTGTTGGAGACTATAGGGGTAAGTGCACTCACAGTGCTGCTGGGGAGGGAGTTCCAGGATTTGGATCCAGCATCAGTGAAGGAATGGCACTATTATGATGATGCTATGGCTTTAAGAGGTTGTTTTGTCCTTTTTTTTAAGAGTGGTTTTAAGACTGAGGTGCTGAGCCATTTAGTTGGCAAGTCAATACAGTAAGCAGTTTGTGAGGCCTTGTTTTTTTTAATGTTGGAACAATAGAAGCAGCCTGAATGTCTGGCCAGCTCTCACAGACCAGGATTTCTAGTTGATTTTAGATGAGATTCCCGACAGTGTGGAAACAGGCCCTTCAGCCCAACTAGTCCACACCGACCCTCAGAAGAGTAGCCCACCCAGACCCATTTCCCTCTGACTAATGCACCTCACACTATGGGCAATTTAGTATCGCTAATTCACCTGACCTGCACATCTTTGGACTGTGGGAGGAAACCAGAGCACCCAGAGGAAACCCCCACAGACACAGGAAGAATGTGTAAACTCCACACAGACAGTCACCAGAGGCTAGTATTGAACCTGGGACTCTGGTGCAGTGAGGCAGCAGTGCGAACCACTGAGCCACTGAGGTTTAGCTTTAAGCAGTTGCTGTTGTGGACTTGAAGAGATAGAAGCTATTTTCCCTCTCTTGATTGCAGCCAAAAGCTGGGGGTTCTCTTCCTGGGCTGCTGGATTGCATGTGAGACAAAGTCTGTTATCCTGACTTTGCCTTTTTGCCAAGGGGTGAGTTTATGGAACGTTACTATGGAACAGTTAATTAGTAATAATTATGGTATCTATGCTTCTGTTACATTTTCCAATAGAGGTAAGTTATTTAAAATTCCTCTTTCTTTTACAAACTGAAAGACCAGCCGATGCTGTAAATCAGAACTTCTGAGGAAAGGTCACTGGAACTGAAACGTTAATTTTGATTTCTCTTCACAGATGCTGCCAGACCTGCTGAGATTTTCCAGCAGCTTCTGTTTTTGTTTCCTTTTTTTGTTGTTTTTAAATGAACTGTGTTTTGCTTAACATTGAGTAGTTTGACCAGTCGCTTTGCATCTGAAACACACACTTCAAATTTGCCTTTAAAAGAAGAAAATGTTAGGGTCCTGGCTATCTTCTTAAAATATTTTGAGGGGATTTGGTCTGGTCCATGGCACTATGCAGCCAAGTTAGGACAATGTTGGTAAGTTGCAAGTGGTGGTGTTCCCATGTATGTACTGTCCTTGTCCAAGGTGGTAGATGTCACAGGTTTGGGTGGTGCTATTCTACCTGGCACACTATTCCATACCCATTTGGCACCTGCAAAGTACAAGACATGGCTTGGCTGGTGGTGAGAAGGGCTCTGCCTGTGAGATCCTTTATGCACGCCCGGACTCTCAGCCGCACCGCACGCTGCCCTCGAAGCGGCTGCGGGGGGGACGAGACTGTCACACACCTCCTTCTGGAATGTGCCTACGTAGAGGAAGTCTGAAGAGGAATGCAGTGGTGTTTGTCGAGGTTCGTCCCGAGCAGCGCCGTGACACGGGACTCCGTGCTCTACGGTCTGTTCCCCGGGACGCACACCGAGACGAACATCAACTGTGCCTGGAGGGTCATAAACTCGGTGAAGGACGCTCTCTGGGTGGTCCGAAACCTGCTGATCTTCCAGCTGAAGGAGTTGACCCCGACTGAGTGTTGCAAACTGGCACATTCCATGGTCCAGGACTACGTGTTGAGGGACGCGCTGAAGCTTGGGGCAGCTGCCGCCAAGGCGCGGTGGGGAAAGACCACTGTGTAAAGTCTGCCTGCCTAACGAAGAACAGGGGGCCCTGCTGGGTCATTTGGGCTCTGCTGACGCCTCGGCTAATTATATGGGCATATGATCAAAAAATGTACAGACCTGTATAAAAATGATAAGGTTTGATTTCTGTATGTACATGTTTACATATGTATGGCATGACCAACTGTGCAGACCATCAAATTATTTTATGAATAAAGTATATTTTTGAAATAAAAAAAATGTACAAGTGACAAAGGTGGTACACACTGCCTTTGTGTGCCGATGGTAAAGGGAGTGAATGTGACAGATGGGGCAACAATCAAGCAGGTTACTTTGTCCTGGATAGTGTTGAGATTCTTGAGTGCTGCTGGAGTTGCATGCATCCAGACAAGTGGGGAATATTCCTTCATACTCCTGGGCTTGTGACTTGTAGGCTTTAGAAAGATAGGAGGTGAGTTATTCGCTGCAGAATTCCTAACCTCTGACTTGTTCTCGTAGCCCTAGTTTTTATATGACTAGTCCAATTTAGTATCTGGTCAATGGTAACCCCTAAGGTGTTGATTACTGTGCTGCAAATACATCTTTTCACACAAATGACCCCTTCTCCATTTTAAAATGAGAAATGTCTTCAGTTCTGACAGGAGATTCTGACCAAGGCTCCTTTAGAAATGTAAAGCTGTACCTCTCATTCTGTCAGCTGTCTCGCAGTGCAGAATTGTGGAGGGGAAAACAAACACACGGCCTTTTCACAAGCAGTCAGACACCCTATTGTGAAGTTTAAAGTTCCAGAATCACAGGCAGCTACTTTAACAGCTGCTATCAAAAGTAGAAAGTTAGAGTGTCAAGTGGGTATGAGATAGTGTGCCAGGTGGAATAGGGTGCCAACTGGGGTCAGGCAAATGCACCAATGCCCTAGAGGACCATAGGATTGCTCTGTCAGATTTTAACCTGAGGGTCACCACATCTCAGGTGAGGGATGAGAGGACAGGACTTTCAATGGTCACCTCAGGCAGTGTGGGAATCAAACCCATGCTGTTGGTGGAATTCTTCAAGGCAAGGCAGCCATCCAAACTAACTAAACTCCCAAGGTGGTAGATATCAGGGACTAGGATGCCAGATGTGTATGGCGTAGGATGCCAGTTGGGTAGGGGTTGGCTGCAAGTTGGCAATGGGGCTAGGGAAGTGAAGCAGTGTTCAGGGTAGGTTGAGATGGATGGTGCACATTGGCTGTGGTTTAGGAGAATCAGTGTTTGGGGTTGGGGGGAGCGGTGGTTTGGTCTAATGGGGGACAGAGCCAAATCAGGTCCAGAGCAGCAGAAGGTGTTTGAGGGGGGTCCATGGCAGATCAGGCACTCGGGGAGGGGGAGCTGTTCCAGAGAAGGGAGAGCAGGGACTGGATCTGGACTGCAGAAGGGATGTCCATCCAGGTGGAGAAAGGAGAGTCTAGGGATGTGTAAGTGGATTGCGGGAAGTGTAGTTGGGGGTGATTGAGGTAGGTATGAGCGTCAGTCTAACTTTTCCTGAGTAATTATTTACTTAATTTCATTGCAACCTTCCAAAATCTCCCATTGAAAAGGATACTTTCAGAAGGCTTCCTGTGTAAGGGAGTTGCTCAACAGCTTATTCAATTTCCCAGGCAATTCCTTTAGACTCTGCTAAGCTGTGAATTCTGCACAGTCTGTGCACAATTCCCATTCTGTACTGGAATAATGACTGACCATTGGAAAATCTGGACCAAAACATATATAAAGTGAAACCCATGGTGTTGGTTTTGTTCAGTGAGTAGCACACTGCCTGAGTCTCTTCACTTCAGGAACATGAACATTTCATTGCAGTGTTGAGGGAGTGTTGAAGATGGAAATGTTAAACATTGGCCCTGACTGACCCCTCAACTGACTGCAAAGGATCATATGGAACAATTGGAAGTAGAGAAGGAAATTATCTAGCAAGGTCGCATTTATTGCTTGTGGGAGCGTACTGTGCACAAATTGGAAAACATTTCTGTCCACATGACAAGAAGTAACGCCTTCAGATCTCCCGAAGATATGGTCAGGTGTGACAGAAATCAGGTGAGTGGTTGAGAGGTGGGTCATAGAGATGATGGATAAAGGGAAGGCATAATAGGAAAATTGCAGAATGGGTTTCAAAGACTTCATATTTTCACCTACTTATTAATGATGAAGGACCAGAGTCTTGTATTTCCAAGTTTGGAGAGTATACCAAATAAAGGGGAACAGTGTATTTTGTAGAAAGAAGCACTATAACAGGGTATAGTCAGAAAGTGAACAGACAAAATGACAGCTAATTATCCTTTAATTACACACAGTTTGGATCATAGCTTCCCTACAGTGTGTAAGCAGGCCATTCGGCCCACCAAACCCACACTGAAGAGCATCCCACCTAGACATTTCCCACTACCCTATCCCTGTATTTTCCATGGCTAATCCATCTAGCCTGCACATCCCTGGACACTATGTGCAATTTAGCATGGCCAGTCCACCTAAGCTGCACATCTTTGGATTGTAGAAAGAAACCGGAGCACCTAGGGAAAACCCACACAGACATGGGGTAAATGTGCAAACTCCTCACAGTCGCTGAAAGGTAGAATTGAACTTGAGTCCCTGTAGGGGAGCAGTGCTAACCACTGAGCTATTGTGCCACCCCAGTGGTTTGGGAGTTAAACAACCGAAGAATTGTACATTGGCTACGGAGTGTCTTCCCATCCCGGCAAAGTCGCAGGACTTTTTTTTTTAACAGTTTTCAATGAACAACAAGACCGTACAAAATTACAAGATTGCCTGAACCCATCAAGACTTTAACAGAAAGCAAAATCCTTTAAATAGACAACAGGAGAGAGACAGGGAGAGGACTGTAATGGAAGATACGGCCAAAGTGATTGCCCTTCACATTTCATTTAAGGATCTTGGTCAAAAGGAAACAAATATTTGCAGTTATATAGAGGCTTCAGGATGTTTCTAGAATTAGAATTAGGATTTCTACAGTGTGGAAACAAGTCTTTCAGCGCAGCAAGTCCACACCGACCCTCTGAAGAGTAACCCACCTTGGTCCATTCCCCTCTTACTCTACATTTATCTCTGACTAATGCACCTAACCTACACATCCCTGAACACTATGGGCAATTTAACATGGCTAATTCACACCTTTGGAGTATGGGAGGAAACCGGAGAACCCGGAGGAGACCCACACAGACATGGGGAGAATGTGCAAACTCCACACAGTCACCTGAGGCTGGAATGGAACCTGGGTCCCTGGCACTATGAGGCAGCAGTGCTAACCACTGAGACACCGTGTTGCTCCCTATTCAAATACTTGAATATTTCAACATATTTTACAGTCAATGCAAAATGTTTACAGGGTAATCACTCCAGTAATGCAGGAAACACAGCAATGGGATATTGACCAGATAATCTACAGGAAATGGATGGTTATGGTCTGTTGCACAGATCGGGGATCAGGTTTGGAAATGTCCAGGTCTTTTTGTCCCCTAGTGACTGGGTGATGTGTTTAAACATTAGCCTCCAAAAGTGGGTCTCATTCATTGCTCTCTGGTCATAGGCATAGAGTTCTACAGAGACAGGCCCTTTGGCTCAAACTGGTCCATGCTGACCAAAATGTCCATCTGCGCTAACCCCATTTCCTTGCACTGTGCCCATATTCTTCTAAATCTTTCCTATCCATGTATTTATCCAAATGCCTCTTAAATATTGTTAATGTACCCACCTCAACCACTTCCGCTGGCAGCTCATTCCATATGTGTGCCACCCTATTGTGTAAAAAAACAATGCCCCTCAGGGTCCCTTTTATTCTTTCCCCTCTAACCTTAAACTGATGCCCTCTAGTCATCGATTCCCCAACCCTGGGAAAAAGACTGAGTGCATTCACCCGATCCATGTCTCCCATGATCTTATACACTTCTATAAGATCCTCCCCTCAATCTCCTACACTCTCAAGGTAACATCCTAGCTTGCCCAACCTCTCTCTCTTACTCAGTCCCGTGAGTCCTGGCAACATCCTTGTAAACTTCTTCTGCACTCTTTACAGTTTAATAACATCCTTCCTATAGCAAGGTGACAAAAATTGGAAACAAATGCTGCCTCACCAACATCCTGTACAACTGCAACATAACTTCCCAATTTCTATACTCAGTGCCCTGACTGATGAAGGCCAATGTGACAGCGTAGGTTAAACCCTCGATCCATTGACAGGGTATGTAATCATTTAGTAATCTACAATAGATGTCCTATAATAAGAATGAAACACTTAGAAAAGTGAGAAACAAGAACAGGTAAAGGTTGACGGGAATTCAATTTTTGGTCTTTCCCCCGAAAAGGAGTCAGAGTTGAGGCAGATGTTTTTGTGTTAGAAGAAATTACCTGTTCAGGCACATCACCTCATAGCTCCATGGCAGATGAGAACATGGACACTAAACCCCTGGCCCAGAGATAGGTGGCATTACCACAACACTAGCAGAGTAACCAAGCTAATCCTAGGTTTTTATATACTCAAGCATGTAGTGGGACGTGAACATACAGCTCAAAGGCTAACAAGTGTACCTATTTACATACAAGCAGATAAATCACCCAATGAGCATCAATAAGCTGGGGTGGATCACTTAATCACTACCCAATCAGAAACAGTGAGCAGGTTTACATATCAAAGGACTGGAGGCCTGTTACCAGTAATGTTCAAAGAAGATCGGTGCTGGGTCCACTTTTGTTTGTCATTTATATAAATGATTTAGATGAGGATATAGAAGGTATGGCTAGTAAGTTTGCGGATGACACCAAAATTGGTGGTGTAGTGGGCAGTGAAGAAGGATGTCTAAGTTTAAAAAAGAGATGTTGATCAATTGGGTCAATGGGCTGAGGAGTGGCAGATGGAGTTTAATTTGGATAAATGCGAGGTGCTGCAATTTTGTAAAACAAACAAATAAACATTATACAATTAAAAGTAGGGCCTTGGTTAGTGCCTTAAAACAGAGAGACTAAAGGGTTCATGTACATAATTCTTTGAAGTTTGTGTCACTGTACATCTCTATGACTCTGTGTAGACAGGGGGGTTAAGAGGGTGTTAACACACTTGTCTTCATTGCTTAGACCTCTAAGTATAGGAGCTGGGGTGTCATGTTGAGGTTGTACAGGACTTTGGTGAGGCCTCTTCTGGAGCACTGTGTCAAGTTCCGGTCACCCTGTTATAGGAAGCATGTTATTAAGCTGGAGAGGGTTCAGAAGAGATTTACCAGGAGGTTGCCAAGAATGGGGGGGAGTTTGAGTTATAAGGAGAAGCTGCATAGGCTGGGACATTTTATTGGATTGTAGGAGGTTGAGGGGTGACCTTACAGAGATTTATAAAGACATAAGGGGTATAGATAAGGTGAATGGCAGGTGTCTTTTCCCTAGGGTGGGAGATTTCAAGATTAGAGATTATATTTTTAAGGTGGGAGGAGACAGATATAGAAAAGACATGAAGGGCAATTTTTGTTACACAGAAAGTGGTTCGTGTGTGGTATGAACTTCCAGGGGAAGTGGTGGACGCAGGTACAGTTACAACTTTTAAAAGACATTTGGATAAGTACATGGATAAGAAATGTTTGGAGGGATATGGGCCAAGTACAGGAAGCTGGGTCTGGTTTAGGTTGGGATTATGGTCAGCATGGATTGGTAGGGCTGAAGGGTCTGTTTCCATGCTGTACGACTCTATAACACTGTAACCAAAAGCTTTTAAGCTCAAGGCTTTCAATCAAGAGTCCAGGAGATTGAATGATCCCCATTCTCTCTGTTGTGTGCAGGAGCACCATTCCACGTGTTGATTCTAAAACCCTCCAAAGCCAAGCTGTGATTAATAACATTGGCAAGCAGGCACAGATGGAGAGATGTGGCCTTACCCTGCTGACTGAAAACATGACACCTGGTTTGCCAGTGCAGACGCCCATGAAACAATGCCGCAGCTGCCAGTAGAAGAGATGCTCGCAGATGAACGTGAGGAGACTCAGCGTCATTGCAGCACCCAACATGTAGAACACGCCCGCCATGTTATCGACATCCAGCTGGCTGCTCATCACCTCATTCTTCTCATTGTGACAGATACCAGTCAGCCAGAGGGCTTCCAGCTCCTCCATATCTCCTAAGAACAGGACAGAGGAAAGGAACAATTTGAGTCTGGGGTTGTCCGAGAAATATTCAACTTATTCATCAGTACCTTTGCAGATAAACAGCAAATCTCCACCAGATAAAAACAGAAAGGATACACAAATAATTATTTGAATAAATTCAAAACAAAACAGTATCATATAGAACCCCTAGAGTGCAGAAACAGACCATTTAGTCCGTCGAGTCCACACTGGTTCTTTGACCCCTGCATCCAAATCCTTGCATTTCCCATGGCTAACCCACACATCCCTGGACACTATGGGCACCATAACATGGCCAATCCATCCTAACCTGCGCATCTTTGGACAGTGTGAGGAAACTGGAGCACCCAGAGGGAACCCACACAGACATGGGGAGGATGTGCAAACTCCACACAGACAGTCGCCTGAGGCTGGAATCGAACCTTGGTCTTTGGTGCTGTGAGGCAGCAATGTTAACCACTGAGACACTGTGAGGAGAAAGAATTCTTGGAAAATTATTGGCTTAATGTCTTGAAAGCTCCTAAGAAGAGTCACAACAGATTCCACAGAGGCCAGTATCCTGTCAACAAGTCACCCTTTATTTCCACATGGAGAGTCCTTGACACTAATCCAGCTCCCTTAGAGCCAGAACTCAGAGTGAACAGAACCTCTGGTATGCCAGTTTATATCTGTCAGCCAGGGCTCCCCGATTGGACCAGGTTAACAGCCCCAATAAGGTAACTCATATTCTGTGAGGTCCACCTGGCTAACCTCGTTAACAATCACTACAGAGGCAAAGGAAAGAAAAATTAATGAAATTGGAGAAAATAGAATACCTTTCTTGCATTATCAGGACAGCATTGCAAGAATGCCAAATCTCAAAGGGAATAGCAATACCACCCTGCATGAGAAGATTCTGTCCTGATCAATGCAAGATGAAAAGCTTCACCAGCCCACGCCTCTTCTGTCAGCAATATTTAATTGGTATGAACATAGTCATAGGAGAGAGGCAGGTCGTCAGGGACCAGTCAAGTGACTTTCTTTTTGTAAAACCTGTCACCAAATTAACTACCTTAACCAATTGAACAGTAATAATTAACAAGCACTACCCACCAGGAGCAGTGTAATCAAGTGACTTTCTTCACAAAAAAACCTCCACCAAACCACATATGTTGCTAATTAAATTAATCAAGCGACATTGTTTCTTATCTATCAAGAGATGCTACTATACACCTCTGAACCTATTGTTTTATTACCTTGAAATTACTAATTAAGTTAATCAAGCAATGATTTTTTTTCTTCTTTCTTTATCTGATTAAGCAACTCTTTTTCTTTTTTCCCAACCAGAACTGCTCTTGTACATGACTGAACTTTTTGTTTTCCCCATCACCGAATCACCTTTATCATCTATTAACCACCATCAGTAAATTATCCGTACTTTTTGATTAATTAATTTACATGCAAAGCCTGTTCAGGACAATGCATCAAGCAACTATTAACGAAAGGAGAAAACCTAAAGCGTGACTGGTTAATTAAGATCTTGAGAAGCACAACTCAAGCAAGAGGTGGGAGAATGGAGTCTTTCCATAGGATGGGGGAATTTCAATACTGGGGGCACATTTTTAAGGTGGGGGAGAGAGATTTAAAAAAGACATGAGGGGCAAATATTTTACAAAGAGGGTGGTTCGCGTGTGGAATGAACTTTTGGATGAAGTGGTGATGTGGGTACAATTACGTTTAAAAGACATTTGGATAAGTTCATGAATAGGCAAGGTTTGGAGGGATATGGACTAGGAGGAGGCAAGTGGGACTAGTTTAGCTTGGGATTATGTTCAGCATGGACTGGTAGGACCAAAGAGTCTGTTTCTATGCTGTATGACTACGACAATGAAAGGACCTTAGGAACAGAATCTGTGGATCAGCAGTGAAGGGGCCATGTACCTCACGTCATGGTTGCTATAAAATTAGTCATTCTCCCTGGCTCTTTCCGTCTAGCCTTGAAAATTTCTCGTTTGCAAGCTGCTGACAAATTCAGTAATTTCTGCTGCCCGCCCCTTGAAGACAAAAAGGAAATTAGAAACTCAAAGTCCACCATTTTAATCTGGTACTAACCCATCGAACCGTGGCCTTGGTATCCAGAAACCTAGCAGAGTCTAATCTCATACTTCTGCGACATCTTGTACATTTTTCAATGCTGAATTTCTGCGTCTGCATTGATAATGCAGCCTGAATAAACTCATCACGTAACTATACCCTGCAGCCAGTGGCAGTGCTGAAAATATTCATTCTCTATGGCATCCTCCAATTACCTCTATTCTCTTTGCTTCCCAAATCGCTGTACCTCTTGCTATTTAGCAATAATTTATTTTTATATAATACTTTAATTTAACATAATTAAGACAGAATGTGTGGCTTTGAAATGAAGGCTGAAATGCATCCCATACGCAATTATGCAGTGCCCTTGAACTCCACTTTGTCTGAAAACAGCACAGACTTGATTCCCCATTGGCAAAGACACAGGAGATCGATGATATGTTAATGGCTCCTCTACAGGAGCAGGGTAAGGAATATCATGTGAATGCATCAAAAGTTAACTGGCTCGTATCATCAACAGACTGTACTGGCCTTATGTGTGTCAGCATTAAAAGAAAAGGGACAGTAAATTATGCCTGAATTTTACACTAATCAGTATTGCCATGCTAACCTTTAGGATTCCATTCACTTATCCTATCCAATCCCCAGATCCCTCAAATCCTTGTCAAACCCAATCTTTCTACCTCAGCCTTAAATGTATTCATTGTTGGAGATGCTATAACCCACCGAGGTACAAAATTCTGAAGATTCGCAACACTTTGAGGGAAGTTTATTTTCTTTACAGTCCTAACTGATCAACTCCTCACCCTAAGACTGAGTCCCTATGTTTCCAGATACCATAGCCAGAGGAAACAACATCTCAGTGCCTGCCCTGTCAAGCCCCTTCAGAATCTTCGAGACACCAGAATGCCGAGGTCTAAGTTACTCAGTCTCTCACACAACACTCTCAACCCTGGTATCACCCTTGTGAACTTCTTTATGCGCTGTCTCCAAGGCAAGTATATCCTGCCTTAAGTACACAGACCTGTGGACATGTATGAATTCATAAGTGCATGTGCCGAATATTTATTTGCATGCATGTGTGCACAGAGAAGATGATAACCCCAACAATGCTGCACTGGAGTGTCGACCTGGATTATATGTTCAACCCTAAACCGGTGCTTTTTCAAACTACAATCTTACAAGTAGGGGTGCTACCAAGGAAGCTAGGCTTTCACAAAACAGTTAAAGAGTTGGACATGAGGCAAGAGTAGAGGAAAAGAGGAGGTGACCAAGACATTGGCTTTAACAACATCAAAGATCCCTCCCACCCTGGTAATACTCTCTTCCACCAGGCAGAAGATACAGAAGCCTGAGCACATGCACCAACAGGCTCAAGAACAGTTGCTTGCCTGCTGTTATTAGACTGCTGAATGGACCTCTCTAATTTCACAGCTAATGGTGATCTTGCTTTTCTGCACATGCTCTGCAATTGTGACTTGGTGTGCCTTGCTCTGACTAAGCACCCTATGATCTTTATGTCCTTGTATGTTATGATCTTTCTGTACTGCCCACAAAATAAAACTTTTCACTGTACTTTTAGCTACATGTGACAACAATAAATCAAATCAAGTAAACTAAGAGGGAAACTGTAGTCCATGGGTGCACACAGAAGACAGCAGAGGCTCTGACTACTTGGGGTCAAGATTAGAGTGGTGCTGGAAAAGCACAGCAGGTCAGGCAACATCCGAGGAGTAAGAAAATCGATGTTTCGGGCAGGAGCCCTGCATCAGGAATGAGGCTGGGGGCCTCCGGGGTGGAGAGATAAAAAACTGACTGCTAGCGGTCTCAGTACAAGAGCAAATAGGTCTTGTTGCATTATACACAGCATGGCTGAGAGTGCAGCTGGAGTACTGTATACAGTTTTGGTTTCCTTATCTAAGGAAGGAGCTACTTCCTATAAAGGGAGTGCAACAAATGTTGACCATTCCTGAGATGGCAGGATCACACGAAGAGGGCTGATTTAGGAGACTGTGCTTGTATTCTCAAATGAAAAGAATGAGAGGTCATCTCAATAATGTGTACAAAATTCCAAGTCTCCAATCATATGATGGGAAATCTTTGGAATTTTCGACACAGAGGACCATGGGAACTCTGTCACTGAGTACATTCAAGACAGAGATTCACAATGTAATGGATATTAAAGACATAAAGCGATATTGGAATAGTGCAGGAGTACAGCATTGAGGTGGAAGATCAATCATAATTTAGTTGAATAGTAGAGCAGACTTGAGAAGTCAAATGACTATTCCTATTTCCTGTGTGTCTATGATTTATTGTGCTTCAGTTGAAGGTGGGGAACATGTTAAAGACATCAAGGGATATGGGGTTAGTGCAGGAGTACAGCATTGAGGTGGAAGAGCAGTCTTAATTTTGTTTAATAATAGAGCAGACTACAGAAGCCAAATGACTTCCTATTTCCTATTGTGCTTTGGATGAAGGTGGGGAACATATGGCATGACCCCACTAGAAAATTGAAGAGTTGAGAGTCATGGCAGAGGAACATGGGCTCAAGTCATTGTAGAGATTTGTAAATTGGGATCTTCAAAATAGTATATATAGACAGGTTGTCTTCAAGGTAGCTCTTTTCCTACCTTGTCTGTCCTGTAAACATTGGGATATTCAGACCATTGGTAGTCCTGCTGAATCTCCAGATACAGACTGGCATTTACCTGCAATTAGTGCTGATTTCATGCTGCAACAACTAAAATAAATAACACATTCATCCAAACCTCAATTCAGAATACTGCAGGAGCTCTGCTGGAGCTCATCAAAAGATCTGGGTCATAGAATCTTTACAGTGCGGCAGGCTATTCAGCCCATCAAGGCATCACTGACCCTTTAGAGAGCATCTCATCCAATCTCACCCTATCCCTTTGACCATGCTTATCCCATGATTAATCCACCTAACCTACACACCACCCCTGGACACTATGGGCAATTTAGCCCAACCAATTCACCTAACCTGCACATTTTTGGACTGTGGAGGAAACCAGAGCACCCGAAGGAAACCCACATGGGCAGAATGTGTAAACTCTGTACAGACAGTCACCTGAGGCTGGAATAAAACCTGGGTCCCCAATGCTGTGAGGCAGCAGTCCTAACCACTGAGCTGTTACGCCACTGGTTTACCGGGTTCAATTTAGTAAGATCCCAGTCTTTACAATCCTGCCCTGTTCTCCAGAACACGAACAAAACTGTCATATGTCCCTCTCTGAGCTCATTGTCCAGATTGCAGTATAATGAGTGTATATGTTAACGAAATAATGACATATAAGGTGATTTAACACTATCATCAGTTGCACGCTATTGAGATAGAGAAGAGGATGGAATAATTTGTACTAGAGAGCTGAATACAGAAATCAATATTCTGCATGTTGGTATAGAAATAAAAGAGGAGAAAGTGAGGACTGCAGATGCTGGAGATCAGAGCTGAAAATGTGTTGCTGGAAAAGCGCAGCAGGTCAGGCAGCATCCAAGGAACAGGAGAATCAACGTTTCGGGCATAAGCCCTTCTTCAGGAATGGCTGAAGAAGGGCTTATGCCAGAAACGTCGATTCTCCTGTTCCTTGGATGCTGCCTGACCTGCTGCGCTTTTCCAGCAACACATTTTCAGCATAGAAATAAAAGAGTTTATTGAAACTACCAAGAGTCATTTTTAGCTAAGGTAGAGAAGGGGATGCAGCAGACTCAGAGTAGAGCGATATGAATAGATGAATATAGAACAAAAGTAGGCCATTCAGCCCCACGAGCCTGCTTGGCCATTCGATAATATCATGGTTGACCTGGTTGTGTTTTTGAATTCCACATTCCCATCTCCCTTTGATTCCCAAACCTATTTACCTCCACTGTAAAAATAAGGTACTCACATCCACTACCTTCTGAGGCAGAGTTCCAAAATCACACAGCCCTCTGAGAGAAAAAAGGATATCCTCATTCCCATCCTAAAAGTGTGTCCCCTGTTTCTGGAGTCATCTGCAAGAGCAAACATCTTTCCCCCATTCAACTTGTTAAGAAATTTTAGCCCACTTGAATCAAGTCATTCTGCACCTGTCTAACTTCCGGCACAAACAAGCCCAGTTTTGCTAATCTTTCTTCCTAGGTCAACCCATTCATTCCAGCTATCAATCTAGAAAGACAATCTAGTCTAAGACAGCAGCTGCTAAGAACTGTAGGACTGAATTCTAATGCGAGAGTGTGTTGCTGGGAAAGCACAGCAGGTCAGGCAGCATCTGAGGAGCAGGAGAATTGACATTTTGGGCATACGTCCTTCAGCAGGAATGAGGCTTGTGGGCCGGGGGGCTGAGAGATAAATGGGACGAGGGTGGGGTTGGGGGGAAGGTAGCTGAGAAAGCCATAGGTGAGGGAGAAGGTGATAGGTCAGAGGGGGGAGTGATGGACAGGTCCGGAGGGCGGTGCCGAGTTGGAGGCTTGGTACTGAGATAATGTGGGGGGAGGGGAAATGAGGAAGCTGTTGAAATCCACATTTATCCCATGTGGTTGCAGGGTTCCTGAATTCTAATGCCCAAACCTCATTGAAGGCAGCATCCATCTAATGAACTGAGGGTGTATTCAAGGTCAAATCAAGAAAATGAGGGATGTTAGTGCTGTAGGTGAATCCCAATCCATTGTGGTCACTTAATGTTTGTATCGGACACTGTTGGCCAATTACAGCCCAGTGAAATGCTTCAAATTCTGAACACTTCACAAGTCACAGCATTACCTCAGAAGAGGGTCACTTAACTGATCAGCTAGCCCCTTTGTAAGGGGGTTCATTAGACCCTAGGAACTAGATTTTGAGGATGTTGACCATGCCTGGACAGAGTGGGCATTGGGAAGATATTTCCATTGGCAGGATAATCTAGGACCCGAGGTCACAGCCTTAGAGTAATGGGAAAACGTTTTAGAACAGAGATACGAGGAACTTCTTTCACCAGAGAGTGGTGAATCTGTCAAATTCATTGCTGTAGAAGGCTGTGGAGGCTAGGTCATTGAGTACATTTAAAACAGGGATAGATAGGTTCCTGGTTGTCAAGGGGATCAAAGGTTACGGGGAGAAAGCAGGATAATGGGGTTGAAAAACGTATCAGCCATGATTGAATGGTGAAGAAACCTTGATGGGCCGAATGGCCTCATTTCTGCTCCTATGGTCAGTAATCAGAGAAGATTTTGTTCTCTCTGGTCCCATGGAGGGTGGAAAATAGGGAAGAGAGAGAGAAGGCTACATGCAGTGGCATCTTGTCCCTACTGAATAATAAACCATTGACCATAAGTGAGATAAAACCAAACATTTCTTGTGTATTGCAGTTGTGGTGTGAGATATTGCTAATGAACATGCAGTTGCTTTCAAACGGAAGAATGCAGAATGGGTTTGGTTTGGGAGAGAGGGAGAATGATCATCTTTTGTTCCTACAATGAAGGTAATTTGCTTCATCTGAATTCAATACTTCAAACGATTCAACATTCACCCGCCATTTCAACCATTTATTGAGATATTATCTTCCACTACTCTATAAGGGAATCCTTGCCTTATCTTGATTTCTGAATGTGTAATGAAGGTCCAAATATCAGAGCTTGTGCCCGTGCCAACTCAGGTTATTGTGGAGTTACACTTGAGTGAAACAGCATTGGAGGTGACTATTCTTCCTGCTGCTGGAATTGTATGTGAGACAATCTATTTTACTGAATTTGCCTTTGCCAAGTGTGTGTTCATGGGTTGTTATTTTATTGGAACTGTTAATTAATAGTAATAAATACATTATTTTGTTATGGATTTTGATAGAGTTATAGTTAAGGCAATTCTTTTTCTTATATTTTGTCTGTATTTTAACTGTGGTGTAAAAATAAGGTGTGTTTTGCTTAAAGCCGAGTTACTTGACCAATCAAATTGCATCCAGAATGCAAAACCTTACACTTTAAGATATGAAAACTTACAGTCCAGTCTATTTACTTAACATATTTTGAGGGGCTTTTGTCTAGTCTATAATTCATGTAAACATTACAGTGTTACAGTGTTAACAGGTACAGTACTTACATCGCAAAGCGAAAGTATATTCATTAGTGATATCACAGTTTTACACATTTATTACTGACATCAAGAGTGTTAACACATCCACTCTTGATATCACAATATTAAGGTTTGCATTATGAATATTACACAGCACCAACACTTCATTACTGATATCACATTCCATACTGACATTGCACACAACATGAGCACTGTTGACAGAGATCACAATCTCTGAACATATCCCTGACTGATATCACTGGAAATACACTGATAATAGATTAATATGGAAATCACACAATGTTAACACCTCATGTCTGATAGGACACACTGTTAACATCTTGATTACTGATATCATACCACATTCACCCATTCTTTATTGATGCCAGAAAATGTTGACACGGCATTACTGATACATTCATTACTAATATCACACTACTTGATACCTTCCTTACTGATATCGCAATGTTAATATGTTTCTTATTGGTATTATAGCATTAACAGCTTACTACTGATTTGAAAATGTGAACATTTTCATTACTGATCTCATACAACGTTAACTCACTAATGACTCCTTGAAAGTGGAGTTGCACGTAGACAGCATAGTGAAGAAGGTGTTTGATATGCTTGTCTTTATTGGTCAGTGCATTGAGTATAGGAGTTGGGAGGTTATGTTGAGGCTGTACAGGACATTAGTTAGGTCACTGTTGGCAAACTGTGTGTAATTCTCATTCCCGTGCTTTAGGAAGGATGTTGTGAAACTTGAAAGGTTTCAGAAAAGATTTACAAGGAGGTTGCCAAGGTTGGAGGGTTTGAGCAATAGGGAAAGGTTGAATAGGCTGGAACTGCTTTCCCTGGAGCGCCAGAGGCTGAGGCTGAGGTTTATAAAGTCATGAGGTGCATGAATAGGGTGAATAGCCAAGGTCTTTTTCCCTCGGTATGGAAATCCAAAACTAGAGGGCATAGGTTTAAGGTGAGGAGAAAGATTTAAAAGGGACCTATGGGGCAACTTTTTCACATGGAGGGTGGCACGTGGATGGAACAAACTAGATTGGTACAGCATTTAAAAGGCATCTGGATGGGTATATGAATAGGGAGGGTTTAGAGGGATATGGGCCAAATGGGACTTGATTAATTTGGGATATCTGGTCAGCACAAATGAGTTGGACCAAAGGGTCTGTGACTAGAGTTGTACAGCACAGGGAAAGGCTGAATAGGCTGGGGCTGCTTTCCCTGGAGCGCCAGAGGCTGAGATTGAGGTTTATAAAATCACGAGATTCATGAATAGGGTGAATAGCCTATGACTAGATTAGGTTCTCTACAGTGTGGAAACAGGCCCTTTGGCCCAACAAGCCCACACCAACCCACCCAGACCCATTTTCCTCTGATTAATGCACCTAACATCCTGGGCAATTTCACATGGTCAATTCGCCTGATCTGCACATCTTTGGACTGTGGGAGGGAACCAGAGCACCTAGAGGAAATCCAAGCAGACACAGGGAGAATGTGCAACTCCACACAGACAGTTGCCCAAGGCTGGAATCGAACCCAGGTCCCTGGCACTGTGAGGCAACAGTGCTAATCACTGAGCTGACTGTATGACTGATATCACAATGTAATGTTTTTATGGCTGATATCAGTTTGCACAATCCTTCCAGATATCACACATCTCTAACATATTCAAACAGGGCATTAGACAATGTTAATTAGATATTACACATCTTCAACAATACTTATTACAAAAAACACACATTTATTGCTGAGAATAGAGAACAGAGAATTAACACAATAATTACTGACATCACACGCTTTGAATACACATTCCCAATCATACAAAATATTAGTTGCTGATGTAAAACAGTGTTGTTACATTCATTACTGACATCAATCAGTGTTGACACATCCAGAACGGATATCATCTCATGTTAAATATTTATTAATGTTATCACCTAGCATTTACATAACCATTATTGACCTCACAGAGCATAAGCACAATCATTACTGGTCTTACACAATGTTAACACATTCGTTACTGATACCTCGTTTACTTTTTGGATCAGTATTAACAGATTCATTATTGGTATCTGGGTGTTAAACATAGTGGTTACTGTTATCACATCATGTCAGAGTATTAGTATGTGAGTAATATCACACATTAGCTGATTCATTACTCTTTATCTCATGGTGTTGTTTTCCTCATGGTGTTAGCTTAGTTATCACTGATATTACACATTCTTTTCTGATATTACACAGCTGTAATATTATCACTGTTGATATTGCACAGGTTTAAAATATTTCTTATTGAAACCAAACAGCACTATTGCATTCATTAATGTGGTGAGGCAGACTCAAAGGTATTGAATAGCCTGCTTCAGCTCCTAATTTGTATGTTTGTATGTCACAGCGTCAATCCATCCATTGCCAATGCCATGCAGTGTTGATGCCTCATTATTAATATCACACCAATAATATTTAATGACTAATATCAAACAGAACAAATACACTCATCACTGACATCACAATGCTGATGTGTTCAACACTGATATCATACATAGAGAATGCATTCATTGCTCTCATCACACAGCAGTAATATTTGGTTATTGACAAACCACTCCGTTGACAGTTCATGACTGATATCACAAATTAAGCTCACTCTTTACACAAGTCACACAATAGTAATGATGCACTGATATCACATGTTAACCCTTTGTGATATCAGCAAAATGTTATTACTGATCATAGAATCCTTATGGAGTGGAAGCAGGCCATTCGGTCCATTGAGTCCACCCTGACCATCTGAAGAGTATCCCTAGACCTACCACCCTATCCTAACCTTTTGACCCTGCATTTCCATGTTAATTCACCTAACCTACATGTCCCTGAACACTATAGGGCAATTTAGCACAACCAGTCTACCTAACCTGCACATCTTTGAACTGTGGGTGGAAACCGGAGTACCCAGAGGAAACAAACTCCACACAGGTAGTTGCCTGAGGGTGAAATTGAAACTAGGTCCCTGGTGCTGTGAGGCAGCAGTGCTAACCACTGAATCACCATACCGCCATATTCAAAGTCTACTTACAATAGACACCGTCAATACATTCGTTACTGTTTCACAAACCTTATATGGTTATTGCTATCGTCACAGAGCTTTAAGCATCTTCACTGCCCATATTACACACATTTTCAAAAGTTGCCTTCGCTATTTACCTTATCCGTGCCCTTCATGATTTTATAAGCTTCTATAAAGTCACCCCTCAGCCTCCGATGCTCCAGGGAAAATAGTCCCAGACTATTCTGTGTGGAATGCTCTACCCCAGAGGGCAGTGGAGGCCCAGTCTCTGGCTTCATTTAAGAAAGAGTTGAATAGAGCTCTCAAAGATAGTGGAATCAAGGGTTATGGAGATAAGGCAGGAAGAGGATACTGATTAGGAATGATCAGCCATGATCATATTGAATGGCGGTGCAGACTCGAAGGGCTGAATGGCCTACTCCTGCACCTATTGTCTATTATCTATTGTCTATTCAGCCTCCCTCGATAGCTCAAACTCTCCAATCCCAGCAACATTCTTGTAAATCTTTTCTGCGCCCTTTCAAGTTTAACAATATCCGATAGCGGGTAGACCAGAAGGAGGTCCTTAACAATTGCAGATGTGTTAACACACAACACTCATAAAGTTACCATAGCCCCACCATCACATTAAAGAGATTTAATGTGAGGAGCACCACACTCTCAGGGGAGAGGGAGGTTCAGAAAGCAGAATCTTCACGGTAACTTTAGCTGGTGCTAGATTTGAACCCATGCCGTTGGTGTCACCCTGTTGCAATTCAGCCATCCAGCCAACTGAGTGAACTGGCCACCAACATGATACTATGACATCCATTACTGATAATCATATAGTGTTAACAAATTAATTATTGATGTCAGACAGCTTTTGCACATTTATTAATGATGTAAATTGGATGAGAGATGGGAAACAGAGCAATGTTTAATGGGTATTTTTCAGGCTGGAGGAAGTGGAGGAGCCCTTGGATTGGTATTGGGACCCTTGCATTTCCTGATACAAATGTAAATGTTCTAGAACTTGGTGAGCAGGACAATTTCAAAGTATATGGAAGGGACATAACTTGGGAAGATGGCAAACTGAGAAGGACAGTGTAGAACATCAAAAAGGATAATAACAAGTGGTGGAATGGTCAGCTGAAGTTCAATGAGGAGAAGTGTGAGGTGATAATCATTGTCTTCTTCATTCATGGGATGTGGATATCATCAGCTAGGCCACCATATATTGCCAAATTCTAATTACCCAGAGGACAGCTAAGAGGCAAAAATATTTTGCGGTTCTGGAGTCTCATGTACATCAGACCAAGTAAAGCCCTTCCCAAAAGATAGCAGTGAACCACATCGGACTTTATGAAAACCAGCAGTGGTGTGTGGCTACTATTGGAATGGCTCTTTACTCCAGACATTTACTGAATTCAAGTTTTATGATCTCTTATGGTGTGTCTTGAACTCATGTCCTCAGAACATCACCTTGGAGTTCTGTATTTCTAGCTTAGTGACATTATCACTAGTGACATCATTGCTTGCTTTATATGGCAAACTAGTTACGCAAATGGTTCCCACAATGAGAAATGTCAGCTATGAGTGTAGATTGGAAAAGTTGAGATTGTTTTCCCTGAAGAAGAGAAAACTCAGAGGAGAATTGGTGGAAATTTTCCAAATCACGCAGGACTTAGAATAGCTAAGGAGCAACTGATCCCTTTTGAAAATGGATCAGAAGCAGTGCCCACAGTTCTGAACAAAGAAGAACAAAGAACAAAGAAAATTTACAGCCCAGGAACAGCCCTTCAGCCCTCCAAGCCTAAGCCGATCCAAATGTACTGTCTAAACTTGTTGGTCAATTACTAAGCACCTGTATCCCTCTGCTCCCCACCTACTCATGCATCTGTCCAAACGCATCTTAAATGAATTCACCGTGCCTGCCTCTACCACCTCTGCTAGCAACGCATTCCAGATGCCCATCACCCTCTGTGTGAAGTACTTGCTGCGTGTATCCCCCTTAAACTTTCCACTTCTCACCTTGAGAGAGAAATTTTTCACACAGTCAGTAGTTTGGTTTGAAATGCACTGACTGTAAGTGTGGCAGAGGCAGGTTCAATTGAGGCATTCAAGTGGGCATTGGAGGATTATTTAATTTGAAGCAATGTTTAGGGATATGGGGAAAAGGCAGGAGAATGCACCAAGTCAAAATCCTCAGACAACATGTGTGGATATGATGGCCTCCATTTGCAAAGTGACAATTCTGTGATATTGTGCGGTGTTACTATTCTGGTTAACAATATCACATAGGATTAACAATCATTACTGAAGGCGGGATTTTAACATGCATACTATTGATATTAAACCTTAACACATTGCATAGTATTTCCACAGAGCATTACACATTCATCTCTGATAATATGATATTAATACATTCATTGTTGTGGTTCTGTTCGCCGAGCTGGAAGTTTTTGTTGCAAACGTTTCATCCCCTGGCTAGGCGACATCATCAGTGCTTGGGAGCCTCCTGCGAAGCGCTTCTTTGATGTTTCCTCCGGTGTTTATAGTGGTCTGTCCCTGCCGCTTCCGGCTGTCAGTTTCAGCTGTCCGCTGTAGTGGTTGGTATATTGGGTCCAGGTCGATGTGTTTGTTGATGGAGTTTGTGGATGAATGCCATGCCTCTAGGAATTCCCTGGCTGTTCTCTGTCTGGCTTGCCCTATGATAGTAGTGTTGTCCCAGTCGAATACATTCACTAATGGTGTTCATAGGATCCAGGTGTTCCAATGCATGAGTCACAAAATGTTGTTATGCAGGTACAGTACATTATCACAAAAGCCTAATGGAATGTTATTCTTTGGAATGAAAGGAATTGAACAGAAAGTAAAGATGTTATGCTTCACTTATACTGGACATTGGTGAGACCATATCGCAGAATCTATTTAAATTTTATCCTCATTAATGAATTTTCTCATCCTCAGAACCACATAACTGAGCAGCAGAGAGCAGGTTATTGCTGTTGATGGAATTATTAAAGGCCCTTTCGATCAATTTGTTGAGGATTGAGAGGAGGCTGGTGGTGTGGTAGTTGATTGGGTTGAATCTTGAAGGCAGGAATGGCCTGGACAATTTTCCATAATACTGGGTAGATGCCAGTGCTTTAGCTGTACTGGAACAGCTTGGCTAGGGGCACAGCTAGTTCTGGAATATGTCTTCACTATTATCAACAATTTGTTGTCATTGCCCATAACCATTGCAGTATTCAATACCTTCAGCCATTTCTTGATATCACATGGTGTGAACCAAATATGCTGAAGACTGACCTCAGAAGAAGATTAAGATAGATCATTCACTCAGCATTTCTGGCTGAAGATGAATGCAAATGCTTCAGGTCTATCCTTTGCATTGATGTGCTGGGCATCCCCAACGTTGAAGATGAAAATATTTGTGGATCCTCCTGCTCCTTTGGTTAGTTATAGAGTCATACAGCATGGAAACAGATCTTTTGGTCCAACCAGTCCATGCCAACCATAATCCCAAACTAAACTTGTCACACCTGCCTGCTCCTGGCCCATATCCATCCAAACCTTCCCTGTCCAGGTACTTACTAAATGTCTTTTACACATTGTAACTGTGCCCGCATCCACCATTTCCTCAGGAAGTTCATTCCACACCACATGTGTAGAAATTGTCCCTTATATCTTTTTTAAATCTCTCACCTCTCACCTTAAAAATATGCCCCCTAGTCTTGAAATTCCCTATCCTAGGACAAAGACACTTACTATTAATCCTATTGATACTCCTCATGATTTTATAAACTTCTATAAGGTTGTTTAATTGTCTATTACCATACATGATTGGATGTAGCAGGACTGGAGAGCTTAGATCAATTCATTTCAGTTGTCATGGAAACTTCATACATTCATGTTGATATTACAAAGATTTAACACATGTATTACTGAAGCACATAATGCTATCGCATCCATTATTCACATTCCACAACATTAACATATTAATTACTGATTTAAGACAAACCTAACATTTCCAATTCTAATATCACAGAACCTTAACACCTGTATCACTGATATCACAGTGCTAATGTGTTGATTAGAGCCTTTACACTGCTAAACATTCATTACTGAAGATATCAATCCAGCAGAGTATGGTTTTGAGAGTGTAACACTTCACTGATATCCCACAGTCTTCAACTTGGGCAGTCTCTCAAGACTGAGGTTGACTTTCTCCCACTCCGGAGTTGTGAGTCCTGAGGAATACAATGTTGGACCTGCAAATGCTGCTACAGGTGGAGCAGATGGGCTCTAAAGAGGTGAGTGGGTGGGAGGCTCTGATTTTCAAACATGCTCCTTCTTCTTTTGGAACTTAGACTCAGCCTGTGCCTGTCAGAGATGCTAGCAAACAGAGATGTTTGTTACACCTTCAACCAATGCTTCTTCCTCAGTTTGAGTTGTCTCGGGCAGAGATTCCCAGGAGTCAATGGGAATGTTGCATTTTTTTCGGGACTTCCTTGAAGCATTTTCTTGATCCTCCTGCTAGCCACTTGCCATACAGACTTCAGAATGGAGGACCTGTTTTGAGAGTCAGTATGGAAACAATATGGCTGAACACAACATATTCGTTGGACATGGGTGCTGCTGGCTGGGTCAGGATTTATTACCCATCCCTAGTTGCCTTTCAGAAGGTGGAGGTGAGCTGCCTTCTTAAATCACTGCAGTCCATGTGCAGTAGGTAGACCCACATGACGGTGGCACAGTGACTTAGTGGTGAGCACTGCTGCCCCACAGCGCCAGGGACCCAGGTTTGATTCTAATCTCGGGTGACTGTCTGTGTGGAGTTTTCACATTCTCCCCGTGTCTGCGTGAGTTTCCTTCGGTGCTCCGGTTTCCTCCCACAGTCCAAAATGTGCAGATCAGGTGAATTGACCATGCTAAATTTCCCATAGTGTTAGGTGCATTAGTCAGAGGTAAATGCGTCTGGATAGGTTACTGTTCGGAGGGTTGGTGTTGGGCTTGTTGGGCTGAAGGGCCTGTTTCCACACTGCAGTGGAATCTAATCAAACCAATGCCCTTAGGGAAGGAATACCAGGATTTCGATAGTGAAGAAACAGCAATATATTTCCAAGTCAGGAGGTGAGTGGTTTGAAAGTAATAGCATTCCCATATACCTGCTGGCCTTGTCCTTACAGATGGTTGTGTTGGGAAGGTGCCAAATGATGATCTTAGATGCATTTCCACCATGCGTGTTGTAGATAATATACACTGATGCTACTGAGCATCTGTAGTTGAGTGACTGAACATTTATGGAGTTGTTGCCAATCAAGTGGGCTATTCTGTTCTGGATGGTGTCAAGCCTCTTCAGTGTTTTTGGAGCTGCATTCACGCAGGCAAGTGGGGAGTATTCCATTATACTCCTGACTTGTGCCTTGTAGATGGTTTATCAGGCTATGTGGAGTCAGGAGTTGAGTTATTCGCTGTAGCAATCTTGGCATCTGACTTACTCTTGTATCTATTGTATTTATCTGGTGAGTCAAGTACATTTTCTGCTCAATGGTAATCCCCAGGATGTTGATAGTGTGAGATTCAGTAATAGTTATGCTATTGAATGTTCAGGGGTGGTGGTTAGTTTCTCTCTTAATGGAGATGGTCATTGCCTGGCAATTGCAAAATGTTTACTTGCCGCTTGTCAGCCCAAAACTGGATATTGTGCAAGGGTCTTGTTGCATTTTAACATGGACTGCCTCAGTTGCTGAGGAGAAGCAAATGGTGTTGAATATTGTGCAATCACGGTAAACATCTCCAATTCTGACATTATAACAGAGGCGAGGTCATAAATGAAGCAGTTGCAGATGGTTGGGCCCAGGACACTACCCTGAGCAAGTCCTGAATAGATGTCCGAGAGCTGAGATGATTGATCTCCAACAACCACAACCATCTTCCTATATGCCAAGTATGACTCCAATGAGCAGAAAGTTTTCCCTGATTCCCATTGGCTCCAGTTTTGGTGCTATGGCTTGACACTACAATGCAGCCTCAAAGGTAGTCACTGTTATCTCACATCTGGAATTCAGCTGCTGTCCTGTTTTGAACTGAAGCTGTAAAGAGGTCAGAAGCTGTGTGGGCCATATTGACCAAAATCAGTGTCTCAGTGTCGGATGCTTGCCTGAGAGAAGATACTGACATTGGAGCATCTTTGCAGCTTTAAGGAGACAGTGCTGGTGGAACATCTCTCGGGATTTCAGGTGACTGTTGTACATTGTCTATGATTCAGATGTTTTCAGATGGGCAGGTTGCACTATTGATCTTTGTCATCAAATGCTCTGCTTCTCAGATGGCCTATGACATTCTGGAGACAATAATGAATTTCATCATCAATGTTTGTCCTCATTAAGAGGAGGCTCCCAGGGTATAGGAACTGATCTACATTGTCTGGTGCCCCGTTGTAGGTCTTGATAGCCAGGGGAACAGGGACAAGGCAGGAGTGGACTGATAGAAGGTCTTTGATCTCTGGGTGTTGACCCTGTGGTCCTTTTTCTCATATGCCTCCGCAAATGTGTCGAAGATGGCTTAACACTCTGCCTTCGATATTTCTCACATACAAGCATCATCTGCTCATTCCACATGCATTGAGTCAATGGTAATCCATCGCTGAGGGTCACAGTTTGTATGCAAGGTAGAGAATGGTGGTGAATTTCAGTGCACAACAAAATATGAGGAGAATGTCCCACAGTCCTTCCTGGTTGACGCAGTCAAAGATCTTTGTGAAGTTGAAGAAAATCAGGTATAAAGGCTACTTTCCTTGAGCTGGTCTTGCAGTGAAGCTCATGTCCACTGAGACCCTTGATGGACTGAATCTGCATTGTGACTCCAAGAGGATATTTTAAGTTTCTGGGAAGATGATTTTTGCAATGGCCTTCCTTGTCTTGGACAGCAGGCAGACACCTGTGTCACTACTGTATTGAGTCTTATCTCCTCTCCTCTCTTTGAAAGTGGCTATAATTGTTCAGTCTAAGACATTCGCTGGTACGATCTCCTCCTTTCTGATAAGGAAGAATACGTCATGTAATCATGCCAAGAGTGCTTCTTCACCATATTTCAGTATTTTGGTAGGTATTCCATCTGCCCTGTTGGCCTTATTCATCCTTAGTGGCCAGATGCCCTTTTCAACCTCATGTCAATTTGCGGTTGTGCTGACATGGTGGCAGGTAGCTTGCTGCAGGATGTGGCCAACTTAGTGGTTAGCACCCCTGCCTCACAGGGTGAAGGATACAGATTTGGGGGTGACTATGTGGAGTTTGCATATTTGCCCCGTGTCTGTGTAAGTTACCTTCGGATGCTCTGGTTTCCTTCCACAATCCAAATATGCACAAATGCGGTGGATTGGCCATGCTAAATTGTTCCATAGAGTCCTGGGATGTGCAGGAAAGGAGGATGGCAATGTTAATTCTCCCTGTAGTGTCCTGGGATGTGCAGGTTAGGGGGATTAGCCATGAGAAGTGTGGGGGTAGGGTGGGGCTTGGCTTGGATGGGATGCCCTTTGGAAGGTCAGTGCAGACTTCATGGGCTGCATGGCCTCTTTGTTGAAGGTGGCATTTGAGGTGATAATCAGACAGGCTGCTTTATCGTGGATGGTGTTGAGCTTCTTGCTGGAGCCACATTTAGGAATGTGGAGAGTATACTATCACACTCCTGACTTGGACTCTGTAGTGAGTTGCCAGACTTTGGGTAGATGGGAGATGAGTTACTTGCCCAGAATTTCTAGCCTCTGAGCTGTTATTTCGCCACAGCATTTATATAGCTCAACCAATTCCATTTCTGCACAACAGTAACCCCAATGATGTTCTGATATCACAGAGCTTAGGTTTAAATTTTTTGTACGTTTCAAATTTGTGGAACTCTGAGTAGCAGGTGGATCTGGATGTCAAAGAAGATGAATTGAAAAGATTGATATGCAGGTTCAGCAAGTAACTAGGAAAGCTAATAGAATGATTTTTTTGAAAGGGAAATTGAATACAAAAATATGGAGGTGAGGCTACAGTTATACAGGATACTGGTGAAACCACATCTGGAATATTGTACACACTATTGGTCTCCTTATTTAAGGAAGGAGGTAAATGTGTTAGAAACAATTCAGAATTGCTTTACTGGACTATACCTGGAATGGACAGCTTGTCTTATAAGGTGAGATTGTGCAGGATAGGCTTGCATCCATTGGAGTTAAGAAGTATAAGGGGCAACTTAATTGAAGTATATAAGATTATGAGGGGTCTTGAGTTGGTAGATGTGGAGAGGATGGTACCTCTTGCAGGAGAACATGAAATTCAGTGTCATTGTTGCAAAATAATGGGTTGCCCACTGAAAACATGGATAAGAATAAACTATGGAATACTCTTCCTCCAAGAGAGTGAAAGTGGAGACTTGGGATATTTTTAAGGCAGAGGTAGGTAGATTCTTGAGAAAGGAGTGAAAGTTTTTTTGAAGATAAGCAGTAATGTGAAGTAATCAGACCAGCCATGATCTTTTTTTAAAATTTATTCATTTGTTGGTATTGCTGGCTGGGCCCAGCATTTATTGCCCTTCCCTGGTTGCCCCTTGAGAAGGTGGGGGTGAGCTGCCTTCTTGAACTGCTGCTGTCCACCTGCTGTGGGTTGACCCACAATGCCCTTAGGGAGGGAATTCCAGGATTTTGATGCAGCAACGGTGAAAGAACGGCAATATATGTCCAAGTTAGGATGGTGTGTGGCTTGGAGGGGAACTTGAAGGTGGAGGTGTTTCCATGTATCTGCTGCCATTGTCCTTCCAGTTGGAAGTGGTTGTGGGTTTGGAAGGTGCTGTCTGAGGATCTTGAGTGATGGAGCTGACTCAAGTGGTTTACTATTGTTCCTAACTCATAACTTCATAAGTGATTTAATTCTCAACTGAATCCTAGCTAACTCAACCTGTGTTTTATCGAGATTACCTCTTTCTTCTTCAAGGTTCAAATATTGAGCCAATATCACATCCGTTTCTAACTCTGACTGCTTGCTTTGAAGTCAACTTTCAACTCTTCTGCTGTTATCTTCACATCAACCTTAGTTAACTGCTGCAAGGCACTCAAAGATAAGTTCTCTCTCTGACACACAGAATGCTTCAGCCATGGGTATAGCCATTTTAACTCTATAATAAATACTGGAATACTGAAAATGAACCAGAGAAAGGAATGCCAATGATCCCAAAGCCATGCACCAATTCCACCTCCAGGAAATAACTGTCAATGTGTGGTTGGAGATGTAACTCTAGGATTAGGATCATCAGTTACACAACATCCTACTGAATCACTGAACAGCAAGACACAAATTTCAAGGTGAACAATCATACATGTCAGTGAGCGTTTGCCGCTGCCAATGACAATAAATACAATGAAAGGTGAAATCTTGCTCCTTTAAGCTGTGGCTAAATCCAACACACTTATCTGATCCTGTGGATTTGAAATCCCACAAGAGTCCCCAGTTTGGTACAATCCCCATAGAGACTGATAATTTCTGAGGAGAAGTTTAAACTTCAAGTTGATAAGCCATACAAGAAGAATTCATATTTTAAAACATTTCCTGTAATGAATATAGTGACAAAGGGTCACCGGACCTGGAACGTTAACTGTTTTTCCCTTCACAGATGCTGAAACTCTGCTGAGTTTCTCCAGCACTTTCTGATTCCGTTTCAGATTTCCAGCATCTGTAGCTCTTTGTTTTTATGTTAAAAGTGCTATTATCTAAATGCTTTTATTGAAAGTAACTTAGACTTTAAATTACTAGACAGAACCTTTCTCTTTTACTATTAACGCAACTGATATATATAAAAAAACATCAGAGGTTAACCTTACACTGTCCATTGTGTCGTCATTTGATTTTCTCAGACCTTATTCAAATTGATTCCTAGCTCCTAAGGGTTGACTTCCGTTTTTTTTCATTTCCCAGCCTTAGTAACGTTTCATCTCAGATCTGTCTTTAATGGTAAGGGATTTTTTTCTGATGATTCTCTGTCTAGGGGAAACTAGGCACATTTTCCAGCTTCATTTTAAGTTCCCATGAATTTTGTTTTTTGTTCAATCCAAGCATGAACTCCCATCAATATTTCTAAACAGTCAGCCATTAAGACTGTTACCGTTTAGATACAGACTGTCTCCTGGATCCTGGCAGACTGCCTGTACCAGTATCTTCACCTCTCAGAACCCACCACCATGATAATGTGAATCACAGGGGCCTTGTATCCAGGTTGAAATGCTGATTATCCGTCTTCAAGACACAAACTCCCTTACAATTTGGAAGTAAACAAATGGTGGGAACCTGGGAAGCACTGAGGATCAGCGGGACTTTGGTGCCTCCATCCACCAGTCCCTTAAGGTATCAGGATAGATGGATAAAGTGGTTAAAAAGGCATATGGAATACTTGCCTTAATCAGCCAAGGCAAAACAAAAGTGGGGTGGTACAGTGACTCAGTGGTTAGCACTGCTGCCTGACAGCACCAGGGACCTGGGTTTGATTCCAGCCTCAAGCGACTGTCTGTGTGGAGTTTGCACATTCTCTCAGTGTCTGCGTGGGTTTCCTCCACTTTTCTCCCACAGCCTGAAAATGAGCAGGTTAGGTGGATGCCCATGCAACAGTGTCCAGGGCTGTGCAGGCTGGATAGATTAGCCATGGGGATTGCCGGGTTACATGGATAGGGTAGGGGGTTGGATCTTGGTGGGATGCTCTTCAGAGAGTTGGCATGGACTTAATAGAACAAATGGACTGCTTCCACACCCTAGGGATTCTTCATGCACTATAATCACTTTCTGCAAGTTTGTGAAATTCTTGATGGTACCAAATATCCTACACACCTTTTGTACACATTCATGTCTATGCTTACCAATCCCAAAGGGCACTTTATCTCTCCTGAAGGATCAATCCAAAATGGTAACCTAGATCTCTCAATAATTTCAGCAGCTTAAGACCTTTTCCTTCAAAGCTCCAAAATGCAACCATCATGCATTGGTCAATCCAATAGCAAAAAGCTTCATCAGAGCTGATAAGAGTCATCTAGACTTCAAATGGTAGGTTTCTCTTTCTCATAGAGTCATAGTGATGTACAGCATGGAAACAGACCCTTCAGTCCAACTTGCCCACACCGAACCTAATCTAGTCCCATTTGCCAGCATTTGGCCTATATCCCTCTAAACCCTTCCTATTCATATACCCATTCTGATGCCTTTTAAATGTTTTATTTGTAGCAGCCTCCACCACTTCTTCTGGCAGCTTATTCCATACACACATCACCCTCTGAGTGAAAATAATTGCCCCTTAGGACACTTTAAAAATTTTCCCCTCTCACCCTAGATCTGGACTCCCCCACCTTGGGAAATGACTTTGTCTATTTATCTTATCCATGCCCCTCATGATTTTATAAAGTTCTCCATGGATACTGCTTGACCTGCTGTGATTTCCAGCATTTCCTGTTTCCAATAATAAAAAACATGGGGCCTGTTTGAAGACATTTACACTCTTAGATGTTCAGATAGATGGGTGAATCATGGATGTGCAAACCAGAACCTGCCCTACTTCCCTCTAAACACCCCTCATTGAATCGTAGAATCCCTACAGTGTGGTAAAACATCAGTCAGCCTATCAAGTTCACACTGACCTTCCAAAAAGCATCCCACTCAGACCCAGCCCACCTCTCAATCCCTGTGACCCTTAATTTCCCATGGATAACCCACCTGGCCTGCACATCCCCAGACACTATGGGACAATTTAGCATGGCCAATCCACCTAATCTGCATATTTTTGGACATAATCCCCGACAATGATGGTGGATGTCAGAATTGGGAGAAGGACATCCAGAATCAGGGCTGCAGTGCCATTTTGGCTAAGTTGGAGACTGTTTCTGTTCCTCCGCAAATTCAGGTCCATTTCAAAACTTTCTTTAGAGATGCTACACTACTTCCATTATTAGTGTCACATGGTTTTAGCCCCTGGTACTGAACAGCAATAGCAAACTCACTTGTAATATTAACCAGCATGAACATTTTGATTTATAATGTCATGCAGTTTTAGCACTTTCATTACTGATACCTCACATGGCTAACATCTTTATCATTAATATCATAGCAGTAATACATTGACTCCTGACATCACAGCATTGCTAAATTCAGTATTGCTCTCAGAACGTTAATGCAAACACATTGCACAGCATTAACAGGTTCATTGCTGTCATCTCACATTACTGATATCACAACATTCTCTGTTGGCACCACACAACATTATCACATGGTGATGATACATTCTTCACTGGTATCACACTGTGTGAACTCTCAACACTGATATCTCACATTAGCACCTTAATTACTGATGTGGAGGTGCCAGTGTTGGACTGTGGTGGACAAAATCAGAAATCATACGACATCAGGTTATAGTCTATCAGATTTATTTGAAATCACAAGCCTTCAGAGCACTGCCCCTTCGTCAAGTGAAGTGACTTCTCCTGACAAAGGTGGAGTGCTCTGAAAGCTTGTGATTTCAAATAAATCTGATAGGCTATGACCTGATGTTGTGTGACTTCTGACTTAATTACTGGTATCACACAAGCATTAAGGCATTCATAATTGATTTCACCGTGTTATCACATTCATTACAGATGTCAACGGTGTTACCACATTTAGCACGCCCATTAAAATGTGTTTACGCATATTAATTGAGAAAACACAGAGGTCCTGCCATCAGGATGTTAATACAGATTGAAATCAAGGTTCCATAATGAAAGGTCTCTGATGTAATTGGGTTCTGCTCAACCTCCCATTCCCCTCATCAACTAGACTGCTGCCTTGCTTGATTTGATTCTGCACACTTCAGATCCTTAGCCTGGTGATTACACGGATGTCAAATGATTGAATTCTCTCTTACCGTCACCAAATAACTGCAGGATGGCAAGGTCTACTGGACGTTTCCAGCCACTGCTTTTCTGGATGGCGATGCCGTAGCCAGTGGTTGCGAATACCTTGCCACTGCCGATCGTCACAAGCTTGCAGCCTTCATCTCTCCCGGCCATGTAATTCAGCACAGCCGCATCATAGATAAAAGCATCCAGCTTCCTGCAGGGAGAGGAAACATGGATCAGAGTTCCAGTTTCTGGTGAGAATGAACAACACGAAGAAAGAAATGTTGCTATTTCTACAGGACCTCCCCTTCAGAGAGGCGACAGAGTCTCCAAGAAGTGAGTTATTTTTATTATCAAGGCCCCATTTTCACCCATCACCATCCCATGGATCGCTGCTTTCTGGCAGTGTTTGTGGAGGGGGAAGTCTGTTGATCAAAGCACAAGGAGAGTTCCTCTGCTGCCTCGTAAGCATAAATCTGCAGAAAGGAGTGGAAGCTAGTGCAATGTCTGAACCAAACAATAGCCAGGTAGCCTAAATCAGAGATGATCAAAATGGGATCCCACAAGGAGATCCCTGGGTGTTCCCAAGGTCAGCTACTTTTCTTCATATAAAGAAAGAGAACCAAAACAAAACACTTTTCTTCATATGTTGACTTATGAACATATCATTTCTGACGATGAATAAAGTGTTTTCATTGCAATTTTGCCATCAATTCCTTTGGCAATGTCTATGAGGAGGTTCAGATAGTCTTACAAGAACTTAATCTCAACCCCACCCATCCCAGCATGACATGATCACATTGGGTGGAACTTATTATAGTGTCCTACATGACATGAGCCTGCCAACAGTTGGAGATGACTCCTGTAAGTACATTAATATACAAGGATGTGGCGGGAGTCCATCTTCTTTTAATAGAACATAAGAATAGAAGAAATAGGAGCAGGAGTAGGCCATTTGGCCCATTGAGCCTGCCTCTCCATTCAATAAGATTATGGCTCCTTTGTGAACTCAGCTCCACTTACCTGCTCCACTCACCATAACCTTTTTTTTTTTACTGTTAAAGCATCTGTCTATCTTTGTCTTAAAAACATGAAATATAACAGCTTTGGCTGTGGGTTCAAGTCTGAAAGTGAGGCATGAACTGTGAGCCTTCTGAAAAGGCTAAAGTGTTTTTCACTGAGTCAGCCTCTAATATAGGACATGTGTGGACAGAGACTCACCTTACAATAGCTAAGGAGACATAATAGCCATGTTACTGATCTAGTAATACATAATCCTGGACTAATAATTTGGAGATAGGAATTCAACCACCCACCCCATTATACTAGTTATGGAGTTTAAATTCAATTAAATCAATCTGGAATAAAAGCCATTATTAGTAATGGTGACCATGAAACTATTGTACAAATCCAGATGTTTCATAATGCCCTTAAGTGAAGAAAAGCCACAGTTTAAACTATCTGTTTAAATTAACTATACCTTTGAAGTGGCCTACCGAACCACTCAGTTATCCCATCAAACCTAAGAGTAATTAGGAATAACCAATAAACTGGCTTTGTCAGTGCCATCTGCTGTACCAAGTAATGGTTCTCAAAGAATTAATGTTGGAGAATATAATAAGCTCCACCCAATGAGATCATGTCATGCTGAGATGGGTGGGGATAAGGTTAGGTTCAGTATGATGGCCCAATGGTTAGCGCTGCTGCCTCACAGTGCCAAGGATCTGGGTTTGATTTCACACTCAGGCGACCGTCAGTGTGAAGTTTGAACATTCTCCCCCTGTCTGGGAGATGTACAGGTGAGGTGGTTTGACCATGCTAAATTGCCCATAGTGTTCAGGGATATGCAGGCTGGATGGATTAACCATGGGAAATGCAGGATCACAGGGATAGTGTAAGGAGTTGGGTCTGGTTTGGGTGCTCTTCGGAGGGTTGATGGACTGAATGGCCTGCTTCCACACTGTCAGGATTCCATAATCCTAAGAGAACTTTTGGCTTGGAGGTAGGGACAGTAGCATCACATCGCAACATATGAGATCTTTTGATAGCCTCAGTAGTAATACCTGATGAGCTAATGTAATTTACACCTATTAAGAAGGGATAATCTACATCTTGATAAGAGATATTTCTTATCAAGATTTGATCGTGTCTGATCTTCCAGATCTATCCCAGCCAAAGAAGAGATGTGGTCAAAGCAGTTTCCTCCCTCAAGTGCAGCAATGTGCCCATCTCTTGAATGAAGAAAAAGAAATATGCTTTGCATAAGTTAGCACACCAGACCAACTCTTTAAAACTCAACTTCAGATTCAGATTCAAGGCTCATGATCATGTTTTTCTATTTAGCACATCACAGACTTCAGTTATTTTCCTTCCTTCTAATTATTTTCAGGATTACCAGAGCTTAAAGTGTTAAATTACAGGCCACAGTTGCACAAACATGGGCAGCACTGCCTGCATTTCGAAGGGGGTGAAGTTAATAAGGTGTTTAAACCGATAAACGATAGGGAGAAGCTATTTCCTTTCCTGCGAGAATTTCAGCCAAAGCTTTATAATTAGAGTTGAGCCATTCAGGTTATGTGTTCAAGTCTCTAGAGTGGGGATTGAACCTGTGAACCGCTGAAACAGAGGCCAGAAGCACACAGTAATTTGTCCGTTATAGCTGTCTCTCTGGTATCAAGGATAAACCTTCCTGCTGTCTGTCAGGCAGCTTTTAGAGACTGGATAGGTGAACAAGATTAAAATCTGTGCAATTATAACATTTTTAATTCTACGATATTGAGAAAACTTTAACCACAAACAGATCAAAACATAAATAGAAAATGAATATCTAACTGGCTGGCAAAACCTCTAGTAATTCAACATTATCTTAGGAAGTAGTGTAGTATAACAGCAACAGACAAAGGAATGATAATGTGATAATTAACTTCTTCCCGAAGCAAGACTTGGCCAATTAAATCTACCATTCGTGACATGGCACCCACATTAGCAGTAGCCCCCACAAGAAGGCGATTTCACAGAATTCTTACCCTGCCTTCAAGCTTATTAATGCATCCAGCACCGACTTCTGGTTGTACTTAGTCATGTAGCTGTGCATCTCAAAGTAATTGTTCCGGATGTTTCTCTCGGTGCTTCCATTGGGAACAGTCCCAAACCGAAAAGGAGGAGAAAAATCATTTGGTCTTTGAAACTGTGGAGTAAAAGAAAAGGCAAACTGACTCTGGCTGAGATTTAGATATATATCCGTGGGGAACCCACTCAAGCACACTCTTGTGCAGCCATATGATTTGAAAAGTGATGCGGAGGATTGGACTGATAATCCGCCAGGGCATTTTAAATAAGAAGCAGTATCAGTAAATGTCACTACGGGGCTGTTAGATTGTCACAAAATCCCATTGATTCATTCATGTCCTCACCTGCCACCTGTACCCACTCTGCCCAATATGTGATTCCAGTTTCACACAGTTGCCTTCTGAAGTGACCTGGAAAGCCACTTAGCCGTAAGTACAACAACGATGTGTATTTATATAGCACCTTGCAAAACGTTCAAAGCTATGTTCCCACTAACTTTCCTGACCCTCCCATTTTCATGCAGCTTATTAGTTTGAAGGCATTGAAACATTCCTGCATTGCATTGTCCAAAAGCTTAGGATGTGCCTGTGGGATAACAGCAACAGTCAAAGGAGTGAACTGGATTGTGATAATGAAATTCCTCCCAGAGCAAAACTCGACAATTATATGTGACATGGCAACCACCTTACCACAATCCCCAATTAAAACTATCATTCCCCTCCAAGCCACATGCCACCCTGACCTGGCAGTATAGCACTGTTATTTCACTACTTTTGCATCCAAATCCTGGGACTCCCTTCCTAACAGTGTCCCTACAGCCCAAGGACTGAAGCAGTTAAAGAAGGCAGCTCACCAGCTACTTCTCTCGGGCAACTTAGGCTGGACAATAACTGCCGCCCCAGCCAATGAGTCTCCCATCCCGTGAACTCATTTAAAAGAAAATGAATAGAACTTCACATCTAAAATATTAGGCCTATTAGAGTTAGGCAGTTAAACAGAACAGAAACAGACCCTTCAGCCCATTTTATCCACCCGACCAGATATCCTACATTAATCTAATCCCATTTGCCAGCATTTGGCCCATATCCATCTATACCTATCCAGATGCCTTTTAAATGTTGTACTAGCCTCCACCACTTCCTCTGGCAGCTCATCCCATACACGCACCACCCTCTGCGTGAAAAAGTTGGCCCTTAGGTCTCTTTTAAATCTTTCCCCTCTCACCCTCTAGGTTTGGACTCCCCCACCCTGGGAGAAAGACTTTGTCTATTCACCATATCCGTAACCCTCATGATTTTATAAACCTCTATAAGGTCACCCCTCTGATGTTCCAGGGAAAAGAGCTCCAACCTATCCTATCCTAGCCTCTCCCTATAGCTGCAACATCTTTGCAAATCTTTTCTGCAACCTGTCAAGTTTGGCAGCATATTTTCTGTAGCAGAATTGAACGCAATAATTCCCAAACTGGCTTCACCAACGTCCTATAGAGCCGCAACATGACCTACCAATTCCTGTACTTAATGCACAGATCAATAAAGGCAAGCATACCTAATCACCAAAAGCTTGTTCAAAAAGGTGGGTTGTTCAAAAAAGTAGAAAGAGAGGACGAGGGGTTTTGGGGAGGCAATTTCACAGTTTCGAGTTCAGACAGCTGAAGGAATAGCCACCAATGGTGGAGTCAGTAAGAACAGGGAATGTACAAGCAGTTGGAAGGTGAGCAGGGGCTGGATGGCCAGAGGAGACTGGAGAGGTAAGAAGAGATGAGCCCATGGAGTGATTTGAAAAACAAATGCAAACCCATAGACTTTGTAAACTGGAATCCAATCATTCAGGGGCTAAAGCATTAGAAGCTGCAGAAATTCTCAGAAAAAGGTCACTGCTACTTGCTCAGGGAATTGAAAGATATGCAAAAATAAAAGGCCAGCCTTGCCAACGAGACTGACACCTTGAGAATGAATAGCAGTAACTTTAACCAAATCCATTTGTCAAAATCAAAGACGGAAAAAACTGAGTCTGGGCTTAAACGGGTATTTTATCCAATCCCATGGGGTTCCGATCCATACAAGACCAGTTACAATAATAGCCTTGATGTCTCTTTCATAACTCAGCATTTTATACGCATGTACACAACGCTGATTGTTCAGGTTGCCCTGTGAAGTATTTGCTCTTGTGCGCCTCTCCAACTCAATTTCACTGGTGAAATCAATTACACTGAAGCAGAGGGGAAGAAATACAAACCGTGGGCTGCTGCTAGTCCTGGCCTCTGACCCAAATCTGAGCACAGCAAGCCCCTTTAGATCCTGCCATAGCCACCCTGTCCTGGAAAAGAATGCTTCCAGTAATCCAAGCCAATGTACCAAGGCCACCTTTGATAAAGTAGTGAGAGTACTTAGCATGTACAAATAATAATGCAGGAAAATCTCATCGCTCTTTCACAAACTTGTTTATTTGTGCGAATCTTAGTATACACCATTGTGAGTCTAATCTCCATTTAACTACAGATCTTTCAAAGAGATTTAAAGAAATCTTAATTCCTGGATCAGAAAGTGTGCATGTGCGCAGTCCACATGTTTGCTAACCAATAAGGAAACGCTGGCTTTCTCAGGTCAAATCAATAATTTACAGAGAATGGTCACTCAGCTATTCGAGTGCATCTGGGTTGAAGGTGGCTGGAACCTTACCTTCTTATCGCTGAGGCCTGATACTTGGTCCACATATTCCTCTTGGATCATAAATGCAGCAAGGTTGGCTGTGTAACTGGCCAGGAAGATCACAGCGAAGAAGGCCCAAACCGACACCATAATCTTGCTCGTGGTTCCCTTTGGATTCTGGACTGGCACCGAGTTGTTGAAAACAAGGCCCCAGAGCAGCCAGATGGCTTTGCCGATGGTGAAAGAAGGCCCTCCTGGTTCTGCAGGACATGATACGGGACAGGTTAATAGTTTCAAAGGCTGCAGCCCCACCATCATCCCACTTGAGTGAAAGCTTTGTGAGGGTATAGGCTATGAATGCTGAAACCATTGGCTCCTCACTCAGCATCACATTGTTGACTTCCTATTCAATCCAAGCCTCATAGGATGCATGTAGGACATGTATTGCAGCAGTAACCAGGGTAACATTGAGGGAAATTGTAGGTTATTCTAAGTATCTCTACTTGAGAAGGAAAAGATACCTGGGAGTGTGTTTGAAATTTGAATTTAATCAAGGAGTTCATGATGGTTCTGATGGGATAACAGATAGTCTTGGGTTAATTTCACAATGGTTTGACTCACTGAGGCACTCTTAAGTCAATTACAATCTGAAGTTTGCAGCAATCAGTCCCCAGTTGCTCCTAGTTTCCCCCCGTTCCAGTTTCACTGAGTCCCTGTCTCAAGGCAGCTTCCACCATTTCCAGAGAGTTTCATAAATCTACTAACAGCAGTGAAGCCTGCTTTGATGATTCATCTTCCCCTGATTCCTGACCCTTGAACAAATCTTTAGAAATCCTTAGAAGGTGGCAGGATGTGTCTCTTCGACTGTGACTGTCTCCATCCCATTCCCAGATATGGTAGTTTGCAACATTGTGAAGCTCATTCTTTCTACTGACTACACAGACCCTGCTGCTGGTCTGTGGTTTTTAGAGAACCCTGTAAACTAATCTCAAAATTGGCTTCTTCCTTATCTCAATGTGAAACACGTCAATCTTGTATTCAGGTAGAAATGCTAGTTAGCAATTTTAGCCTCAACTCTCTAACATCATAAGAAAAAGTATGCCTGAAATGTCGATTCTCCTGCTCCTCAGATGCTGTCTGACCTGCCGTGCTTTTCCAGCACTGCACTCTCTACCTGATCTCCAGCATCTGCAGTCCTCACTTTCTCCCTGTGTACGACCTTCAGATAAACATGATGTGGAGGTGCCAGTGTTGGACTGGTGTGGACAAAGTTGGAAGTTCAGCTGATGAAGGAGCAGCGCTCCGAAAGCTTGTGATTTCAAATAAACCTGTTGGACTATAACATGGTGTCATGTGACTTCTGACTTTGTACAACCTTCAACACATTTCTGGGACTTTGGGAGACCCAGAACTTACCGATTTTGAACTCAGTCAATGCTGCCATTGTCTCCAAGTAAATACGCCTTGCACGTTCTTCCCAGTAAAACTATTTCAGCTATCCTTTGATCTCTAATGAACCTCCCAGTCTAACTCCAGAACATGTCACATGATCCCTTTTATTTATGCTAGATGTAAAGGCATAGCTTATAAGACCACACAATTGTAACAACAAATGATTGGTTGGGGGTTTTGTGTGGATTATAATAAAAATAACATGTAACTGGAAGCAACCCAAAATCAAATTCAATTGATGTTATCTAGAGAGTAATAGAAACTTAGGTGTGAGTTACAGACTGGAATACAATCTGAAGGTTCAGGATGGGGACCTATACAATTAATTTATTTGAAAGATTATAGCACCACCCTGATCAAAAGATCAAAAGGATTCTGTCACCGATGCATGTACTATCTAGAAGGTGCACTACAGAAGTTCACCAAAGATCCTTAGACAGCACCTTCCAAACCCACAACCACTTCCATCTAGAAGGTCAAGGGCAGCAGCTACATAGGAATATTACCACCCGATAAGTTTCTCTCCAAGCCACTCACCATCCTGACTTGGAAATATATTGCTGTTCCTTCACTGTTGCTAGGTCAAAGTTCTGGAGCTCCCATTATGAGTCAACCTACAGCAGGTGAACTGCAGCAGTTCAAGAAGGCAGCTCACCCCCACTTTCTCAAGGGCAACTAGGGGTGGGCAATACAATGCTGACTAGCCAGCGAAATCCATGTCCCATAAGTGAAGAAAAGAAATTGGATGGATAAAGTGTGTGAAAAAAAGATATACAAGTGTAAGTAAGGCACACAGGTTGGAACTTAACTGATGAAGTTTGATAGCCAAATTTGGAGAGCGATATAGATTTCAACAGAGTCAGATCCCTTGCTTCAGGTAAAATCTGTTAAAGTGAGGCAGCAAGCTCAATTGTTTACTGCTGCTCTGTAATTGGGTTACAGCAAGCATTCTATTCAATTCCAGCTGTAAGATGTTTTATATATAGAATAAGAGGTTGGCTGAGAGATCAATGGCACGAATACAGCAGCTTACCCCTTCCATCAGCCAGACACCGGTTGTATCCCACAGGGCTGAAGTACTCAAAGACGAACACTGCGACAGCAGAGACAATCAGGAGCATTACGAACATCATCACCCAGACATCTGCACTGAATGGCTCTGTGGCATCAAAAAGCAAAATGTTAGAACCCACAGCATCAACACATCATACGTTAAACCCCCTGCATCCAAAACAGTGCTGCAACGGAGATAGTGAGTGTCATTGAGAGAATGAATATCCAATCAGCTCAGTAATACCTTTCATTTCAACACAAATGTGGGCCGCATCTTAAAAGAGAATGTCACAAATTTTCACCAAGATGAACTACTTAAGTTTAGGTGAGTTTTTTTTTCTCAAATTTATTGTAGGGATGTCACTAACATGGCAGTAGTTTGCTACACTTCTCAATATCAAAAAGGAATTCCTTCAGCCCAACTCATTATAGAATAAAGTTGTCCACCATGAAGAATTGTGGTTTTCAGTCAAAGCTCTATTGCAAAAGATGAAAGGCACGCCTCAAAAATCTGAAAACCCAATCGTCATGATGCTCAGATTTTAATTATCACTGGCACTGACCTGGGTCTTGCTGGTAATTTTGTGAACAAGAAAAGGAACAGTATTTGGAAAAGGCATTGTCAAAGTAAAGAGTAGACATTCCTTTCTATGTTGAATAAGAGGGCCAATGAGGTTCAGGTCAATGTTGTGGTTAAGGAAGGGGGGATGGGGAGGAGGAAAAGAGGGGGAAAGAATTGAGGAAGGAAAGCTTACATTTTTGTGGTGTCTTTCATGGCAGTCAGAAATCTCAAAGTGCTTTGTAGCTAATGACTGGGGTGGCATGGTGGCGCAGTGGTTAGCACTGCTGCCTCACAGCGCCAGGGACCTGGGTTCGAATCTAGCCTCGGGCAACTGTCTGCATGGAGTTTGCGTATTCTCCCTGTGGGTTTCCTCCCACAATCCAAAGGTGTGCAGGTTAGGTGAATTGGCTGAGCTAAATTGCCCCATAGTGTTCAGGGATGTGCAGTTTAGGTGCATTGTTGGGGGTAAATGTAGGGTAAGGCTTTGGGTGGGTTACTCTTTGGAGGGTCAGTTGGACTTGTTGGGCACACTGTATCGATTTGATGATGATGAAGAAATTTGGTCACTGTTACAATGTGACAGTTAATTGATTTCAACAATCTTTCAAAAGCAGTAATGTGATAATGACTAGATAATGCATTTTTGATGGAAGGTAAAATGTTGGCCATAACATCATGGATAACTCTCTACTTCTACAAAATAGTACAATAGGATCTCTTAAATCCCACGCTGGAATGATTTAATGTCTCATCCAAAAAGATGGCATTGCCTATAGTCAGTATCATTGCCTCAATGTGGCATTGCAGGTCAATCTTGATTTTAGGGTTCAAGGACTGAAGTGGCTTCAATTCAGAACAATCTGACTCGCAAGGTATTACTTCTTCTAAGATGTCTTGGGGTTTCTGAGGATCATGATGATAAGGACAGCTAATGAGTGAAATTACCTCAGTTGGTGTCACAGAGAAACATTCCATTTAGTCAAGTCTCAAACTGAAATTACTCAACTTAGCATGACCTTTGACCACAAACAAAATGAAGGCATGGTGAACTTTAAGCCAGTTACCCAGAAACGCAGACGGTGACACAGTTCCATTGCTCCGTGACACCATTACACTGATTCCAGTCTCTATAAAAGGGACTGAGAAGTCCACCACCTCCGATCGTTCTTCATTAATAGTCAATGAGCCAACAGCCATCTGTGCCTGCTTCCTTACCACCTAGAAATAGAAAAGAGTACTTTCATAAAGGTGAGCATTAGCTATGTCACCAGCCATTTATTCCCAGTAATCAGTCAATTGGTATAACCCAATGACATAATGTGGATAGATCGTACCAAGTGTTTATTCCCTTGAGTACAGGAATATTAAGAATCATAGGATCCCTTAAGTGTGGAAGCAGGCCATTCAGCCTATCGAGTCCACACCGCCCCTCCGATCAGTATCCTACCTAGGCCCACTCCCTTACCCTATCCTGGTAACCCTGCATTTCCCATTGCTAATCTACGTAGTCTACACATCCCTGAACATGATGGGCAATTTAGCACTGCCAATCTGCCTAACCTATACATCTTCTGTTTAAGAATTGAATGAGATGAGTTTTTTTTTAATGGAGGGATTACAGAAGATATTTCACACAGAAATAGGCCTCTCAGCCCTCCATCCCTCTTCTTCTCCATCTCTCTCACTATATACCTCAATGCCATATGCTTCAATCACTGCATCCAATAAAAGGTTCAGCAATTTCTGTTAACAATTTTCTCCTAAATTCTCTGCATCAATTTTATTGCTAAACCCCTTTGTGGAATTGTTGACAAGTTGTCTAAATGAGACAGAAAACAGAGTGGGCTGTTAAAAGAGTTGCCAATCTACTGTCGCCTATTTCATATTGAGACCCGACTTCATTGTCAGGTATTGTTGAGATCAGGTAGGAGAGTTAGGTAGACTTTGCAGAAGAACAAGGAACCATACTGACTTATACAACAATTCTGCAGCACTCACCATTATATCTCCGGCCTCAGCTCAACAATTTATTGAATTTGAATTCAGATTGCTATAGCAGGACTTAAACTCATGGCCTTCGAGTTACATGACCCCTCCTCTTCAGTACACTTTCTAAATGCTAACAATTTGTTAGAACCGGCCTTATATATATTTTGTTTTGCTTCTTTCTCTCTTCCACCTTCCCAATATATCTTTTTGAAAGTTGAAAAGGTTCAGAAAAGATTTATAAGGATGCTTCCAGGGTTGGAGGATTTGAGCTATAGGGAGAGGTTGAATAAGCTGGGGCTGTTTTCCCTGGAGTGTTGGAGGCTGAGGGGTGACCTCGTTGAGATTTATAAAATCATGAGGGGCATGGATAGGATAAATAGACAAAGTCATTTCCCTAGGGCGGGGGAGTCCAGAACTATGGGGCATAGGTTTAGAGTGAGAGGAGAAAGATATAAGAGACCTAAGGGAGAACGTTTTCACTCAGAGGGTGGTGCATGTATGGAATGAGCTACCAGAGGAAGTGGTGGAGGCGAGTACAATTGCAACATTTAAAAGGCATCTGGATGGGTATATGAATGGGAAGGGTTTGGAGGGATATGTACCAGATGTTGGCAGGTGGGACTAGATTGGGTTGGGATATCTGGTCAGCATGGACGAGTTGGACCAAAGGGTCTGTTTCTATGCTGTACATCTCTATGACTGTATGAGGAGCAAGCCTGCTCCACCATTCAACAAGATCACAGCTAATCTGGTTGGGGGCATCTCAACTTCACTTTCCTTCATCTATTAAAATTCTATCTAACTCTGCCTTGAATAAACTCAATGATCCCACCACCATTGCTTTCTGGGGAAGAAAACTCTTTATACCAGTTACTCTTTAAGAGAAAAGTTCTCCCCATTTCTGCCTTAAAAGGGAGACAGCTTATTCTGAAGCTATGTTTCCTTGTTCTAAAATAAAAATAAATTATTGCAGAGATTGAAATAAAAACAAGAAAGTCCTGGAAAAGCTCTGCAAGTCTGGTAGCATATGTAGAAAGAGAAACAGAGTTAATATTTTGAGTTTAATGGTCATCTTCAGCACCTAATTTTAGTCTTTCCCATAATAGGAAGTATCTTCTTGCTCTTCACCCTATCCAGTTCCTTCACGGATCTCATACATTACAATAAGATCACCTCTCACTCTTCCAAACTCCAATGGATGAGACCCAGTTGGTTCAACCTTTCTTCATAAAATAAGCTCTCCGTCCCAGGAATGAGTCAATCAGATTCTCTCTGAACTGCATCTGACACAATTTTATCTTTTGTTCAAATAAGGGAACCAAAATTGTGAACTGCATTCCAAATGTGAAGATGTTTAAATGGAGAGAGATTACCGAACTCAGTGGTTCAGGAGCATCTGGGTGGCCTAGTAAATGCATCATATTTTAATATGCAGGTTCAGCTCACAGATAGGAAGGCAAATGTAATGCTGTAGTTCAATGCAAAGGGATTGGAATATAAAACTAGAGGCATTTAGGATAGCAATTTTCTTTTCAAAAAGAGATATTTCCTTACCTTAGTCCCGTCAAGCAATTACAAGTTGTCTTTTTTTTAAGGAAGCAGTTCTGCATGCGTTGGACACTCATTAGATTGTTTCTAAATTTCATATCTCAAATACAGGGGCCGCATGGTGGCCTAGTGATTAGCACTACTGCCTTAAAATACCGGCGATTTGAATTTGATTCCAGCCTCGGGCAACTGTCTGTGCAGAGTTTGCATGTTCTCCCCGTGTCTGTGTGGGTTTCCTTTGGGTGCTCTGGTTTCCTCCCACAGTCCAAAGATGTGCAGGTTAGCTGGATTGGCTGTAGGAAATTACCCACTGTGTCCAGGGATGTGCAGACAAGGTGGATTAGCCAAATGTAGAGTTATGGGGATAGGGTAAGGAGACATGGCTGGGTGGGATGCTCTTCAGAGAGTCAGTGAGGACTTGATGGGCTGAATGTCCGGCTTCCACACTATAGAGATTCTACTATTCTAAAACCAACAACCTTAATTGGCATCTTTTGAGCCGGCATCCTACAACTCTGTGTGGGTTTCCTCTGAGTGTTTCAGTTTCCTCCCACAGTCTGAATGTGCAAATTAGGTGAGGTGGCCATGGGAAGTTGCTAATAGTGTTCAGAGATGTGAAGGTTAGATGCATTAGTCAGCAGAAATGTGAGGTAATAGGGTAGGGGAATAGGTCTGGATGGGTTACTATTCGGAGGGTCGGTGTGGACTTGGTCTGTTTCCACACTGTAAGGATTCTGTGAATTCGATGAATTAATCCAATTTAAGAGTATAACCTATCAAAAAGTGGTTTTGAACTAATAACATTGGGTTACTAACACAATGCCAAAACAACTAAATGTCTGCTGCAACGTGAACTCACAGAATCTCTTAGTGACGCACAACCAGAGGCGATTCCATTTTGCAACAACTAAAGAGAATTGACTTACTTCTCCAACCAGGCCATTCCATGTCCCGTTGATTTTCTTCCCATGTTTTCCATTTGTCACCAGATATAAATCATATGTAAACTTGACGTACTTTGCAATTTTCTTCAAAATGTCAATACAAAATCCTTTACAGCACCGCTTGATGTAGATTCCTCCTTCAGTCTCGTTGCTGGGAGCAATAAAAAGAACAAAATAAATGGTTTTTTTTTGTTATGAAGAGCTGACGAAGATTCTTCCAGTGATTGTTCTCGTCTCCTTACACTGTCTTCACAATTTATGGATTCAGAAGCTGCTCTCCACTGAATTATTCCCAGGTTTTCCACTATCGTAGCTTTTATGACCTTGGCTTTTGCAATTATTTCTCCATTTTTTAAAGTAATTTCTGCCTCTTGCCCAGGTCATTTACAGACCTTTCCAATAAAACGATCATTCTCTACAGCAACAACAAAGTTAACAGGTAATTTATTTGTCTATTCTAGCCACCATCTTTTAGATATTAGTGATGTGATGTGTGGCACGAAGACACTGGAGCAAACACATCTACTTAACAATCAGAAAAGGACTGTTGGCATGTTATTTATTTAAGTATTTGAAATGATTAACGTCTTGCTTGCCTGGACATTGAGAACAGTTCTCTTTGCTCCTCAAATAAACCATTTCCTTCTCAAGGGAATACATAACAGAATATATCTGCTCTAAGATCTTTGATTAACTCCTTGCACGGACTAACTCAGTGAAGGCAGTCAACAAGGCAGTCACTCCTACAGAAAGATTCATCAAGAATTCAGGTCACAAAATAGTGTTGGATAAAATTCAGGTCCTTTTGCTATTTTGGAACAGTTTGTGCATTGAGTAAATCAAATATTGTGAGGGACTTGCCTTGGAACTGCTATTGCTTTAACAGCAGAATATTCCTCCAAGTGCATTAAGGAGCATAAACAGGGCTTTCTTTCAGTGCTTTCATGGTGAAATTACCATAGTATACCAAAGGCATTTCTAACAAAATTGCTGCCTGTGGCAATTTTTATTTTTATTTTTATTTTTTGCTCTGTACTTTGCTTCTATGTAATTACTTTAACTTTACAATAAATTTCATTCTTAGTTTAAGCCTGAATATAATGTTATGACAGTGTGACATTTACCAATTTGCAGAATGGTTATAGAATCAGAAAAGTTCAGCCAGTAATGCATCATGCAGTAGTAATAGGGATAATTGACATGGTAGCCCAAACATATCATCTAGAACATGAAAAAGTCAGCCTAAACTTAAACAGAGATTGTGAATTAAAATGGTGAGCATACGACAACATTCTGTTTCTGTTCCATAATAATATTCCATTTTATCAATGGAAGGAAATAGAGTATTAAAAGTATTAGTTGGCAGAATGGGTGAACACAATGCAGTTACACAATTGCAGATTCAGGAGCCTTAGAAGAATTTAGTGGTGCAGTGGCTTTGTTACTGGTAATACATCAATCTGAGTCAATTATCCAGAAGTACAAGCTCAAATCTCACCATAGTAGTTAGAGAATTTAAATTCAGGCAATAAACAATTATTTGTTTAATAAAAGCTTTGATTACTATGTCGAGCGTGTGGTGCTGGAGATGCACAGCTGGTCAGGCAGCATCTGAGGAGCAGGAGAATCAACGTTTTGGGCATAAGCCCTTCATCAGGAATGATGACTATGTAACTACCTGTTTGTTTTTAAAAAAATAATTTGATGTCCTTCAGAGAAATTGATTTGCTATCATTCATAGGTTGAGCCTTTATGTGACTCCAAACCTTAGCAATGTGGATGGTAGGAGACGGTGGTATAATGGTATCATGGACAGAGGGATAAACAGAAATCATCCCCAAAAATGCAGTCCCTTTTACATTATGATGTCTAAATTGCATTTCTTTTAAAATTGGACAACTTTACTGGACTCAGAAAACAGCTGAGTCAAAAAGTGTGGTGCTGGAAAAGCACAGCAGGTCAGGCAGCATCCAAGGAGCAGGAGAATCAATGAATGTCCTGATGAAGGGCTTATGCCTGAAACGTTGACTCTCCTGCGCCTCAGATGCTGCCTGACCTGCTGTGCTTTTCCAGTGCCACACTTTTCAACTCTGACTCTCCAGTATCTGCAGTCCTCACTTTCTCCTAGTCTCAAAAAACAGCTGAGGTCAATCATATTTCCAGCAGCTGTGAACCCTTGGAATTGTAGATATATCCCTTATATAGAGGGCATCAAGCTGAGCTGCCTCCCTCCAGCCAACCCTGGACAAAGGAAAATTTCAAAACCCATCATGTTAAAGTGGGCACTAATGTTTTTACAATCCCTTCTTCACTTTGCAATGGGTAACTCTGACTGGGGAAATAAAGCTACACTGTTGGTGTTACAACCTTCCAATTATCCCACCGAGATGGGCCCACAGCATCTGAAATGACTATCTTTATGACCGAGCTTGTTTAATTGCTTTAGGATACAATTCTATGATTCTAAGTCATTTGCTGTTTGACTTCCAAAGGGAGAGCAGGACTCCAGGCTGAGTTGGTTGATTAGATTAGATTCCCTACAGTGTGGCAACAGGCCCTTCGGCCCAACAAGTCCACACCAACCCTCCGAAGAGTAACCCACCCAGACCCATTTCCCTCTGACTAATGCACCTTAACACTATGGGCCATTTAACATGGCCAATTTACCTGACCTGTATATTTTTGGACTGTGGGAGGAAACCAGAGCACCCAGAGGAAACCCACGCAGACATGGGGAGAATGTGCAAACGCCACATAGAGGCTGGAATCAAACCTGGGACCCTGGTGCTGTGAGGCAGCAGGACTAACCACTGAGCCACCATAGCCTACCTCAGATTGCCATCTCTTACCCCAAGTTGCTGGCTAGAAAGAAACCCACAAGTTGCCTTCAAGAAATAAAACTATTGGACCTGGTCACTGATCACCAATAACTACCATTGGACATTGACATCTGAGAAGTTGTAATTCATTTGAACTGATTGTTAATATCTCTGGATTTACTAAAGCATGTAATTTGTAGCAAAAACAGAAATTGCCAGAAAATCTCAGCAGGTCTGGCAGCAAGTGTGAAGAGAAATCAATGTTAATGTTTTGCATCCAGTGACCCTTCCTCAGGGTCTCCCATCTCCTGTCTGGTCCTGTCCTGCTTAATACTTACGGATGTGGTTGCAATAACAAAGCAATCTCCCCACCTTTTTAGTCTTTTGTTAACAAACCTATCTTTGATTGCATTTTAGGGTGACACGGTGACTCAGCGATTTGCACTACAGCCTCACAGCACCAGGGGACCTGGGTTCAAATCCAGACTCAGATGACTGTCTGCGAGGAGCTTGTACAGTCTCCCCAGGCTTGTGTGGGTTTCCTCTGGGTGTGCAGGTTTCCTCCCACAGTCCAAAGCTGTGCAGGCTAGGCGAATTGGCCATGCTAATTGCCCCCGTTGTGTCCAGAGGTGTGCTGGCTAGTCATGGCAAATGCATGGTTACAGGGATGAGATGGGTCTGGGTGGGATGTTTTTCAGAGAGTTGGTGTGGACTTGATGGGCTGAATGGCCTAATTCCACACTGTAGGGATTCTATGAAAGGTTTTTGCTATGGGCTTAAACTGGAATCCAAAAACCATGGTTTGGGAACATCCTTCAGCCTACCTTAATAAGAGATGGGATTAAGACAGAAAGGGGTAAATCAACAGTACCTCACTGTCTTGGACTTAAGAGAGGAAAAGCAATCATAACTAAAATTCACCATCATTCTCTCTTTGTCTGTGACAATGATATTGCAATTAGCCTATCAATTCAGAGGCCTTGGCAAATGCTCTGGGGACACAGGTTCAAATCTTACTGTGGCAGCTAATGGAATTTCAATTTAATTAATAAATCTGGAATATAAAACTATACTCAGTAACAGTGACCATGAAGCTATTCTCAATTGTTCTAAAAACCCCTCTGCTTTCCTTATCTGGTCTGGCCAAGATGTGACTTAAGACGTACAATAATGTGGTTGACTGTTAAATACCCTCTGAAGTGGCGTAACAAGCCACTCAGTTCAAGGGCAAATATAGCCAGGTGATAAATGCTGGAAGTGCCAGCTACATCCACATCGCATGAAAGGGTTGAAAAACGTTGTAGGTAACTCTTGTTGACTCTTGAAAATGGCCTGGGAATCCATTCCGCTCAGGACAATAAACATTGGCCTTGCTGGTCAACTTTCCACAAATGAATACAGCCACCATATCCAATGTACTGGCAGCAGAAAGTTGGCCTTTCAATATCTAAGAGATAAATGGAAAACTAATTTTGGGAAACAGTTTGACCAGGTTTGACCAAACCTCTCTGTCAGGAAACTGGTGTAACTTTGGTCGTCCATGACAACCAATTTTACTTCCTATTGAACTCAATTTTGAGTCTGACATAAAAACAGTTTTTTACCCAATCCTCTGGGTTCCCATCCAGTGAGTTTTATTAAAATAATAATCAATATTTCAGTGACTGGTCAATTGATTGAATGAGATCCACATTTCCATTGTAAAAACTGTTGGCATTGATTCATTCAAAACCAAAATTGCAGATTTATACAATGAAAACCATTAAAAAGAAGACCATTTGGCCCATCATGTTTGCACTGGCATTCCATGTGAGCAACTCACTTAATGTCATTCTCTAGTCTTATTCGTGTGACCCTGTAAATTGTGTCTTTTCAAACATAACTAACATCCATCTACGTATTGATTAAACCTGCCTCTACCTCACATTCCTGATGAAGCACTTATGCCCAAAACATTGACTGTCTTGCTCCTCGGATGCTGCCTGACCTGCAGTACTTTTCCAGCCCACTTTTCGACTCTGAGCTCCAGCATTTACAGTCCTCACTTTCTCCTCCACCTCACCTGTCAGGCAGTGCGTTCCAGACTGTAAATATTGACTGTGGGAAAAGTATTTTTCTCTTGTCACATTTGCTACCTTTGCTAATATCCTTAAATCTGTGCCTGTTTGTATGTGAATGGGAACAATATCCCAAGGTGTCTACTCTATCCAGGTCCAGATTCAGTCTCTTTCAGAAAATAATATTTTACATTGAGACAATGCGGTAAGTTTGTGCAGAGTGAGGAGGATTGGACAAAACTAGGCCTCAATGGTTTCAACAGGTCTACATGTCTGAGTCTCTAGTTGACAAATTGATTGTCATGATTACTGAACGTCTCCATTGTCATTGCATTACTTGACGATACAGTACTGGGAAAGTCAAAGGCAAACTGGATGGTCAGTGGTCTTTCTTCCTCTTGTTTGTAAGGCAGCTCTGTTGCTGAAGCAGTCTCTGTGCCGTATGGGTTTTTTAAGTGGCTGCAGTTGTTCCCTGCTCCTGGAGGGCAGAAGCTTCTCCAATCTGTTTGCATTTCATGGGTGTGATGCAACTATCTGCAGGATTAATAGATCTGACAAAAAAATTAGGACGACCAGAGGTACAAGGCTCTCATTTGCACAGATAATCTTCCTTGGCTGCAAGGAGATAAGGGATTCTAGGAGACACTTCATGGAACAGCTAATGAGAAATTTAATTGCATTCCATATTCCTTGATTTAATGCAGATTGTGTAAGTGCTTCTTTTCTTTGATAATTTCATCACATAACAGTATAAGAGAGATGAGCTGGAGTAGTCTATTCAGCCCTTTGAGCCGACTCCACCATTCAAGATCTCAATTCAAGCTTTCCATACTCTTTCTATCGCCCTAAATTGTCTTCATATCCAAGAATCTATCAACCTCTGTTTTGTAATACTTGATGCCCTAGCTAGAGGAGAAAATTCCTCTAGCTAGGGCATCCTCTAGCTAGAAGTAGCCCATTCAGCCCATTGGGTCTGCTCTGCCATTTAATGAGAACTTGGTTAATATGATAATCCTCAACTCCACCTCCTGCCTAGATTCTATTTGAGTAAGGAATCTCTCTCAAGGAGAATCAGGGCCCAGACAGCCAAAGGAATATATGCCAAACATACCTTTGGCACCAAGGTAGAATGGCTACTCATTATACTGCCTATCAACACTGCCTCAGTCTCCACAATTGTTAAAGTCAGGCCTCCACCCGGCTGTTCTGCCCATTAGTGAACCATCATTGTAAAAGTAAAATGCATCAAAGTTGCCCAAACTTACATGGCTTTAACTTGCTTCCGGCAGGGCACTGTGTTTCTCATGCACGTTCCACTCAGTGAGTCGACATCCTCCACGATGACAAATGGCGCTTCCTCCAGCGTGACGATGCTCAAGTGGTCATCCTCCTCCTCCGACTCTGAGAACAAGTAGTACCGGGGCCAAACGTGGTACTTCATGGTCAACCTCTTTGCTTCCCATTTCCCGACCTGGAGAGAAGCAAACATGGACTGATGAGCAAAACAACAGGCAAATAAGCAGCACCCAAGTGAGGGCACATGGTAAATGGTGGTCACCAGAATCACCGGCTGGTCAGTTGAGTCTCATATGGTGTTCCCAATGAGACTCATTCTTTGGCTAGACCTGTAATTATGCAGTTTGAAATTACAGTTTTGTATATTATTCATCCAGTAATTTAACAACATTACCATGCCCTGAGCCATTAATGGTCAGAGAATCATGCCAGATGTGGCATTGCAGGAAAAGATGTCCCACTGGGATATAGCACATTCAGAATCCTGTCGCATTTGTGTCATTTTGAGGCTCAGAATCATAGAATCTCTACAGTGTGGAAGTAGGCTATTTGGCCCATTAAGTATGCACCGACCCTTCAAAGAACATTTCACCCAAGCCCACCACCACCCACAAAACCCAACCCTATTCCCGTAACACTGCATTTCCCATGGCTAACCCACACATCCTTGGACACCAATGGGAAATTTAGCATGGCCAGTCCACCTAACCTACACATCTTTGGACTTTGGGAGGAAACCAGAGCACCCGGTAGAAACGTAGGCAGACATGGGGAGAAGGTGCAAACTCCTCACAGACTGTTTCCCAAGGCTGGAATCCAACCTGGATCTCTGGGGCCATGAGAAGGCAGTGCTGGCCTCTGAACCACTGGGCCACCCTGTCGCATTTGGCATGTCACATGAAACTTTCCGTGGTACGTTAATGAAAATATGTTAAAGGAAGGTCCATCTGAACTCTGATTGACCCACAGCTTTGCAGCAGAAAGGAAATTGTTGTAAAGACTCAGCAGGTCAGACAGCATGAGGGAAGGTGAGACTTTCAGTTTTTTACCAGAACTGGCAGTCACTGCAAACATTTGGAAGACGTTTATTTGTACAGAGGGTGAGAAACCTATAAATGTCAATAGTATTAGACAGGGTAAATGCAGGAATGATGTTCTTAAGGCCCAGGGAGCCCAAAACCAGGGGTCACTGTCTAAGGATGTAGGGTAGGCCATTGAGGACTGAGATGAGGAGAAATTTCTTCACCCAAAGTCATAGAATCGTAGAGTTGTACAGCATGGAAACAGATCCTTCAGTCCAACTTGACAATGACAATCAGATATCCTAAATTAATCTAGTCCCATTTGACAGCCTTTGGCCCATATCCCTCTAAATCTTTCCTATTCATATACTCATCCAGGTGCCTTTTAAATATTGCAATTGTACTAGCTTCCACCACTTCCTCTGGCAACTCATTCCATACATGCACCACCCTCTGCATGAAAAATGCCCCTCAGGTCCTTTTTTAAATCCTATCCCTTTCACTTAAAACTATGCTCTCTATTCCTGATGAAGAACTTATGCCCGAAATGTTGATTCTCCTGCTCCTCGGATGCTGCCTGATCTGCTGTGCTTTTCCAGCACCACACTCTTGGCCCTATGCCCTCTAGTACTAGACTCCCCCATCTTGGGAAAAAGACTTTATTATATAAACCTCTATAAGATAACCTCTCAGCCTCTAAAACTGCAGGGAAATAAGCCCCAGCCTATTTAGCCTCCCCTAAAACTCAAACCCTCCAACCCTGGCAACATCCTGCTAAATCTTTTTTGCACCCTTTCAAATTTAACAACGAGTTTCCTCTATTATGCAGGTCAGAATTGAATGCAGTTTTCCAAAGGTGGCCTAACTAATGTCCTGTACAGCCACAATATGATCACCCAACTCCTATACTCAATGCACTGACCAATAAGGCATGCGTACCAAATGTCTTCTTCACCATCCTGTCTACCTGCGATTCCACTTTCAAGGAATTATGAACCTGCACAAACCTGTTGCTTTGTTCAGCAGCACTCCCCAGGACCTTACCATTTTAAGTGTAGAAGTCCTATCCTGGTTTGCCTTTCCAAAATGAAACACCTTACATTTATCTAAATTAAATTCCATCTGCCACTGACTCTGTGGAATTATCTGCCACAAGAAACAGTTGAGGCCAAAACGTTGAATATTTTTGAGAAGGAGTTAGATATAGTCCTTAGGGCTGGAGGGATCAAAGGATATGAAATGAAAGTGGGAACAGGGGACTGGGTTAGATGATCAGCCACAGTCATACTGAATGGAAAATTTGGCTCAAACGGATGAACGGTCTATTCCTGCTATTATTTTCTATGTTTCTATGTTAAAATCACACAGGATGCTTTAAGACACATGGCCATTGAAAAAAATTAGGCCGGGCAAGAAACAAAAACAAAATTATATGAAGAAGTATTTGGAAAGGGATTAATGTAGACAGCTCCAGCTGAAGAGGCAGTAATAGAACAGAGTCGAGAGAGTGGTGCTGGAAAAGCACAGCAGGTCAGGCAGCATCCAAGGAGCAGGAAAATCGACATTTCGGACAAAAGCCCTTCAAGCCGGAAATGTTGATTTTCCTGCTCCTCAGATGCTGCTTCATCTGCTGTACTTTTCCAGCACTACACTCTCGACTCTGATCTCCAGCATCTGCAGACCTCACTTTTGCCCAGTAATAGAACAGGTACAGTGGGCTAAATGGCCTCTCCTTGGACTTATTTGAGTTTTGATTGTAATGCCTCAAAGTGAGTGTGAGCTGCCAAAAAGAACAACAGTTCTGCACACAATACATTTCTATTAAAAAGTGTAATTTAATCCATATTTGTTGCACTGGTTGAGGGATCAATGCTGAATAGACATCCTCTCTCACCCTTGCAATTTGAAAATTGCCATAATATCTTTATTATATATCTGGATAGGTAAACAGAACCTCAAATTAGTATCACAACTGACTTAGAGGGTTGTAGAGAGTTACGTTATGAGAATAGCATGCATAAGTGTGACTTCCATTCTTTTTGAGTTTAGAAGATTGAAGCGTTACCTGATGGACGTGGACCAGAAACGTTCACCGGTTTGACATCTCTCTGCAGATGCGTTGCATGTGGAAACCATCATTCAGAAAACAACTCATATATATGGCTGTTTAAAAGTCTCACACAAGGTCTTTATACATCAGCACAGATCTGAGTCAGTTAGTTATTGACTAACGAGCTGTCAAGCTCACCCATTTAGATGAGTATTTAACAGATTGGCATTTGGGAAGTTGTAAAGGTTCTCGTTAATTTATCTTACGTCTGCATTGTGTATGGAGATGATGCAACTAATCATCTCAATGACCAGTATCTTATTTAATAAACACTCCAACCCACAATAAAGTCTTGTTTCTATTCTGGAAATGCTTCCAAAAAATAACCACTTGATTAAAACAATCAACCTGGCGGCATTTAATTGGCATGAAATGTTATTGCAGCTACCCACTCTGAATGTGCTGGTGTTTAGAAGGATAAAAAGCAATTTAAAGGGTCTTCACGGGGTGGCTGTGATGAGGTCATTTTCACTGGTGGGAGAATCTAGATCTAGGGGTCATTGTTTAAAAATTAGATGCTGTTCATTTTAAACAAAGTTAAGGAGAATTGTTTAAAATGAACGGCATCTAATTTTTAAACAATGAAGCTTTGGAATTCTCTTCCTCAAAAGTGAGTGAAAGCAGAGTCTTTGAATACAATTTTAGGCAAAGGCAATAGATTCTGGCTATGCAAAGGGGTGAAATGTTATCTGGCAGAGACAGGAGTTATAGAATCATACAGACGGAAACAGACCCTTCAGTTCAACCAGTCCATGCCGAACATAACCCCAAATCAAACTAGACCCAGCTGCCTGCTCCTGGCCCATATCCCGCCAAACCTTTCCAATTCATGTACTTATCCAGATACCTATTAAATATTGTGATGATACCCACATCTACCACTTCTTCAGGAAGTTCATTCCACGTGTGAAGCACCTTCTGTGTAAAACATTTGCCCCGTGTGAAGTAATCAGATCAGACGTGATCTTATTGAATGGGTGGGGTAGATATGAGGGGTCGAATGGTCTACTTATGAACCTTATAACGTGGTGAAGGTGGCAGGGGAGGGAGTGCAGTTTAAGGTATGCACAGTCCAAGATTTTATAAATAGAGGTATAGAGTACAAACAGGAAAGCTATGGTGAGTCTCTATGAAACTTTGGTCTGGCCTTAACTGGAATATCATGTCCAATTCTGGGCACCACAATTTGGGAAGAATGTGACTGTGTTTGAGAGATGACAGAAAAGATTTACGAGGATCATACTGGGTCTGAGAGATTTCAGTTACATGGATACTTTGGCAAAGCCAGGAACTGTGCTTCTAAAGAACAGAAGGTTGAGACAAGATTTGGCAAGATTTGATATTATCATGAGGAAAGTGGATAGATTGGAGAAATAGAAACTGTTCTGATTGGCAGCAGAGTCTAAAATCAGATAGCACTGGCTCGAAGTGCTTGACAAAAGAAGGAGAGACATTTATTTTTTGCAGTGAGTGGTTAGGATCTGGAATGTGTCATCTGGGAATGTGGAAGAGGAAGATTCAGCCATGGCTTTCAAGAGGAATTGGGTGATTACCCGAGGAGAAAAGATTCTCAGAGCCATCGGCAAGTGAGATGAGATGAGGTGCTCTTGCAGAGAGCTTGGAGCAGATTCACCAGATCAAAAGTCTTCCTTTTGTGCTCTATTCAAACTATGGCACTGTGTTGCTGTGGCACGTGGATGCCAAACTAAAAGTCAACATGAAACAAACCGGGCTGGAAATATTATCATAAAATCCATATAGTGTGGAAGCAGTCCATTCAGTCCATCAAGTCCACCTTCCAAAGAATACCCCACCCAGATCCATAATTCCCGTTGCTAATCCACCTAACCTGATCATCCCTGAACACTATGGGCAATTTCCCATGGCCAATCCTCCTAAATTGCACATCTTTGGACTGTGGGAGGAAACCGCAGCACCCTAAGGAAACCCACACAGACACAGGGAGAATATGCAACTTCACACAGACAGTCACCCAAGGGTGAAATCAAACCCAGGTCCCTTGCGCTCTGAGGCAGCAGTGCTAACTACTGAGCGACTGTACCACACTGTTAGCACTGTTTCTCATTCAATAGACACATTGCCGGAACTTGCTGATTTTATTTCAAGCTGACGTGAGGTGAAGTGACTAAATATTCAGTTAAAACGATGGGTTCACTGGAGGATTGCAAGTGGAAAGCTGCATTAGTTTCGGGTGATGCTGACAGGAAGAGCAGGAGGGATTATACAACAATCATGAAGATTTTCAATTACAACTATGGATAGGGTCATTCCTCAGCAACTTGTATTTGCTGTTAGTGGCTAAGCTGGTGGGTGCATAGGATAGGGTGGACAAGTTGTGCACGGCATTTTTGCTGCATTATGATGTCAAAGAATTTCACACAACACAAATGCATGCAGTAAATATTCCTTGCAAAGAAAGCCCCCTGAACGTCTTTACCTTCTCCCAAACTCGCTCTTTGTTGAGTAAGATAATAACTAATTTGGGATGCATCTGGTACCCGTCTTCACTGAAGGAAAGGTTTCTTCCCTCGAAGCTTACATTCATAAGGTATCTGCAAAAAATAGAAGAGAAGCTGGAGATTAATGTCGAGAATGCGGAGTTGCCTCTGTTTATTGTCAGTCATCACTAGGTGCCTAACAAAGCACTACAATTAGAAGCTCTGAAAAGAAACCATTACTCAATAGAGAAACCTGTGGGTTGGTTCTTCTTAAGGTTTATACTTGCAGTTAGCATTCACTGCCTGACTGTGTGATGCTATTTTCAGGGCATTCAAGAGCCAACTGTATTCAGTAATCTCCAAATCGACATGCTCAAATGTGCAAGGTTGAATATGCATCAATTATTATAGCACCTGCCTTTAGTGGCACCATAGGTTAGACAGTGGCCTGCCACACACAACTAAAACTTGCATTTGTATTGCGTCTGGGATGTAGAATATAAACAATCGGGAGGCGTTTTGCAGAGGAGTAGTCAGACAGAGAAATTGACACTGGACAAAGGGAGGAGGCGTTGCGAGATGTGGTCAAAAGATGGTCAAAAAAGTGGATTATAAGGAAGATTTTAAAAGGATGAGAGGGAAGTGGAGAGGCAAAGAGATTTACTGAGAGAATTACAAGGTAATGTTATGCATAACTTGCCAACCTGGAAAATTCACACATGATGACAATCTCCACATAGTTAAAAGCTCAAAATTAATAAAAGGAGGCCTGTGATTCTAGTCCCTCCACTCCACCTTTACAGGGGCTACGCTCAATTGCACATCAGTCCATGCTTACGGAGCAGAGCACGACAATATAATCCATTTTCTGTGACAGGGTCAAAAGGCTTCATCCTTTTCAATGATACTTGAGACTCAAAACATAGAATGCAGAAAGGCACAAGCTTCCAGTAACCATAACTGTAGCTAGTCCCAAAACCTTCCATCTTTTGAATTATGGAGAAATCGAAATTACACCAAATTGTAATCTAGGGATATAGTTTAAAAATTATACTGAGTGCTGTGCAGATACAGAAATGAGCATCAAGAGAACATGATCCAGGAGTTATATTAAACAGCAGGTAAAAAGAACAAATCAATGTGTTCAACAGTGGCCCTACACCATCTGAACTCGTATCACAAGTTTGATTTTCCAAATATTGCTACTTGTGCTATGCACTGAAGAACGTATCTGTAAATAAATTTCCTGTAGTTGATGGAATATTCAAATATTGCCTCCTCATATAAAATAATTAAACCCTAACAAATGGCAGATACACTGAGGAAGATTATAGTGCTGGAATATAGTGCTGAAACAATTACAGAACAACAGGAATAGGAATAGGTCATTCAGTCCATCAAGCCTACCCCATCATTCCCGATCTTCACTGGTCAAACACTTTAATACCTTTAACCCATCCCGTCACTACAACCCTGTACAATAGAAACACAGAAACAGGAGTAGGCCATTCAGCCCATTGAAGGAACAAATGTCTCAGAAAGAAAGCAAACACTATTTCTTTATATCCTTACAGATATGACCAGATCGCAGTCAACTTGGGAAAGGAATCGAGTGAATCATCCCATTTCAAGAAATTAGGTGATTCCCTGACAAATGACCAAGTTGTTCCCTGTGTTGAAGGGTTTGACTTTCATGGGATACAAGTTAGGACTGAGAAAGGTTGAAAGGGAGACTCACACAGAATTTTCCTGCCTCATAATTTACAGTGACGGAGAAAGACTTGTATTCAAAATTATGTTTTCCACAGATTTTGAATGTACCTAATACTTTCCAGTCAACACGAAATGTAACAGGCAATTGGCACATACAAAGCTTTCACAGACAGTAAAATTATTGTCTCCTGTTAACCAGTCGATTGAGGGATAAATAATCATCAGGACACAGGTCTAACTCTCCTGGAATTGTAGAATGGGATCTGTACAGCCCACCTGAGAAGGCAGAAGATTTAAAGTTTCATTCAAGTGGCTGCTACCTCTAACAGTGTAGTACTCCCTCAGTGCAGCAGTCAGTGTGTCAGCCTGGATTTTGTCCTCAGATTCTGGTTTGAGGTTAGAAGCCCCCAACTTTCTGATTCAGTTGAGAATGCACTGAGCCACCATTAATGTCCATGTAATACACAGCGCTTTTGACATGGAAAAGTGCTCCCAAAGTACAAAGCTGTGAATTTATGGAGAAATTATGGAAGTTCCATGAAGCAGTCATTGCCACTGAGAATCTCCTTGGGGTATCTTTTGACTTCATCAATGGAATGAGCTAGGTTTGGGCACACAGCCAATCTCCAACCTATCTGAACTTATGCCCAATGAAGACTGGAGAGTAAACTCACATATCTGACCTGAACCCAACCCAACCCATTCTCCCGGAGTGATTCAGGTTACAATTTACTACTACAAGTTCTGTTCTCTTGTGTCTCTGTGCAGAGTGTGGCTCAGTGGTTAGCACCGCTGCCTTGCAGCACCAGGGACCTGGGTTCGATTCCAGCCTCAGGTAACTGTCTGCGTGAGTTTGCACATTCTCCCTGTGTCTGTGTGGGTTTCCTCCGGGTGGTCCGATTTCCTCCCACAGTCCAAAGATGTGCGGGTCAGGTGAATTGGCCATGCTAAATTGCCCATAGTCACAGGTGCATTAGTAGGCAGTAGGCGAATGGGTCTGGATGGGTTACTCTCTGGAGTGTTGGTGTGAACTTGTTGGACCGAAGGAATCTAATCTACCTCTGGGCCAGAAACTCAGAGTTCAATACCTGTTTCAGGACTTCATAGCTATGGAACACACTTCATAACACAGTCAAAAAGATTTCTTATCAATCTGTAAATCCTTTGGCTGGCTGTAAGTGCAGGAGATTTCTTTGTCATCCAGAAATGTGTGGTAGTCACAGCACAACAGCGTCCCTATGTTAGTAAACATCACCTTCATTCTAAGGGACTACCACACACATATTCCATTTCATTCCAGGGGTCTGAAAAGAGGTAGACAGCAAAATCACTGATGTGTTGGTTATAATAAAACTCATTTGATTCAGGGAAGGTTCCTTTAAATCAGAAAATTGCTGATGTAACTCCTCATTCAAAAATGGAGGGATGTAAAGTAGGAAACTGCAGGCCAATAAACCTAACATCCGTCACAGCTAAAATGTTAGAAGCTATTATTAAAGGCATTATGGCAGAGAACTTGAAAAAATTCAAGGTAATCAGGCAGATTCAACATTGTTTTGTCAAAGGGAAATCATGTTTGACTAATTTATTGGAGTTCTTCGAAGAATTAACTTGTGATGTAGACAAAGGGGAACTAGTGGACTTTTTAAAAAAATCATTCATGGGATGAGGGTATTGCTGGCTAGGTCAGCACTCATTGCCCAGAGGGCAGTTAAGAGTCAACCACATTGCTGTGGGTCTGGAGTCACATGTAGTCCAGATCAGGTAAGGATGGCAGCTTCCTTCCCTAAAGGACATTAGTGAACTAGATGGGTTGTTCCTGACAGTCTACAATGGATTCATTAGACTCTTAATTCCAGATATTTATTGAATTCAAATTCCGCCATCTGCCATGGCAGGATTAGAACATTACTTGGGTCTCTAGATTAACAGTCCAGCGATAACATCCAAGGCCATCACCTCCCCTTATTGTATTTAGATTTCCAGAAGGCATTTGATAAGGTGCTAGATAAAGGTTATTGTGGAAAGTAAGAACTCATGGTGTTGGGATAATATGGCTAAGGGAAGTAGACTGACAGGATGTCATGGGTGCTGGGACCTCAACTCTTTACAATGTATATCAATTACTTGGATGAAGGGTTCAAAGGTATGGTGACTAAATTTGCTGATGACACAAAATAGATAGAAAAGTGAGTTGGGAAGAGGGCATCAGCAGCCTACAAATGCATATAGGTAGGTTAAGTGAGTGGCAAGGATTGAGCAAATGAGTGCGATGGGAAAGTGTGTGAAATTGTCTATTTTGACAGAATTGATAAATAAGGTGGTTTAGCATTCTTGCCTTCATTGCTCAGACCTTTAAGTATAGAAATTGGGACGTTATGTTAAGATTGTACAGGATGTTGGTGAGGCCCCTTCTGACATACTGGTTGCCCTGTTATAGCAAGGATATTAAGCTAGAGAGGGTTCAGAAAAGATTTTCCAGGAAGTTGCTGAGTATGGAGAGTTTGGGTTATAAGGAGACATTGGATAGGCGGGGACATTTCACTGGAGTGTCTAGAGGTTTATAAAATCATGAGGAGTATAGATAAGGTGAGTGACAGGTGTCTTTTCCCTAAGGTGGTGGATTTCAAGACTAGGGGGCATATTTTTAAGGTGAGAGGAGAATGATTTAAAAAAGACATGCATGGCAATTGTTTTACGCAGAGTGGTTTATGTGTGGAATGAACTTCCAGAAAAAAATGTTGGATGCAACTAAAGTTACAACATTTAAAAGACATTTGGATAAGTACATGAATAAGGAATGTTTGAAGGGAAATGGACCAGTGCAGGCAGGTGGAACTAGTTTAGTTTGGGATTATGGTTGGAATGGACTGGTTGGACCAAAGGGTCTGTTTCCGTGCTGTATGACTCTATGACTATATGTTATGTCCTTTTGTCAGCTTATGGACACAATATAAATGAATTTCTGGGCATGAGGTTCTGTATCCAATTTGCATGATTACGGGAATACTGATATACCAGTCACTGCTTTTGGAGTAAAGAAATGTCTTATGGTATGCTTAAAGATCCTTGCAGCAATCTGGACACTTCCTTTAGCACAATGGAATCTGAATTGCTTACCAACAGATCCCACAAGAGAAGTTTGTCTCCAAAGAGAATCATCAGATGCAGTTTGATGTGTTTTCAGAAGGAGGTAGAGTTGAGGTCGGGGTAAGGAAAGGAACTGGATTGCATTTACATAGCACTGAGGGAGGGAGGTACAGTTCAAGCTATACAGGCCAGAGGGTTGTTGTAGACATTGATGTTACTGCAAGTTATAGTGAAGAAGGGTAACTTTAACTGAGTATGGAGCAAGGAGATGGCAATTCAGCTCATTGGAGATGACTTAGGGAAGAAACATTGAGATTAATCAAGATGAGGTAAGGAGCAGAAGTTTGAGATTCTTGAGGTTGGACTAGACAGGAGAGATTGAGTTTATTAGGAATTAGATAAAAATAGGGTGTTGTTGCTCTTGGGATGGGGTAAGGGGGAGGCACTGAGGTTATTGAGAATGAAAGTTTTGGGTTATAGAGGATGGGGTAGGAATGAGGGGTCGAATTATATAGAAAAGAAATGGCAAAATGTGACTGATTCATCAGGCTGGATACTCATTGAATCAATTGGTTCTGGTGTGAACCTAAAACATCTTAAGAGGCAGTCCAAGTGAAATTTGTTATTTTTAATCATTTTCTGATCTGTGATTCACAAATTAACAACTGACAGGCTTAAATTTCAAAATGCAGAGAGCCCTTTCTTTTCTCCCTCCAGACAAAGCAAATGCAGTTAGCAATAAAATTACTGATATATTCTAATTAAATCTTTATTTTTAAATTCCCTGGCATCAACGACTTCGCATGCTGACTCACACCCGCACATATCATGGTGACATCACATGTTTTAGTTGGCCAAATATTTACCTGTGTGGCTGACCGAGGCAGAACATGTTATTCCCTTGGGAATTCTGCACTGACAGAGATTTATATCCCCACTTGAAGCAAATAATTACTTACAAGGCAGTCTCTACCTAACCTCCAAATCGGTAGGAAAAGTAAAGCTCATTAGCTTCAACTAATCTATCTACTTCAGGTAATAGCTTTTCTTCTTTTAGACACAGTTAGGTACAGGTCAATATTTAGTAATTTACATCTCTAGAGATCTTATTGTCAGCTTTTTTTTTTGGTGGTATTATTTTGATGGTGACAGTACTTGTTTAAGCCAATGCCAATGCTAAATCAGCAGACAATAAAACATGCATCAAATTTTCCAGCACTAACATTCCAAAAAGTGGCAAACAAGAGTTACGGTGGCTGCAGTTCTAACATCATCCATAAGAAGGTTTTTGCCACTGTTTCCCTGTTATTTACTATCTATGCTACTTAACTCTGTGATCTGCCTGTCTTGCTCACAAGGCAAAGCTTTTCACTGTGCCTCGGTACACGTGACAATAAATTCAATTCAATTCAATTCAATTCAATTCAATTCAATTCCATTCAATTCAATTCATTAGAAAGGATGATTTAGAGGTGCCAGTGTTGGGCTGGGGTGGATAAAGTTAAAAATCACACAACATCAGGTTATAGTCCAACAGGTTTATTTGGAAGCACTTTCAGAGCATTGCTGATGAACCACCTGATGAAGGAGCAGTGCTCCTAAAGCTAGTGCTTCCAAATAAACCTGTTGGACTATAATCAGGTGTTGTGTGATTTTTAAGAAAGGATGAAGTAAAGTTTGTTCTGCTTTAATAATGAACATCACACACTTAGCAGAAAGAACTCAGATGCTTATCTCTGAATGACAGCACAGATCCCATGAGTGATGAAGAGTATGCTTCCAAATGAGGTGAGTATTGTTCCACCCAACAGAGAATAAAACTGTTGCTTCCGCTGGGAAAATGACGCTGTTAATCCTGGTAGAAAACAGCTCTGTTATTCCCAGTGAAGAAAGCAGTTGCTCCCAATAGGGAAGAGCAGAGTTACACTACTGGGAAAGAGCAATATCACGCCCAAAGGAGAACAACTGTCAGCTACAAGGAGTTCAGTTTGTTTTAGTAACACTCAGTGGGTCTGACTCCAACTTTGGAGAGAAAACAGAGTGAACATTTTGAGTCTAGATCCTTCTTCAGCACCTTGGAAAATGCAGTATTCATGCTGATGATAGGCTGGGGAGGAGTGATAGATAGATGGAGACCAGAAAGAGAGGGAAAAAAAGTACCTTGCAAAAGGCAGGCACAGCTTACTTTAGTGCTGTCGTTCATGAATATTGATTAAGTGTAGTGTATCTGCAGTGAATTTATCTCAATCTTATATAATGTCAATTATATTGCTGCATCAAAAACTGGGTAAATTCATGAAGGAAGATTGTAAACTCATACAAAATGTATTCATTTTTCCATGACAACACTGTGTATCACATCCCTGCATAGCAACAGTAAGTTCCAATTTTATTTTTCATTCATTGCTGAGATGAAATTTGTCTTGATTTCAAATCCTCCAACTGAAGAGGATACATTTTGACATTCTTCAGTAGTATACAATGAATGATAACAAATCAGAAACCCGTTTTACATTTTGCCTGATTTTTACTTCACTTGACGTCGAGAGGTAGTTTCTGGAAAATCTTGAGATGACAAAGGCCTGGCTCATTTCTGAAACCACTTTTGCAAGAGTGAAACCACTTTCAACCAATATTCAGCTCCTAATTAACATCTCTAAGGAGCCTAAAAATGAAGGTCATCAAAACTGAATATAGCACTGACCAGAATGTTCATGATTTTGCAGTTGGGCTGGGCCACTGGCCATACACTCAGTAAACTGAAGCAAAAACTGTCATTCTCCACTCTTACAAATTCCTTCTCTGCTATTTATTACTCAGAGCAGATCCATGCATTTTGGAATCCCAACTGAAAACTTGCAGACTGTTTAGAGTGGGATTTTTCAGAATTAAACACCCTTGAAGTTATGGAAAGGTTTATGGAGCACAAACTCTCAAATCAGTGCATCCAGACTACCCTTAGATTATCAACCTCTGAGATTAGCGTAGCCTCATTGCTGCATTCTCATTAGCACACAGTCAAATTGTTAGATTGTAAAACTGGTGCACTCTCAAATTGCACTTTCATATTGGTTCATTCTTATTAGTACCATTCACAATTGTTCAAATCTAAATGGATATAGTCAGCATGGTGCACTCTTAAAAGTGGTGCACTTTCAGACTGCGCACCCTTAAATTGATGCATGCTCATACCACACACCCTCAAATCGGTGTATCTTCATACTGCACACCCCAACTTGGTACACCTTTATACTGTGCAGACTCAACATGGTACACCTTCATACTGTGCACCCTCGAACCAGTATACCCTCATACTTGCGCACCCTTATTGGGTGCGTGCTCAGATAGAGCAACCTAACACCAGTGTACTACTAGAAAGTTCTACTCTCATTTGAACATTTCCAGACTGTTAAACTTACTACTGGACACACTCTCAATAGAAGATTATCAATTGCTGCACTCTCATTGATACAAACTATGATTGGACTACTTTTGGAATAGTACACTCAAAAGATGTTCTTATTTGTATATTCATTTAGTTACATTTCAAGATTGGTGAAATTTCATCAGTGCATTTTCTCACTTTTACCACATTGTTTTATATTCACACGTGTTCTGTTAGATTTGTACACTTTCAAACTGAGGCAGTCCCATTGGTATATGCTGAAATTGGTGCACTCAGATGAGTTTCATGGTGCATTCTTAGATTGTTACATGTAGATTCACGCAATCTTGGTTTTGCATCTTCTAAAATTGATGGAATTCCATTGGTACATCTTGGATTAATTTTCATGAGTGTACAAGCACACAGACACACAGAGTTTTTGGTGCACAAACAAGTTGAATCACCCATTTTTACACTCTTACATTGAATGATCATCATTGAGCACTCTCAGAGGAGTATTTTCTCATTTGTCCACACACAGATTCAACGTTGGGATCGCTTTACATATTCAAAGTGGTAAGCTCTCATTGTTACAAACTGAGTTTGTTATACTTGGGTTGGGCCATTCTCAGAGTGGTACATTATTCAACTGGTGCAACCTCAGCTTGTTAAATTTATCAGTACTCTCTAAATCAGATGATTATACTGCTAGTTTGCTGCACTGTCACTGATATAAAATAAAATTGTTGGATACAGATTGGAATGGCACACTCTCAAGTGATTATACTACCAAAATGGTTCACTCTCACTGGGTACATCCTCAAACTATTAAACTTTCACTGGTACATGCTGAAATTCGGTTACTCTCAAATTGACACTGTCGTTGGTATTTTTTCAGAGTGTTACACTGCAAGATTGGTGCAATTCCATTGTTCTGCTCTCATATTGCTGTCCTGATGAAGGGCTTTTGCCAAAACATCGACTTTCCTGCTCCTCTGATGCTGCCTGAACTGCTGTGCTTTTCCAGCACCACTCTAATCTAGACTCTGGTTTCCAACATCTGCAGTCCTCACTTTTTCCTAGTCAGACAAATTGGGTTTGTTCTTGTTGATACATGTTCAGATTTGCACACAATAGATTGGAAAACTTTCATTGTTATATTATAATTATCATTGGTACACTGTTAGATTGTTACACTCACAGGTACACTCTCGGATTGGAGCACACTCAGTGGAACATGGAAATTAGTGCATCTCAGAATGGATTGTTCTAAATAGTAGATGCTCAGATTACTGCACTCAGCTTGTCACCCTCATTGGTATACTCAACTGGTATACACACACATTGAAACACTGTAGGATTGGTGTAAAATCATACATTTACTCTCTGATTGATGCAGATTAGCACACTCTTGTCATTACACTCTCATATCGGTGCAAACTCAATTTAGTGAACGCATATACTGAATTGGTACATTCACTGATTGTGTACAGAGTGATTGCACACTGTTATTAGTAGACTCGTTGACACATTCTCAGATGTTTGAACTGTTAGATGGGTGTCTTTTTAATCATGTACTCTGATTGTAGGGGACTAACTGGTATGCACCCAGGTTGTTAAATTGCCATATTGGTGTACATTCAATTAATTGGTGTGGCATGCATTTGTGCAAACTCATTAATATATTATCAAATGGGACATGTTCAGATTGTTCCAATTTTATTGATATACAGTACTTTCATATTGTTGCAGTGTCAGTCTGACACACTCTCAATGCCCCATTCTCAGACTGACACACTATCAGATTGACATACTCCCAAATTGGGTAGCTCTTGGATTGGTACACTCTTAGTGGTACACTGAGATTGAAGTGAACAGAAATGGATACACACTCAGATTGATGCACTGTCATTGGTACTGCCTCAGAATATTACAAAAAAAAATTACATGCCTGGCAGTACACTCTCAGACTTGTGTACTTCTAGATTGCTGTATTCACAGATTAATGCACACACAGGCTTTGGTAAATGAGTATTTGTTATACCTTGGATTTAGAACACTGTCAATGGTACACTCACATTTTGTCATCTCACTGGTATATTGGCAGAAAGTTCTCATGCTAATTTGGTGCCCTGTCAGTGATTTTTTTTTAGACTGATGCACACTCAGATTAACATAATCTCAATTTGACACCTTCTGATTTGTACGCTCTCCAGTAATGCACTCCTGGATTGGCACACTCTGAGACTGGTACACACTCATTGGTACACTCTCCAATATTTGCGTGCATTGCCAAAATCTTGCTGGTCTACTATCAAATTGGTACACTCTTTGGCAGACTGTTAGATTGTTACACTCCATACTTTCAGATTGTTTCACTCGAAAATGAGCACATTCAAAGATTGGTACATGCTCACTGGTACACAGATTGGTATGCCATGATTGGTCCATATTTAATGGTTTGTTGTCATTGCTGTACTCTGATTGGTAAACATGAATTGGCAAATACTTGAATTGTTGAACTGATAGGCTGGTGCAGTCTCATTGGTTCATTCACAGATTGATGTACTGTTTGATTGGTGCACATTTATTGGTCCACTTTCAGATTGGTTAATAATTAAAATGGTTCTCATCATTGGATTGGTACATACTCAGATTCTCACACTTTCAGTTTTGGTACTGAATACCCATTGGTAGGTTCTCAGATTTTTACACCTAGGTTGCTACCTCTGTATTGGTACACTGTCACATATTTACATTGTCACTAGTGCGCTGTTCAGTTTTAACAATGAATGGTGGCTCTTTTTTGGCACTCGCAGTTTCGCTTTCAAAGTGTTACAATGCCACATTGAGGCCCTTTAATTGGTAAACTCTTTTGCTTGCTCCAGTTGGTACACCCTACATATTCAAGATGAGTCAATCCCATTGACACAAACTTTGATTGCTACTTTAAACAGCACTCAGAAACAGAAATTGCTGAAAAATCTCAGCAGGTCTAACAGCATCTGGGAGTCGGAGTCGGAGTCGGAGTCGGAGTCGGAGTCGGAGTCGGAGTCGGAGTCGGAGTCGCTCAAATAATCATACAATCAGAATACACTGGTTCTCAAATAAACATACACTGTCAGAGTACTACACTCTTGTATTGCACGCTCAGTGAGCCTGAAAATTTGCCATTCTCTGGTTACTGCTCACTGTTTCACTCTCAATTTATTGCATTTTCAAATGGTTACACTGTTAGTTTGTTGCATTCAGATTGCTCCACTTTCACTGATACATTTTCAGATTGATACACTGCCAAATCTGTTCAGGCTGATTATTACTCCCACATGGTTCTTCTCTTATTGCTGCACTCACATTGATTACACTCTCCAATATTACACTGCTAGAGTGGAACTGCTTTGTTGGTAAACTCACACAGTTTCTTTATAAATTATTTCACTCAATTGGAACACTCTCAGATTTGTTCACTTTCTTTGGGATAGTCTTAGATTATTACTCTCTGACTGGTATACATTGTGCTTAGTGGTACTCCTGGTTTGGTGCACATACTGATATATTCTTAGACATTTCAATGTACAGATTTGTGTATTTTGATTAGGACACTCCCAGATTGTAAACTGCCAGATTGGTGACCCTGTTGCATTCTCAGATGAGTATGTTTGGATATTTATTGATACACTGGTACACTTTCAGATTTTCATGAATGATACATTTTCTCTGGCTTGCTCTCATATCATGCATGTTTGATCAGTACAAACATCAGAAAAGGATGCCCTCAGATTATTACCAGTTTAGATTAGTTCACTCTCATTGGTATGCTGTCAGTATTACACACACTCAAAGCCCCTTGAACAGTTGTTCTGCCCCTTTAGTGCAGTGTATTGGTGCATACAAATTGCTGCATGTTCAGAATTTGACACTCTTACATTGATGTACTTTGACTGTTGCTCTCTCATATTGGTACAAGCTGATTGGTGCAATATCAGAATGACACACTGTCAGATTGTGACCCTGCCCAATTGGATGCAATATCCACATTGGCAAACTCGCTAATTCAAGTTTACTAAGATCATCATTACGTGCTCAAACTGGTGCTTATTCAAACTCACTCCTACCGGTACACTCTTGATTGGTGTATGTTTGGCAATCTTGCAAGATTGGTACATTCACAGTTTGTTGCACTCATTGGCACACTTTTCAAAGTTTGCACTGCTAGATTGATGACCTCATTACTGCACTCTCATAGCGGTGCACTGTCAAATTCCATATCATATTGTTACCCACTATAGCGGTGCACTGTCAAATTCCATATCATATTGTTACCCACTATGCTGCACTCTCATAGCGGTGCAATGTCAAATTCCATATCATATTGTTACCCACTATGCACTGTCACGCTAATGTATTTTCAGAACGTTACCCTGTCAGATTTGCAGACCTTCTGATTTATTTTCTGGTAAACTCCCAGATTGTTGCATTCTTAGATGGCTACACTTCAAGGTGGGTGATCTTTGGTTGATGCACTTGTAGACGGTTACATTCATTGGTACTTGTTCAAATGGTTATGTTGCTAGACTGGTCTTCTAATGGTGCACTCTCATACAGGAACAGAGTGGTTGGTGCATTAGAATGGCACAATTTCAAGACAGATACATTTTCATTTATTATCTCTCGAATTGTCACATTCATTGGTACACACTCAAATAATTATACATCCAGACCAGTTCACCCTTACTGGGCTTTCTGATTGAACATGCTCAGGTTGTTATGCTGGACGATTGATGTGCTTAGAAATATGCACTGACAGATTTGCTCCCTTCATTAACACATTCCAAGATTGGCGTATGCTATGATTAGTGCTCACTTAATGGCACACTCTTGGATTAGCATATTTGCATTGTTATGTTCTCAGTGTTGAACCTACAGATTGCTAGTTACATTTTTCTGAATGGTTACACAATGAGACTGATGCCCTCTTATGTGCTTCTTGACATTGTTACTCTTTCAGATGGAGCCATTCTGATTGTAACAATCTTTTTGGTACGCTCACATTAGTAGTGTCAGATTCTTCCATTCGGAGTTACATTCTCAGCTGGATGCATTGTCATGTGTGCACTCTCATTGATACTCTCTTGTACTGATGCACATTGGTAGGAAAATGTCAGAAAAGCACACGCTCAGGTTGTTACACTGTCAGACTGGTGCATTCTTATTCGTTGGCCTACCCATTTTTAATCTCAATTTCTTGTACTCTTAAACAGATTCACTCTCATTGCTACAATTGCAGATTGGTGTATTCTTATGGGGAATATAATGGAGGCAATGAGGGTCGAGGATGAACGTACCATGTCATTTCCTTTAGAGGGGGTCCCATTATAAGCCAATCAGACAACGAATAGGCAACAGAACCTTCCAAGGAGCAGAACAAATCATAAACCAGTATTCATTTGCTCAAAAGCACCACCAGAGATGGAAATGTACTTACTAGAGAGCCCAGGGTTTTAGAATGACCTCAGCCAGATGTACATGACGGCAAGAGGGGTTTGGTGGGGATCATGCGGAGGTGGGAGTCACACAAGAGACAAATTTAAATCTAAATAAAAGAGGACGGCACGTAGCAAGTCTCCCCTTCCTAATGCCATGTCCCACAACCTTAGAGTCCTTGAACAAGGGTCTTCCCCAAGTGACAACAAGCAACACCAATACATTTGCTGGGCGTGCTCCCCTCATGCTGGCTGACAGGTCTGCCTGCAGACAGACCTCAATATTGTGTGGGCAGGGTTCACACCCAAGTCCATCTCTCCCAATTAAATGCTTACTCCATCTCCAGACTGACTGGGAGGAGAATATGAGCTACTTCCTCAAAGTATTGCATGTCAAGTTTTGTACAATATCACCAGTGCAATCAGATTGGCACATTAACAACATTGATGCAGTCTCTGATACAGTTGAACATTGGTTCATCTAACACTGATACTTGCTGAGATCTTATTGCTGCCAGAATGGTACAACCTCAGACTGTTACACTGTCAATTGTTGAACTGGCATCCTCTCATTGGTACACTGTCAGGTTGGACTATTCAATGATAATTGTTCATAATGCTGTAGACTCTGATTGCAGCATTGGCAGCTTGATGTGCAGTCATTGTTATACATTGACTACCAGACTTTCAGATCATAACACTGCCAGATTGATGTCATCCCACCGCACACGCTTAGACTCTGACACTTTCAGATTAAGTCACTATATTGGTGCACTCTTGTATAACTTCAGAATGTATATTTGTAGCTTGTCGCACTGCTGAATTGATGCTCTCTCACACTCACTCTCAATTTATGTTCATTGTCACGATCTCATTAACACACCATGAAATTGCTGAACTCTCAGATTGCGACACTGTATAACCATACATTATTGCGCTGGATGCAGATTGTTACATTTAAGCTGACACATCCTCATCAGTATGCCTGTGTAATGCAATATCCTCATTGGTATACTGTCAGAATGGTATACGCATTATATTACACTCTCAAATTGGCACAAGCTCAGATTGGTGAGCTCGCAGACTGACACAATCTCATCAGTATACTCTCAGCTTTTAATCTCAGGTTAGCAAACTCTCATTAAAAGTTCTCAAATTCTTTCAGTCATATTCCTACATGAGCAGATGTTTACATCTATTGATATATTCTCAGATATCTATACTCCCAGAGTGGTGCAATCTGATTAGTGCACAATGATTGGCACACTCTCAGACTCTTAAGTTGCCAGACTGATACAGCCATATTGGTAAACTCAGGCTGTGTCCCTTATCATTGGTATACTGTTAGACTGGAGCACACTCATTGTTAGTCTCAAATTGTTACAATGTAAGATAATTGCAGCCTCACTGGTGCACTTTCACTCAGATTGGTACACACCCAGATTGATACATTCTCAGTTTGGTACATTGTCATAATTCTGAATTTGCAGATACTCTCACATAAAATGTATCAACAAATTGTGGCACTGCAGGCTTGTGTACAATGACACAACTCAAATTTATGCCCTCTCTTTGGTACATTTTCAAACTGTTACACTTTCCAACTATTACACTTTCAGACTGTGACACTCAGAGTGGCTTAGTCTCAATGGTCTATTTCCCAAATTGCTTATTTTCATCAGTAAATGCTCATTTGCCTCCATCTACCACACTATCAAACTGATACATTCTGCATTGTCAAAGTGATGCACTTTCTTTGAACAGCCCTCAGCTTCTTACATTTGATAGATTCACAAGTGTGATACAAATTTTAGAGTACTCATGTTTCCTGGAGCAGAATCTAAAACCATGGTTTACTACACCCTCTTTCTCAGGCAAAAGTAGATGGCAATTGCAATGAGTGTAGAACTCTGAGGCCTGATGTTCATCAGGACTAGCAGAACCTTTGGGTCTCACCAATGAACTAAATACAGCCATGATCCTAATCACTATGGCCAAATTAATTGCATTGTAAATGAACATATATATTTTGTCAGTAACTGAAGCACAGATCCCATGTGGTGGAGCAGATACAAAGAGTCTGTCAGCCTACATGCTATAGCCATTCAGTGTAGTACGCTGAATGCAGCAATCAAGAGCTTTTCAAATAAAAGTAAAGGATACTCCTGGAAAACTGAATCCAAAGAGGAAATAGTGAAGCCACTCAGAAGGTCAGCCGCCATCTGTGGAGAGAAAAAAAATGAGTATCAACACTTCAGGTCAATAGTCTTTCATGAGAACTGAAGGAAGTTAGACTGTTAATGATGTAATGCTTCGAGAGGTTAGAGATGACTCAGATTGACTCCCGCCTATCAAATTGCTTTGACCCTTTGCAATTCATCTGCCAGCACAACAGGTCCACAGCAGTTGCCATCTCCCTGGCCATACAGTCATCCCTGGAGCATCTGGATAACAAGGGTACCTAGGACAGGCTCTGACTTATTGACTACAGTTTTGCCTTCAACCCCATAATTCCAAACAAACTCATCTCTAAACTCTGAGACCTAGGTCTCAGCTCCCTCCTCTATGACTGGATCCTTGACTTCCTGATCCATAGACTGCAATCACTAAGAATAGGCAACAACACCAGTGCCCCACAAGGCTGTTTATTCAGTCCGCTACTATACTCCTTATATACTCAATCATGTGGCCAAATTCTTCCCCGATTCCATTTATAAGTTTGTTGGCGACATCACCTTCATAGGTCAGATCACAAACAATGAGACAGAATACAGGAAAGAGATAGAGTGCCCAGCAGCATGGTATAGACAACAATCTCTCCATCAATGTCAGCAAAATGAAGGATCCGAGCTTTGACTTCAGGAAGCGGAGTGGAAGCAAGCCCCTGTCTGCATCACTAGTGCTGAGGTGGAGATGGTTGAAAGTTTCAAGTTCCTGGGAGTGATGATCGCTAACAATCTGTCCTGGTCCACCCCCGAGAAAGTCTCCCCTTTCTCGGGAAGCTAAGGAAATTTGGCATGTCCAGAAGGACGCTTACTAATTTTCATAAATGCACCATAGAAAGCATCCTTCTGGCAACTGCTCTTCCCAAGACCATAAGAAACTACAGAGAGTTGTGAACACAGCCCAGTCCATCACACAAACCAACCTTCCATCCATTGACTCCATCTACACTTCCCACTGCCTCAGGAAAGCAACCAACATAGTCAAAGGCCACCCACCCAGGCTATACTGTCGTCCAGCCTCATCTATCAGGCAGAAGATATAAAGTTCGAATACACTTACGAACAGATTCAAGAACAGCTTCTTCCCCACTGTTATGTCATCCGACTTCTGAATGGACCTCTCAAATGTTAATTCTGATCTCTCTCTCTGCACCTTCTCTGCATTGTAACACTGTTTTTTTCACTCTTTTCTGCTACCCTGATGCACTATCTGCCTGTACAGCAAGCAAAACAACACTTTTCACTGTATCTTGGTACATGTGACAACAATAAATCAATCAATCTATTTTTAAGCAATTATAGAGGCAGAAAAATAGAAGGGAACATAGAACTGTGATAAGGTGGAGGACATAAGTGATTAAATTATAAACATTGATCCTAAAAGGTAAAGAAAAAAAGGTGGGTTAGAGGAGGTGTAAATTGTAACAAGCAGAAACATTTCCAGCTACTACTGTACATGAAAATGGCAGCAGTGCCTAATGATCTAATGGGCGGCACAGTGGCACACTGCCTCACAGCACCAGAGATCCGGGTTCAATTCCCGCCTCAGGCGACTGACTGTGTGGAGTTTGCACGTTCTCCCCGTGTCTGCGTGGGTTTCCTCCGGGTGCTCCGGTTTCCTCCCACAGTCCAAAAATGTGCAGGTAAGGTGAATTGGCCATGCTAAATTGCCCGTAGTGTTAGGTAAGGGGTAAATGTAGGGGTATGGGTGGGTTGCACTTCGGCGGGGCGGTGTGGACTTGTTGGGCCTAAGGGCCTGTTTCCACACTGTAATGTAATCTAATCTAATGTAATGTAATCTAATCTAAACTGATTGAATTCAATGCTTTTTAATATTTGTTTCTCGAGATATAAATGGTAAAGGCAAACCCATCTTCTTAGTGACAAACATTCAATTCAGTGCTATCCCATGTTGGACAAATGATTGCCATTTCTCCAGTGGTGCTGGGAGTATGGTAGTCCAAACAAATGGCCCACCACATACTATTAGCTTGACTGCTGTTCACCAACAATTTTCCATCTATTTCTAAATAAGGCTTAGGCTCGTAATCAAGAGGCATGAACTAATAATCCAGAGATTAAATCTCCAATGGCAGTTTGAGGATTTGAATTTAGTTTAAAAAAAAGCAGAAAAAAAACAGATGGTTTCAGAAAAAGTGACCACAGAACTGTGGAATTGTAGCAAAAATCCAAATGGTTTTTGAATATCCCCTTTGGCAAGGAATCGGGTCATTCTCACCAGAGAATAAATTTAGAGTTGTACTCTAAGATTAGAAATTTATTAGTGGTGAGAGTGTGTCAGGTTTTAGTGCGACAATATTGCAATCATGTGTAAAAGATTGACAATGCTTCACACTTGAACCATTGCTATTCAAAATTACTTCCCTCCCCAATCCCCCCAACTCCCCAAGCCTGTTCCTTGCTCAACCCCATTCCCAAGCACCAGAATGTTAATCTATCTCCAAGGCATTGAAGGTGGGATGACATTTGACTCCATACAGGCAGTTCTGCTGGATGAAGATCAGAAACCTGGGGCTGTTTCTTTGTCATTATTAACTCAATGACACTGATGGACTTTAGTAAAAAATCAGCACCTACTTTGTATCTATCTAGAAATACACCAATATATGCTGCATTAAGACCATTCAAGTTCTCACAGCGCCACCCCCCCGTAATTTCCTTCAGTCAATAATCCTCCAAATTATCTCTTGAGCATCGCAGATTTCAGTTACTCCAATGGTGGCCCCGGTTTGAGCAGCCAAGGCCCTGGAATTCTCTCCCTAAACCTCTCTACCTCATTTTTCTTCTCTAAGGTGTCCCTTACAACTGTCTTTTTGACTAATCTGTTCGCTATTCTGCCTTAATATCTCTAATATTAGTTTGTGTCAAATTCTATCTTACAACATTCAAGTGAGCAATTTGGGATGCTTTACTACATTAAAGGCACTATATTCACATTTTTGTTATGTAGAGGTTCAATTCTGGATATAGGTTTGCTTACTCAACTGGAAGGTTCATTTTCAGATATTTCATCACCGTACGAGGTAACATCTTCAGTGATGCCTTCCTGATGAAGGGCTTTTGCCCGAAACGTCGATTTTCCTGCTCCTCGGATGCTGCATTATCTGCTGTGCCTTTCCAGCACTACTCTACCCTTAACATCTTCAGTGAGTCTCCGGATGAAGCACTGGTGGTGTTGCCCACTTTCTATTTATATGTTTGGTTTTTCTTGGGTTAGTGATGTCATTTCCTATGGTGACATCATTTCCTGTTCTTTTTCTCAGGGGGTGGTAAATGGGATCCAAGCCAATGTGTTTGTTGATAGAGTTCCAGTTGGAATGCCGTGCTTCTAGGAATTCTCATGTGTGTCTCCAGGATACATGAACATCAACTAGCCACAAAAAGACATGACCCACTCTCACTAGTATCCTTACATATGGATGAGGAAGGACAACACTTTGACTGGGACAACACATCCATCCTAGGACAAACCAAACAGAGACACACACAAGAATTCCTAGAAGCATGGCATTCCAACCAGAACTCTATCAACAAACACATTGACTTGGATTCCATTTACCACACCCTGAGAAAAAGAACAGGAAATGATGTCTCCACAGGAAATGATGTCACCAACCCAAGGAAACCCAAACATAAAAATAGAAAGTGGGCTACACCACCAGTGCTTCATCTGGAGGCTCACTGAAGATGTTACCTAGTATGGTGACAAAACATCTCAAAATGAAGCTTCCAGCTCAGTGAGCAAACCTACATTCAGAACCTCAACCTGAACTACAAAGCTTCTCAAAACCCACTAAGAGGTTCAATTATTCTGGGGATTGGTTCTGTTATTTTGTCTGCAAAGTCAATGTTTTGTTCTATTACTAACTGAACCTATTCTTCCCAACTATTAAGACTTTGTATATGGTGTATTAATATTACAGACACTTATGCACTGGATCCAGGAATAACAGCTCGGATTTGATCTCAGCCAAAGCTATCCTTTAAAATCAGGCACTCCTGCTGTTATGGGGAGTCTTTGGAAGCAATATGTGAATGGTGTAGCTGAATATCTTTGGATGCCAGCTACTTGATCTGCCAACCTCATGTACGTCCAACAGTTCCTCTCTTCTGCCCATCACATCACCCATCTAAATGTGCATGAACCTGTTAGTCCAGTCTTTTAACCCCATGAAAAGATGGGATTTGAAAGCAAGGATACAATCTTTAAAATCAAGTAGTTTATAGAATCCCTTCTATGCATAAGTAGGCCATTCAGCCCATTGAGTCCACACCAACCCTCTTAAGAGTATCCCAATCAGACCCAGTCCCTCTACTCTATCCCTATATTTCTCATGGCTAACCAAGTAACCTGCACATCCCTGGACACTATGGGGAAGTTTAGCACTGCTAATCCACCTAACCTGAACATCTTTCGACTGTGGGAGGAAACAAGAGCATGCAGGCACAGGGAGATTGAGCAAACTCCACACATCCAGTCACCCCAAGGGTAGAATCGAACCTGGCTCCCTGGTAGTGTAAGGCAGCAGTACTAACCACTGAGCCACATGTCATCATAGTTGCTCCACCACAAGTCAATGAGGTCACTGACCTCAGGCTCAGTTGGTGAAAAGGATTTGCAAGCAGAGTTATGGATAACTACAAACTTCCATAGGGTCACAGAGGTAGATTGGTCAGTGCTGCATTGGAATAGTCAAGCCCAGAGATAATAACAGCAAATAAGAAAGCTCAGTAGCAGATGAGTTAGAATCAGGTGGTGTTGTGGAGGTGAAAATGGGCAATCTTATTGACGACATGGCTACGTGGTTGGAAGTTTATCTCGGGGTCAGATATGACACCAAGGTTGTGAACAGAAAGGCTTAATTCAGACTGTTGTCAGAGAGATAGAGTAGGCAGGTAGAGTTTGTGGCAGAGTCTGAAGAGAATGGTATGTGATGTTCTCACTACCTGGATGTGGAAGTCAATGCATTGGCACCATTACAGGGGATTTCTGTTCATCCAGTACAGCATGTCAGTCAAGACATGTGACAGTTCAGAAACAGCAGAGGGGTGCAAAGAGGTTCTTATTGGCCAGAGCTGGGTGTCACAAATGTACATGTGCAAAATAGTCCTGCAATTTTGAATGATGTTGCCAAGGTTAATGTGTAGGTGAGAGGTTAGGGATAGAGTCAAGAGTTAAGTATGACCGTGTCTACAAGAATGCCATTAAGCATGTGAAGTCACCCAGCTGGACATTGGTAGGGAGCTGTTTGAAAAGGATAGTGCAGTCAGCCTTGTCAAAGCTGCAGGCAAGTTGAGAAGGGATTAGTTTACCATTGCACATGCCATTTGTGACTTTGATAAAAGCTATTTTGGTAGTTAATAGCTGTAATTGCAAAGACACAAACATGAACTTATGGGAAAGAGGGACACCAACCAGAATACAAATTTGTTAACTTTTGCAGAGTCACACAGAAGTTGCTGCCTATGCATGGACTCTGGAGATCCACATGGTGGACAAAATTAGGAGAAGCATTAAAGGACAGAACTTTTTTACACAGCGTATATGGAATGAACTACCAAAGAAAGCAGTAGGGGCAGGTACACTTACAGTCAGTTCTGCTATAATGCAAGTAATTCTGCTCTTGTACAATTCTGCATTATAAGGAAATTGCACAATAGCAGCACCATTTCAACTAATAGGGCTGGAATCGCACTATAATCTATGCACGCTTTAAAAGCTCACACTTTAGAAACAGTGTCCCCAATTCATCAATGATGTTACAGCGCATTTGTATGAACAAAATGTATGTTATATAAGAATGACCGAGAGGAAAGTTAAAAACATTTGGACAGTTGCAGGAGTAGAAACGGTTTAGAGGGATATGGCCAAATATGGCAAAAGGGACTAGTTCAATTTAGGATGCCTGGTCGGCACAGACGAGTTGGACCAAAGGGTCTATTTTTATGCTGTGTGACTCTGTAATTCAGTGATGTGGATTTGAAAGACAATATTACATTAAAGGATTTCAATGGAAAGGGAGGCGGGAGTTGGAGTGGTAAGGATGGTAGGGTCAAGAATTTGGAAAGGCGTCATGATAAGACTTGAAGGAGAGCGGGCATAGTACCAAAGGAGAGCCATTAACAATATTGGCTAACAGGGGGACCAAAGGGAAGTTGTAGGTCAACAGTTAAGAGGAAATGGGGTTGACAGAAAAGGATGTGTTCTCACAGATGCGATCCATTTTGAGAGGACATGAGGCGAGATGGGAGAGAAATGAGAAAGTACAGGGCTCGGACAAGTGTGAAAACAAGGAGGATATTTGTCTGATAGGCTTCTGGAAGGCAGCGATACATCAAAGACAACCAATTACATCATCACAATTGTAGTGACAAAGAAGCTGATGAACTCCTCACTTTTGTTGTAAGTCAGGATGGGGAAACCTAGCAAGACAAGTTTAAGAAGGCAGTTTGCAGTACAGAATGAATCTGGGGGTTATCTTTGCATTCCAGGCAGCAAATGTAGAGGTGTTGATGGGGTTTCCAGCACATTGGTAACTAATGTCACAGTAGGTAAAGGACAACCCTCTTGCATTTGGGGTTTTGGCTTTGACATTCTCAATGAATGGGGAGACTTTCTTTCCTGGAACAACCGTGGAAAGAATGAAGATTGGGAGATTGAAAGAACGAAAAGAGAAATAAGGGTCTTGGTGCTAAATAGGTATTGGTGTCAAAGTTATAACAGCCAGATGGTGCCATAGGAAATAGACCTTCATCTTTTGCTTAACAGTAGGTGTACTTACAGAATTCAACATTACCTACATCTGTCTCTTCTCTAACCAAAATACAATCTCTCAGAAGTCCTTCTTTTATTTTTTGTATACTTTCTAAACCATAGATGTATTTATTTATGGTATGGGTGCTGTAGCGATTGGAACCAGATGGAACTCATTGACTATGAGACCCATGATTAGGGTATGATAACCTCGGCCAATCAGGGAGCCCTGGCTGACAGATATAAATGGGAGATTCAGAGAGTCTCCTGCTTTCAAGGATTGACTCTGAGCTGGCTGATCACAGCCAGTGTACTGTGTATGTGTAAGTAACAGGTGACTTGGTGTCCAGATACCAGCCTCTGTGCAGTTACTTCAGACTCCTTGGTAGTTGACACAGTGCTATAGGAATCCATTTTGACACATTTGAGTTTTGGGATGGTTCACTCACTGTATCCATTCCTGGTGCAGCAATTTACCACCTTCATGTGACTATATGTTACACCTTTTGGCTTTAGTACTCCAATTATTATTTCCTCTTTCTCTTTGCAGGGTACCACAGTTACCACAAGTGAATTTCTTTGGCCCTGACATTCCTGAGACAGAGTCTGGTCTTGTTCCACTCCCTGTCAATTGATGAAGTTACCTTTGTCAGTTTCATTATGCATCTTCATCAATTTCATTATGCACTTGAGAGGCCAATCGAACATTCTCCTTTATTTTTATAAATTTGTGACTATTCCAACTTAGACTTACAGGCTTAATAAAAATCGAAAGAACTGTGGATGCTGTGAAAACAGAAATTGCTGGAAAGCTCAGCAGGTCTGACAGCATCTGTGGAGAGAAATCAGAGTTAACATTTCAGAGCGAGTGAGGAGGGGTTCTGAGGAAGGGTCACTTGATCCGAAAAGTTAACTCTGATTTATCTCCACAGACGCTGTCAGACCTGCTGAGCTTTTCCAGAAATTTCTAGACTTTTGTGTTGATACAGGAGCCAGATAAAGCATGTGGGTATGTCTGTTTTCGTTGTTTATTTATCCTTAAAGCAGGTCACTAACCTGTCACCCGAGGGGCACCACTCCAAATCAAGCAAAGCTAAACAGGTGTCTACCTGATCTTACTGGCTGGCACAGACTGAATTGGAAAGATATACAATGTTACTAAATGTACTTCCCTCAGCCATCAAGTCCTGGAGTGGCATTTCAACCTGTAGCTTCTCGGTTAGAGAGTGGGACATTACCCACTGCTCCATAAAATCTGCTTGAGGGAAAATCAAAGCCAAATGTCAGGTTCAGGACCATGATTCAGGGTTTAAAAGAACTAAAAACTGGAAATTATTTTAAGTTTAAATCCATGCTGCTGTAGCTGAAATCCATGTTCCCAGAGATTAAGCAGGTTACAGTCTAATGACATTGCCATGAAAGCCCTGAGACTATGCTCTCGTTATTCTTTCTTTTTGTCATTAGTCTGATTGATCTAAACAGAGTGAATTATTGGGAGAATGCTTTTATGCCTTCAGGACCACCCTCCAGTTCAATGGCAGCATAAAGACTTGGACAACTTGCCACATTGTAAGGTGTAAGAGGCAGACAAAGCATTTGCTCAAGATCTATTTTCCATCGCTTCTTTCTTCCTAGAACAAATTCCTAGTCAGAAGTCAGAAGGAAGCTCAAGTTTGAGTATCTACAGTCATTGGCCAGGGGCCTCTCCAGTTCTTAGTGCTTACCCAAGGTGTCTTGGAAGGATTTATAGATTAAGATTCAACCTGTTTGGCCATATTACATACACACCTTCCTTAACTATCAAGTCCTAGTGTGGGACTTGAACCCAGAGCGTTCATCTCAGAGGCAGGGCCATTACTCACTGTGGCACAAGACGGCCCACCATTCTGTTGGGCTTTTATTGTCACCAATCTTTCTGTTATATTCCTTTTAATCTTTCTGTTATATTCATTACAGGTTATTCACTTTAAATTAAACCTCAGCACTGTGGACAGTATTTGAGAAGGAAAAGCAGTTTCACACCAATAGTTTGTTTTATTTTCTTCCTCAGTCATGTTTACATTTCCGTCCTCGCTCTTTCAGTTTTTTTCTGGTTCCATGAATACTGAGCGATCTGTTGCAGTTCATCATTCAAGTGGTCATTTTCATGTCTGAGCCTTCCCTAATGAGTTGCCAGCTGATTATTTGATTGCTGGGGTCTTATTCACTAAATGATTCCAGTCTTCAATCAAAATCCACACAATCAGTTCCAGTAAGGGCCACACTGGAGAGCACCCAGGAGTAACAACCCTCTGTTCCAAACTCTTCAAGCCTAGAAAGAATTGGCTCTACTGTCTGCACTAACCCTTGCAACAAGTTAAAATGTGACACATACTTTTTGACATTGATTCCAACCTAACTGGCTTGCCTCTTAATCCATCATCAATCATATTTGCCAGGTCACCATTGACCAGAAACTGAACTGGACTAGCCATATAAATACAATGGCTACAAAAGGAGATCAGAGGCTAGGAATATTACAGCAAGTAACTCACCTCCTGACTCCCCAAATCCAGTTCACCATCTACAAGGTACAAAGTCAGGAGTGCGATGGAATACTTTCCTGAGTGAGTGCAACTCAAGAACTTTGGCACAATTCACATCAAAGCATTTGTGTTGCAGACGTTTCGTCCCCTGTCTAGGTGACATCCTCAGTGCTTGGGAGCCTCCTGTGAAGCGCTTCTGTGATCTTTCCTCCAGCAGTTGTAGTGGTTTGAATCTGCCGCTTCGGTTGTCAGTTCCAGCTGTCCGCTGCAGTGGTCGGTATATAGGGTCTAGGTCCAGGACAGATTCAATCCATAAGCACATCGACCTGGATCCAATATAC